>NC_092815.1:126570531-126873031 GCF_023375885.2 Dermacentor andersoni | reverse complement strand
AAAAAAAAAGATCAAGCTGGGAGACAAAGCACCAGCTCACAGCGCTGCCAGAGCCAGTCGCGGTGCTCCCTTACTTACACGAGATATCGCACAGCTTGAAGAAAATAGGCAGTAAAGTAGGTGCTAAAGTTGTTTTTTCTGCCCCGGAAAAGTTATCAGTGCTCTGTAGGCGTGTGAATGCTCATGCCACACGACGAAATATTTGTACTACTAACCATAGGAATCGGTTTGGAGCATGTACCCTCGGAGTGGTTTGCGTGATTCCCTTGACTTGCGGAAAGAAATACGTTGGCCAAACAGGCAGATGTTTAAATGAACGATTGAGAGAGCATTTTTACAATGTTTATACCGCCGTGCAAGGTCATCTTGGCATTCACTGCAGAGACTGCCATTGTGACCCTGAGTTCGGAAACTGCGTCGTAATTTCCAAACACTGAGAACAGCTCACACGTGAAAATCATGGAGGCTGACAAGATACAGCGGCTGGGTGACCTTCGCACCAGCATGTCGTCTATTGTCCTCACCAAAAACAAAATCAAGTATCTAGCTGTGATGTAATAGGAGTTCATGTGTTACATAATTCAAAGTTGTTTTTTTCATTACTTTTGCTCATGTATATAGTTATGGCGATTTTGCAAATAAAGATCAGTTGAAGTCAGCGCCTGTGTTATGTTCTTCCTTCAGTCCTTGTCTCTTGCGCTGTGCAAACATGTCGATAATGCTCTAAGAGATCGTTGTCTTAATTTATTCGACTTCAGTGTTTTAAAAATCTTCCCTTTTCGCATGTTTTTATCCCTGCGAACACTTGCATGCACTTTTTTCTTTATTTATTACTGAGTTGTCTAATTCTTTCTTAGCGTTCTTTTTCTATTTGCTTTCTTATTGTTTCATTATGCGTTGTAGAGTTATATTGCATAGATCGCTCTTGTAATGGACATTTTTGCATTAGTTTACGTGTTCTTGTTTTATTTGCCACCTTGTATATTTTCACTACATTGCTTAATAACCGAGGGTCCCGTTACAATCGTCGACTACGGGACCCTTTTCTGCACATTTTTACCTTGCCTGGTAACCTTTAAATAAACTTGATAATAAACATTTTGATTCAAGTTGAGTGCATAATAACAAAACACTGAGAGAATGCTTTCCACGCCTCCAGGATGACATAAGGCCAGGCCGCTGAGCTTCGAGCAGTGACGTCACGTGGGGAGGCCGGTTCTCTGGGGACGACCATAATAATAATTTTTTTTTTTACTCGGCATTGTTTCAACAAAGCTGGCGACTTTCTTGCACAACATCGCAATCATAACGGGCGAACCTCTGTCACCAACGAGGCCTCGTTAGTGGCCGGCACAATGAGACTTTTTTTTTCTTTTTCAAACGTTGCCGCCTTACCGTTTGTCCATGCTGTGCGACCATACCGCCACCATGCCGTTCCCGCATCGACCTTTGTAGTGCTTGGCGGGCGCCACAGATGGCGGCACCTGACGCGCTAACCTCGTCCCCGGCAGCCTTGGGCTTTGTCAGCGTCGCCCGCTAACGTCGTCCGCGACGGCGGCGGGCGTCTGCAATGAAGAGAAAAGAAAACGGCCGCTGTGCTTTAAAGAAAGCGGGCACCCACCACGCTCAACTCTCCACATATTTATCACGAGAGTGAAGCAATTGCAGCGTCGACAGGGGCAGCTACCGGCGAGGCTTCTGAGCAGGGTTCGAAGAACTTCTCGAATTGCCTAACGCCTTCTGCTCGAGCTTTTCACATCACGTGAGCAATGATGAGCAGCCGGGGAAAGGGTAAAAAAGGCGGCTCTCCTTCGTTTTCTTATCTCGAAAGGATTGAAGCGTTATAAAGGGGCCTCCGATTCATTTTCATCGAACAAACGAATTTAATCAGTCTAAATTTAAACATATAGCTTGAGAAATTAATAGCGCGAGGGATACTGGTGAGCTCCTTTCCCCAGCAGTTACGTGAGAAAAGCGCTCGTTTTAATGGTTTGCGATCACACGTCACTTTGTTTTATTTATATTTCGAATTTGTTCTAACTCACTGAAGGTGCTTTCAGGTGCTTTTCAAGGCGCTTTTCGTTGAACGGACATTAGAGGCAACAGGGAGGGCAGAAACTTGGAAGCACGTTATTTATCACCGAGAACAAATGGTCCCAGCTCAGAATGCGCGGCATTGTGTTACGCAGGCTCCGAGATGCTGAACTCCGCTTCATCACCTAGATAACTAAATGACGCTGCTTTGTCGACGCTTCGTAGCTGAAAGCTGGCCGTAAGTTAGCGAGGTAACTTATATATTTGTATTTTTTTCCTTGTCGTTCTTGTTACGCTCGCTCGTTAATCACCTTGACTCGTCAGAGCGCTTGGCGAACGGTGCATGTATTCGCGGGGCCGAAATGCTCACATTTCGTTTTCTCCGTGCGAAATAATTAATGCGCTGGACGTTTCAGGTCTGTCATTTGAAGTGAAAGTATATACGACTCCTCAGGAAAGGTAAAGAAAATTGTAGGCGCGGAGGAAGGCCAAGGAGGAGGAGGAAAGAAAGGGAGAAGGCAGGGATGTTGACCAGGATAACCTCCCGTTGGCTACCCTGCACAGGGGAAAAGGAAAAGTGGACAGCGCTATATATAGGGTGTCTCAACTATCATGCACCAAGCCTTCGAAATATGCAAATGCCATGTAGCTGGAGAAAACCAAAGTAGTGTTGTTTACCATTGCTTGGAGATGCTCAGCTTTCTTTTTTTTTTTGCATACCGCTTAATTACGTAATTAGCCTTAATTAATTATTCAACTACTCAAATAATATATTTAGATGAAAAGTGTCAATGAGAAATTGTAGAGAAACATGAAAAACTCCTGATACAGCTTTCTGCGCTCAATACGTGCTAAATAAAAGCGTTTTTCTGAGCGCGAAACAAGCCCGCGAATGCACGCAGAGTGCCTCGAGCGGCCAGTCGCGGGACGATTTTGCATGTATTCGCGCGATAGATAGATAGATAGATAGATAGATAGATAGATAGATAGATAGATAGATAGATAGATAGATAGATAGATAGATAGATAGATAGATAGATAGATAGACAGACAGACAGACAGACAGACAGACAGACAGATAGATAGATAGATAGATAGATAGATAGATAGATAGATAGATAGATAGATAGATAGATAGATAGATAGATAGATAGATAGATAGATAGATAGATAGATAGATAGATAGATAGATAGATAGATACGGTGGGGAAAAAAAGACGTGGTGAATTCGCGCGCGCGCGCGCAGGTGCACTACTCCGTCAAAGGCGTTCGCACAGGCCGGTCTCTCTGAAGAAACACATAAATGCCTTCACAGCCTTGCGGGACGAAGAGCGATGTTCCGAGTGGCGCCAGCACGGACAGCGGCCGGTCGTCCAGTCATCGCAATGCCTTGGAGGGCGCTTCCTTTTGTGATCGAAATCAAGGACAGCGGCACAATAGCCACTCGATGTTCTTTTCGCTGCCATCACGTCCGGCATACAGCCTTTGCAAGCCAAACTACACGCGTGGAGCTGTCGCCTTCATTTTTTCTGTCCACTCGTGCTTTCAAAAGTCGGCCAAACACGTGAACCCGCGCTCGGCAGACTCGGCCCTGAGTGCTTGGTTCTCGGTAGGTTTTAATGGGCGTGTTCGGCCATGCACTGCCAATTGCTCTGTGCACATTTTCTGCCAGTATGCTTGTGTAATTTCCGTCGTTTATCGCTACGCGTGTATGCTTATCATCTTCGTTGCAACCATAGAGTTTCCTACAAAAATTACTAGAGGCAACTCAGGAGCCGCGACCGTTCTGCTACCATGGGAATGATAGTTGGTTATATAGATTTGCGTGATCTTCGTGCTTGTGACTTCACACGTTCTTGTGGTCTTCTTTACTATGGTTTATCTGCCTTGATTAGCCTAAATTATGAAGCAGTCCCATTTTTTTCTAAACCAACAAGGTAATAAGGCTCTGCGAGCATGCATATAATCGCTGCCAGTTATGTCCTTTATAAAGCACTTTCGTGCTGGAAACGCTTAGTTTGCAAAGTCACAAAACCGTTTGAGGTCAGAAGGACGAAGTTTAGGCAAATCTATGTACACTAATCATCATTCCCATGCCGGCTGAACTGCCATGCTTGCATCTCCCGTAGACACTAACGCCAGACTTCCTGTGGTAATTTTGGTCGGAAGCTCCATATTTGCACTATGGCCTCCAAGAGCGCGCGCACGCGCACGCGTTGCCCGATCCCGGAGGCTACGGTTGCAGCGTGCGAACGCGGAGCTGCACGATGCTGTCACACCCGTTGTCTTTTCGCAAGAACGTAGCCGGAGAGCGGTGGTAGGAGACGTTAAAGGCTACCGTGACGTTATCACGTTCTGAGGCGACATTTTCTTGGCTTACAGTTTACCACGTCGCGCTCTCTCCTAACTTGCTTCCTTCCTCCACGACTGCGGGCTTGGTGCGATATGATATACCGTGCCTCGAAAAGTACTGCAACCACGAGGGCGTCATGCGTGTAAGTTGTCTACTGACTTCACAAATGCCAAACTGCACTGATGGTATGTGCTGCGCAACTACCGAAGAACCCCAAGCAAACCGACCAGACGGCATGCAGTTTCTTGACTAATAAAATTAGAAGCCCTATAGTAAAATCAGATACAATATGCTTATTGCTCTACTTAACTATTATCATTTGTTTTTAACCTTTTTTCTCTTAGTGTTATTTGCACATAGCTCACACGCTCCTTACACTGGATTGTTACTTGAGGGAAGGAATAGTTACAAAAGGTGCTTTTCTTATACAAAGAAATGCAATGCAAAATACATTTACAGAGAACATAAGTACAATCAAGTCCATTAGTTATCAATATAACATGCTTAGCATGGACGAAATGGAGAATATGGAACATTAAATTCAAGCCTTTACATCACAGTAGGTGACTAATAGTGGCAAACATGTGACAGCACAGAGGTAGAGCGAGTATTATATAAAGAATATAAAAACGCAATGAAAAAGGAAAAGTAAAAAAAAAAGTTTGTTGCGCCACCGAGCACTCGAAAGCCGTTGCATTGTTTATACCTGCCGAATAACCGAGTCACATATCTATAGTATAAGTACACTGTTTTCAATAGGCTACTATTGTGCACAAAAATACAGTAGCCCGTATAGGGCTGAAGCCCTTTTATTCCATGCTAAACACCCCTCTTCTGCTTCCGCTACCACAGACAGCTTCGTTGTCCTAGTTGAATTGCTTACAATTTCCCATGGCAGAAAACCTGGAAATACATGTATGCTGAATATATTTCCCTTCTGGTAGTGCAGTGCAATTTTGCAGTTGGTATAAAAAAAAGAATAAAGAAAACAGAGCGGTGACCGCCGGCTTTACTAAGGAACACTTTGTGTCTCCATCATGCATTTCGTGACAGCTTTAGATACGACTAGGGTTGAGGATTGGGCGAGTTGGTATTGCATTCTAAAACTGGTACAGCGCAACATGCAAAGGAAGAAACCAGACGAGACGGCCAGATAAAAGAACAGAGCGCTGACTTCCAACTGACTTATTGGCAAGTTGCACGAAATATATGCCTAAAAAAAAAGCATCAGGACATGTCGTCACAACACTTCACAAAACGCCACACCGATAGAAGGCTACACCATCAGGAGTCACGTAACACGCAATTCTGTAATGCAAAGTTAAACTGACCAAAAAGATAAGTTTAACCTTGCATAACAGAATTGAGCGTTCTGTGACTCGCGATGGTGTAGCCTTCTATCGGTGTGGCGTTTTGTAAAGTGTTGTGACGACATGTCCTGATGCTTTTTTTTTCGGCATATATTTCGTGCAACTTGCCAATAAGTCAGTTGGAAGTCAGCGCCCTGTTCTTTTATCTGGCCGTCTCGTCTTGTTTCTTCCTTTGTATGTTGCGCTGCACCAGTTTTAGAATTTAGATACGACAGCGCCACCACTACCGGTATATGCTAAATGTAAGAAATAAACGACCAGACGCAATGTTTTCTATTTTTGCGCGCACGGCCCTTTTGTCCGCAAGTTTCCAAACAATTCGGTACGTCTATTCACGTTTCAGCACAAATTCACGCCCCGAAGCAGCTTTAACAAACACTTGCCTCTAGGGCGAAGAAATAATGGCTCTCTCCGAAATCCTTTCGCCCGAAAAGGGCCCCCGCGAAACAGTAGAGCACAGTTCCCCCCTTTTGTGGCGAACCGGGTGCCCGGCCGAGGCGCTTTGGAAAGCCCGGGTCCTCTTTAAGGCCGCTTCCGAAAATTGCACCGTGCCTATAGGCGTGAACACCAGGTGTTTCGCTACACAATAGAGGCGTCGTTCTCCGGCGATACGCAGATGGAAAAAACGAGGACACGCCGCGCGCAGGGATTCGAAAACGAACGGCGCGCGAACCTCATCTACGCCGCAGCCGTCTCGGAAGTTCCAGTCTTTGTTTTTTTTTTTTATTTTCCGGCCGCACTTTTCTGATAACGCCCACTTTGCGGAGTCTTCGCCCACTCCGGCTTTCTAAATGTTAATAACGATCTGCGTTGTTTCTGCTGCTGCCGCTTTCGTCTGCTTCGGTGAGTCGCTGGTTTCCAATCGCGCTAAAGAATGATCGTGAATCAGCTTAAGGAAGCTGGCAGCTAACGCTGCACAATGAGGCCTTAAAAAAGGTGACCACTTTACTTCAGATGAAACGAACCCTTCACGCAAAATCTTACGGGATAGGCTCGGGCTGTATCGGCCATAAATGGACAGCACACACGGAAGGCAGGCACAAATGTTGCAACCTATGATTATAAAGTGGCAAAGATAGTGATGAATATGCACACACGTTTTTGAAGTAAGCAAAAGCGCTGCGAAACGAGGACAGACAGAAATTAAACGATACAGGCATTGTGTCTTATACTTTCCGGACGTTTTTCCCCACATATCTCTGCTTCTCGTCAGTTCTCGTTTTGCCGCGCTGTTGCCAATTTCAAAAGCATGCAATGTCAACTAGCCAAACGTCACTCACTGCTGCTGACAGACACGTGTTTTCACTGCTTTGAGCTGAATAGTCAACGTGGCCAAGTTAGTATTGAACAGATCTTCAAAGTAGCTTAATAAGTGCCCTCAGGATTGCGAGAAGAGGCAACCCGCTCGTTCGTTATGTGCACAGCTAAGAATAATGGAAACAAAAAAATAAAAGACCCTCATTCGTTGGAGAGTGCGATACAAGGTCGTATACGCGGATATCGTATTTGTACCGATAGCAAACGAAGTAAATGTAATGAGTGGTTTCCTGCCCGACGCTTTGCCCTTTCCATTACCCATGGTAATGAGATCGTTTACTCGAGAAAATATGAAATGCGGAAGGCTCAGCACTGGGGAATTAAATCAGAACGTATAACGCTTCAACTTCGCCGCACAGCGTCTGCTTTGAATGAACGGGTGCGTGGGTGCACATTAACATGATAACAAGACTGAGCCGAACTGAAAGGTCACGCCAGGCTTGATTTATTTCACTCGGCCGAAGAACTCTTTCGAAGGAGTTGAACGTTAACTTTCGTGGAGTCAACCGAACGGTAATTGAAATTCGCTACCTCGACGAACTCTGTGCCAGGCTGGGCTTTCTTCAGAGAGAGAGAGAGAGAGAGAGAGAGAGAGAGGGAAAAACGAAAGGAGGAGTCTGGTAATTTGTTTAAGGTAACTCGATCTGGCGCCAAGAGGTTGCTACATTAAGACGCATTGTGCTATACGTGGGTAGTAAACGTATGGTCTCATTGCTGATGAGGCTAGGAACTGCAAACGACCCGCATGTCAAACCGAGACGGCATCCACGTTCACCAGGAATGGGACAGGATTTGCGGTTCTTGATGGCTCCATCGGGTGTCCTCAACATACATGCCTAATCTTAAACAACATAAAGGAGCAACGGGAAGCGTTCATTCTTTATCCAAGTACAGAATGATAGCTTTTCCAGTGTAGACTCAAACTGGAATGTTCACTGTATCCGTTTTTACTTTTCAGTGAATGCTCTTGGAACAATCCCAGTATTCTTTATTTCTCTATGTAAATTTTTTTTCGGCGTCATTAGAAGCATAATCAAAAGTGAAACTAATAGCCAAGATATAGCAGAAGCTCGCCTGGGTGGGCTCCTGTGTCGCGATTCGCGTATTCTCGTTGTTTGTTTCGCATTTCACCGTCCTGTGCTTAAAACTACGTATGTCTTCTTTGAAGAACTTGAGGCAAATTCATGCCGAAGTAGACTCTATAACATTTATGGATGTAAGAAAATGCTTACGATCAACTTATGTCATCATTTTTTAATTATTGCTTCATACTTCAATTCTCGGTTCACTGAACTTTGCTAAAAATGAAGGCAAACTTCAAAAAGGAATAAGCAAAACAGAACAGAAGCCTGCTGAAACGGATGACTTGATACGCGCTGGCCAGTCGAGAATTAAGCGGATTTTGAAACGGTTTGCAAGTTTTAAAATATAATGTTAGTATGTTTCGCTAGTGGGGAAAAAAGTAAATATGTCTTGATATACACCTAAAATCGCATTGCACAATGGACTCTTCAATAGAGCTTAGATACAGTAACTAAGGGCTTTCTGATGGACTTTCCTCACAAAGTGACACAAAAAAGAAACAAAAACAGGAACGAATGCAAAGTAAGAATACACATACGTGCAGATTACAGAGGATGTCTTTTTGTGATAAAAAATGCGATTTTTCAACGACTACTTGATGTTGAGCCGTAGCGTGCAAACATACTTCAGTTTGTTACGCACGACAGGTAAAAAATGGTAAAGTGCAACTACAAGTGTTAAATACACTGCCTTTGGATGAATCAGTGTATTTACATTTTATACTTTCTGAGCTTTCATTACGGATGGGTCGTCTAAGCATGGCTGAATACGCTAACCAGCGCCGAAATTTGCAACCCTCCATTTATATTTCTTTCCTTACCTAGTCGACGGTGCCGTTCCAGACCCATTTCGGCGAAAAGGTAAGCCGTGTGTATATATTTTAACTAAAAATATAACAGATTGAGAAACTTGACCTCTCAAAACTTCACAGTAGATTATAACGGATGTCGTAGTGAAGGGCTACGTAGTACGGAATTAGAAAAGCATCTTCATCGCATGCAAAGCGCGTTTGGCCAGACAGATATCTACACCCATTAACTTTTTTTTCTCCTTGTATTTATCTGCGTACCGGTGGTGATTTAGTATGTCGATACGAAGCCCCAAAGCGTGGCTTCCGGTGAGTAAGATGGCGGCAAAGAGTGGGCACCTCACTCCGCCAGGCAGCGCCGACAGAGTCACATGATCCCCCAACTTCGATGAACTTCTTTTCATAGTCCAGTGAAAAGAACCGGCCGCGTTGCATCATTTGATTTCCTCTCAAAAAGCACCGTAATTTACCTTCTGTTATCTGGCCGCGATAATTATCGGCATCGCGGTCTGCTTCCGCATGCCCAAAGAACAGAGGCACGATAGACAGTTTTAGGTTAGCGTCTGTCGCTGCTAAACGTAAGCACCTTTGCGGGACGTTACAGTGCGCGTCCTTTCAAAACATTTAGTTTACCGTACGGGAACGCAAACGTAAGGAAGACGTTATAAAACATGGCGCCGTCTGGTGCCTCATGCCAAACGCATCCAAGCCAAGAGAATCCATTAGCAACCATCCTGTTCTTGCTATACGGACGCGCCTCGTGAGGCCTACGGGCGCCGGAATCGCCAAACGATCTCAGAAATTGGACGCGCTTTACGCTCATAACGAAAGTTTCAAGTGAGTTCAGAAAAAAGCGAAAGCTCATTTCAATAGTTACTGGCGATCAACGTGAGTGAGAGCGTAACCATCACGATAATTCACGCCGATGCGAGAGCCATGGGTGCCGCCATGTTCGACAGTGCTATTCTTAACGTCCATAAACATTACGAACGTTAACGAAACGTTAAACTCGCCAAATAACGCACGTTATCATAGCGCGCGTAAACCACAGAAACCAAGTTACGTTAGGAGCATGCGCTGGGAGGACGACACTATTTCTTTACGTACGTAATGCGTTTCAATTTGGTTGCAAGCGCTATTCTAAAACTGCCTACTTACTTTCTTGCAGCTACGTCATTTTTCTCACTTACAGCAAAGCTTTGTTCTCACCAAGACTGGCGCATTTCCTATAATAGAAAACGCGTGTGCGAATTCTCGTTACTCTAATTTATGCCTCTTGCGTAGCCGTGAAGGCCAACTGCAACAAAATTTTTCATCACGTAAAATGGCTATCCTTAAGTGCGTCAGATGCAGAGCACCCGCCATACAAAAACTATGTTTGAAATACGAGTGGATTTGTCGCGAAAAGCTCGTAAGAGTAGGAGTTTTTGACAACGAATCAGAAAAGAATAAAAATATAAACGCCGCCATCACCGTTTGCCGGAAGTGACGTAAAACCCAGAACGGGCGGCTTCTCTGCATGACGTCCCAGATTAGGCACTGCCCGCGGCTGCTCGCGGCGCGCTGAGAAATCTCGGAGGCAACGTCCTGGTCACATAGGGCAAACATCAGGTGCACGTGACTTTGCTAAGCTAGGTGCTGTTTGAAGGCGGCTAATAAGAAAAAAAAAAAGAATAGACAATTATTAGCCCTATAGCTTTGCCACAGTTACTTAAGTAGTATATACTACTCACTTATAACATAGCTAAATCGAGGAGAGCGAGGGGTAATTGGAGACTGCTGGGAGAGGCCTTCGCCCTGCAATTAACATAAAAAAAAATACTGATGATGAGAGCCAAAGTGAAGTTCCGTTGCTGTTGGTTTCTAACACGTTGTGGTCGCCGGCGGTTTTATAACTCGACGTGTTGCTACGCAGAGATCGAGATCACCTACCGGCTTCCATGCACAGCAAACATCTGCGCCGACATGTGTAACGTGCGCGGCTGCTTCCAGGGCGTGTGCAAGTATCCGCCGGACCAAGTGGGAGTGCCACGCATCTGCATATGCCGCGGTCACGTGGCAACGTGCGCCTGAGTGAAGTCCGCGGAGTGACGTCGGGGATTGTAAGATGGAAGCGAGAAGCAAAAGCAATTGAATGTGCCGCAACTTTCACGAGACGGTGCCAAACTAAACTATATCTTTTCGGACTTTGTCCCGTAAAGCAAATAAACTCATTGTCCTCACGGGGATCGATCGATCAATAAATTGGTGAATGACCAAAGAAATGACCAGTCATTATAATTAAGCCTTTAAAATGATACGGTCTATCGACATTGCTTGTATATTTCGAAACCTCACCTCCCCCCTATCCATACTTCCCCAAATAAAATTAAAAAAAAATATTGTATATGGGCGAAAATTTCTTCGATAAGAATGACGAATGCAATCAGCTAAGCAAAACACGGGGCCGCACGGCCGTCAAGGAGCCAGCTACATTTCGCATTACAGCGAACACTTGTATTGAAGCGTTGCTTTTAATGCATGATTGCATACGATACCGCATATAAAGAATATATAAAGTCCCTTGTCAGAAAACTAATTGAATCGAAGGCATTTTGGAATGTCCTGTTTTCACCATGTTTCGTTTGTGCCCGCTGTATGTCACAGGAACACCTGTCACGGGTGTTTCACTGCAATGTTTTGGCATGTTAGACGCTTGCAGTAGCATAGCGGTCAGTACATTTGAAAATGAAGTTGTAGTAATTCGACACGAGAAGCACACAGGTACAGCCTGCAATCATGTGTATCTCGCGTTGCGTGCGTCGACGCAACGAGATGCATGCGCGGAGAGATATGCAAATACCAACGAAGAAAGTAACTTCTAAGAATAATTTACCGTAACTTTTAAGGATGTCAAAGAATGCCTATCGCTCCTCATCAAATAGCCAATTAGCTTTTTGTGTTCGCTTAAAGCGCTTGCGATTCCGAACATCGCATGCTGCTCAGTGTCTCGTGAGCTTGCTCAGCGTAAATGCGCAATGAGCTTTCTCTTGTCAACGTCCGTATACTGCAAGGTACGCACAGGACATCATGCTTGTTTCTCTCTTTGCCGGTTTTTACTCGTTCGATTGGTCCGCAATTTGCTTTACTGTTATGCATTGTGACTGCACGGCCTGATTACCTTACGACGAACCCCTCCCCTTTTCGTGTGGCTGTTCGTTGCAAGGACAATTGAGGCGGCGTGCTTCCGATAACGAGAAAGACGCTTCAGCTTAGCTAAGTTCAATTCACTTCATTTGTTTGACAGAAGTTGCATGATTTTCTGATAATGACGGCCCGAACAGAAACACACCCTTAGTGACTTAGTGGCTAAGGCGTTGTGATGCCGAGTCTCAGGCTCGATTCTGAGATTCTGACAGCGGCGGCCGCAATTAGATCGGGAGAGATTAAAAAGAAAAAGAAACACGCTGGTGCACTTGTATTTAGGTGCACCTTAAAGAACTGCGGGTGGTAAAAAGAAAGTATTCCGTAGTCCCCCACTACGTCGTGCCTCATTATCAGATCGTGGTTATGGTACGTAAAAACGCAGATTTTTTTTTAGGAGAAGCACATAGATCGGCTAAGCGCCTAAAAAAAAAAAGTCCGCGAATGAAATGAGCTAATTATGTAGCGATAATAATTTCATGCTTATTTCCGCTTCTAAAAAAAAATACACAAAATTTCTCCTCTCTGCGGCAAGACCAAGGTGCGAATCACGCAGCAACGTGTTTTCGACACTCAGATAGACCGTCCACGGGGACCTCTACACGATGAGATTTATGCCAAAAAGAACGAAATCCGCGGTTTCATAACGCTTCCTGTTATGTATGCGTGCTAACCTCGGAGATGACGGGGATAAAAGAACTCGACGGTGGCTCACTGCGAGAACGTTGGAACGGTGTGAGTGTTTCGTAAGCGCCGATGAAAAGAAAATGAGGACGCGTTCAAATCCGCCTACGTGCTGTGTAGTTCAACCCGGAAGCATGAGGTCGGATCTGTTCTCTATATCGGCGCACTTCCACCTACCACCCACATATAAGGGGCGGTATAAAGGTGCAATATAAAGTCAAGAATAAAGGGCAGTGTAAGGTCATTGTGAATGTTCGCCTTGGTTAAACTCGTCTGTGCATGCTTTTTGTTTGGTTGAAGTGCGTGCTTGCTCGACTTCTCTGGGGTCCATTCTGTGTTTGTGTATATGTTGCATTGCAATGCTGTACTGTTGGCTCGCACTCGGGCCGCTTCCGGAGAGAGCCTGCTTTGGGAAGGCGGTGGCCGGATGCTGTTCGGCGAAAAAGGGCGCGGCAGGTGTTCTCGCGCACGGGTTCTGGCGAGCGCCATAAATCGCGCAGCGAGCCGCTGTAGCGGCATCTGGAGAAGGGAGTCTTTGGGGAGTGTTTGAGTCGGGCCGAGGCGGCGTGGGCGAATCAGGTGGTTCGAGCGGCGGCCACCGCCGGTGCGAGTTACGCTGCCCGGAGAGATGGTCCCCGGCTGGGGGTGAGAATGTGCGCGGCTGAGAGGTGCCAGTGTGGTCTGAGACTTGAGAGACAACGGACCGATCTCGTCAAGTGCCCGATCGGAGCGACGGGCTGCTCCGAGGCCTTTGCTCAGCCGCATTCGTTAGTATGAACTCGTTTACCTTGTTTAGTATATACTGAGAGGTTCCAGTGTGGTATGAGACTTGAGAGACAACGGACCGATCTCGTCAAGTGCCCGATCGGAGCGACGGGCTGCTCCGAGGCCTTTGCTCAGCCGCATTCGTTAGTATGAACTCGTTTACCTTGTTTAGTATATACCGAGAGGTTCCAGTGTGGTATGAGACTTGAGAGACAACGGACCGATCTCGTCAAGTGGCCGATCGGAGCGACGGGCTGCTCCGAGGCCATTGCTCAGCCGCATTCGTTAGTATGAACTCGTTTACCTTGTTTAGTATATACTGAGAGGTTCCAGTGTGGTCTGAGACTTGAGAGACAACGGACCAATCTCGTCAAGTGCCCGATCGGAGCGACGGGCTGCTCCGAGGCCTTTGCTCAGCCGCATTCGTTAGTATGAACTCGTTTACCTTGTTTAGTACATACTGAGAGGTTCCAGTGTGGTCTGAGACTTGAGAGACAACAGACCGATCTCGTCAAGTGCCCGATCGGAGCGACGGGCTGCTCCGAGGCCTTTGCTCAGCCGCATTCGTTAGTATGAACTCGTTTACCTTGTTTAGTATATACTGAGAGGTTCCAGTGTGGTCTGAGACTTGAGAGACAACGCACCGATCTCGTCAAGTGCCCGATCGGAGCGACGGACTGCTCCGAGGCCTTTGCTCTGCCGCATTCGTTAATGTGAACCTTGCTTCCTTGTTTACTATATACTCAGTGTAACCGCTAATGTCAGTCTGTAAATAAATTCAGTTAAAATTGTTGCCATCCAGCATCTTTGGTCCCGGAATACCGAAGCAGAGAACAGTGCAGCGGCTTAGAAAAAGCCGAGAACGAACGAAAACACCAAGAAAGAAGAACCCGGCGGGGGAAGGGAAGAGAAAAACTTACTGGCAGTATAAAGTCAAGAGAGTCCAAGAAGACCCTGACGGACTACCACAAAAGACCCAGTAAATAAATAACAATAAATGTTTTTTATGATGATGATGACCACTTCCTTCTTCACAGAGCTGCCACCGTGAATTCATATTATCTTCGTTGCACTATCTATATATTAGACACACTTCTTGTTGTATGTCTTGGGCAGTGAAGAGATGCAGTATTTTGCAGCAGGTACCTGTTTCACTCTTTGAAGAACACTCAATAAAAATCTAGTTTGTTGGGCGTGTATTGCCGTGTCACGAAGTAAGCTCACTTGTACCCTGGTCGAGGTGAAGAAGCAGAAGAAGTTCAAGCGGTTGGTACAGCCACTATTCTTTCCGTGTGCGCTGCACACTCTTACCGCCCCGGGTGAGTCGCATATATTAACTACTTTATATTTACGAGTCATACTCTTAAATTTACACATGAACTAATCTGGTTTGGCAATTCTTCTTATAGTACCATTATACAACAGATCAGAACCAATTTATCACTACTTACTGGACCGTCAGCGTTTCTCTTCCCTGAAGGAAAGGAGCCTGCATATTATACTGAGACAGTTAGGCCTGTCAGTCAATCATTATTGTGTTGCTGTCTTTCGGGGCTTCCGTGCCGGGACGCGTACTCAAAAATACGTACATCGCCGCACATAAAATGATTCCCGAAGCCAATCGATTTCATCGTTAATGTCGTCGTTCATTTGCTTCTTCTCTCATCGCCTATTTTAGATTGGTGTTTTTTTTTTGTACTAACATAACAATTGTTCGGGAAATGATCTCTGAATTCTTCTCTTTTCCACGTAATTGGCATAATTAGGAATTTCTAAATTCATACCCCTAACACATTCCTGAAATCTACCTGTATCTGGGCCAGTCCACCTGATTGGAGAGTGCCACTGAATTTAAGGTCGTCGTCGTCGTCGTCGTCGTCATCGTCATCATAATCATCATCACCATCATCATCACTAAGTATAAGCTGTTTACTGCGGTCGTACGATAAGTCTGCTGTGTATATATGTGGACAGGGTATAACAGCCATCAACACTGCGGAGGTTCGGCAATTTTCTGTGACGGATTTTCATGACAAAATGAAGGCCTTATGTTATGCGACAGTCTCGCCGCCTTTGGTACAACCTTACGGTAAATTCGCAACGAATCCCTGTGCCTCCTGCATTTGAATCTCCCGAAATAACATAGGTGCTACTGCCCAAAGAGAGGCGCCATTGTTTAGTAAGCTTGATCTCGACCTTGATGAATAACGCGGACCCTCTGTGGTGGCTGCTCAGCACGAGGTTGCGGGTTCGTTTCCTTGACGTTACAGTCGTGTTACAAAAACGAAGGGGAGAGGGGGGCTGTTAATAAATAAAACACACTCGTGTACTTAGGTACATTCGACTGGTTCCTACCGTGCTGCGACTCTTTCTGCAGCGATGCGTAGCCCTCTCGAGATTGGAGCCAGAGAAAGGCTGCCCCAACCGAACGTGCCAAGTGCGCCCAGAGGAGTCCCAGTGGCCACGTGGTCGGCATTCTGCCGCATCTCGGTCGCACTCCCAGCTCGAAGGATTCAGCCTCTACCAACACTCTGAGCAAGAGCGCGGTGCTCCGAGCGAACCATGCGAACGTGTTCCGAGCACTCGATTTTGACCAGCTGAATGAAAATGGCTCCGAAAGAGGGACGAAATGGGCTTGTTGGTACATCTTGAATGGCAGTAGTTGAGCGCTTAGTTAAGTCGAGGACAAAAAAAAAAAAAAAACGAGACACACGGAAACACGGGAGCTGGTGTGTCCGTGTGCCACTCCAGAAGAGAGCTTTAGAGCATTCTAAAGCGGCCAGTCGAATGCATAGTACGATATTTATATCCGGTGGAGCAGCGATCCGGTGGAGCAGCGACCAGTCCGGTGGAGCAGCGACCGAGCTCTGACCATGTTTTCTTTGTTATAGCTCCGAGCCGTGGAACCGCCGCATCGCCCGATGACCATGGAAGCGTCGATGTGCTAGCCCTGCGGCAGATATCTGCGCAGGGATCGGGGCCAAGCAAGCGCGGATGACAACGGGACGATACCGCCGCGAAAGGGGGCGGCGCTCACGTCACAAACCACGGGTTCTACGGGCTACAAAAGGACGCTCAGAAGAAGAACGCCCCGCAGTCCGGTGGAGCAGCGACCGAGCTCTGACCGTGTTTTCTTTGTTATAGCTCCGAGCCGTGGAACCGCCGCATCGCCCGATGACCATGGAAGCGTCGATGTGCTAGGCCTGCGGCAGATATCTGCGCAGGGATCTGGGCCAAGCAAGCGCGGATGACAACGGGACGATACCGCCACGAAAGGGGGCGGCGCTGACGTCACAAACCACGGGTTCTACGGGCTACAAAAGGACGCTCAGAAAAAGAACGCCCCGCAGTCCGGTGGAGCAGCGACCGAGCTCTGACCGTGTTTTCTTTGTTATAGGTAAGAAAATTGTGCCTCAATGAGACACACTTGCCTGAACTTCATGCTCCACTGGACTGACTGCCGTGTTGAAATAATTTATTATTGTAGTGTTCTAGCCCTTTCGAAGAAGTTATGGCGGAACGAGAGTGTTTTGCATGCCAGAAGAAGCTTGGCGAAGAGCAGTTTTTATGTTTTCGCTATAAACATTGTTACCATCTGGGCAAGTGCTCAGGCATTCATAAAAAAAGATTTAGAGGTATGAAACAAGCTGACATTGACATCTGGAAATGTCAGTCATGCGCAGATGAGGAAACTTAATCTTCGGATTCAGCGACCAAAACCCCGAAAGCGGTAAGGAGCCTCAGCAGCCAAGTGCTGCGGCTCAAAAAGTTGAAAGCTTGGATCAGAAATCGGCCAAAGTTTTGTGCAAGTTAGATAGTGTTGATAAGAAAGTTGACAAGCAAAACGTAACGACGAAATCAATAGAGAGCTTCATGGAACTGCTGTCAAAAAAGTATGATGAACTTCTTGCTAAAATCGGCTCCCAGGAAACTGAGATCTGTAAACTAAAGGCAAAAACCGAGAAACTTGAGAAACAGCTGACTGAAAAGGATGCTGAAGTTGCTCGCATAAGAGATAGCATCGAAATTGCAGAGCTGTACTCGCGCCGGAAAAATATTGAGATTCATGGCATTCCCGAATCGCCAAAGGAAGACCTATTCCAGGTCTTGGTAAACCTTAGCAATAAACGTGACACTCCGGCGCCAGAACGACATTCCTTGGAAGCAGCGCACAGGTTGAAACCGCGTCAAGGCAAAATCACTCCAATAATTGTCAGATTCACCGACCCAGCAACCAAAGATCTCTGGATATCCAAAAAGAACACTCTCAGGGCTGAGAAAATATTCCTGAATGATAATCTGACCAAAATCCAAGGACACTTATTTTGGCAGACTCGACAGCTGGCGAAAGAGAAAGGGTACAAATTTGTCTGGACAAAGAACGGCAAGGTGTTGGTCAGGAAGGAAGAAGGTTCTAATGTAATTAGTGTCAATAGCATGGCTGATCTTGCAAAAATAAACTAATGGGGTCATTTGAATCCTTCAGCGAATGGGATAAGCATATCCTCGAAACATTAAGGGAAGAAACACTGCATGAAGAGCTAAAATTACTACACGTGAACATTCGTAGCCTGCAGAAAAATTGGGATCACTTGTGTGCGTATTTGCAAATAATGCCTCATGTGGATGTCATTGCGCTTTCTGAAATCAACATTACAGCGGAAAGGTTAAGTTTGTATGGCCTCAGAGGCTACTCGCAATATGCCGTATGGCGGGAAAATAGGAAAGGTGGAGGTGTTTTCGTGTTTGTGAAAGATAGCTGGTTGTCATACAGTATTGAGGTAACATTTGATAATGCCGAGCTGCTCAACTTGTCGATTAGTAAAGTGGACACTATATACGTACACTCTGTGTATTATCTATCGGCAGCCAAACTTGAATACACACAAATATATCGAGGAACTGCAGCTTTTACTAAATAAGTATACGAACGAGAAACACCTGATTTTAGTAGGCGACATAAATATAAATATCTTCCAAGAGTTTCAAAGAACTGTAACTGATTACCTTAATTTGCTAGCTGAACATGGGTTATACAAAGCAATAAATGAGTACACAAGAGAGGCATACTTGGGCTAAAAATTTCCAAATCGTGCATTGACCACATCATCCTTCGATTAACCAACCAGCGGTATACATCCGGAGTCGTTAAGCACAAGTTGACACAAACATTAAAAATACAAAGTGGAGTGCACTCTTACCGCTTGATCACTTAACCATGTACACTTGTCTTATTGAAACATTCAATAGGATTTACGAAGGTTCCACTAAAATAGTAAAGGTGAAGAAGAGAAAGCCTGACAGTAAATGGATCACGCCAGATATCATAGAATTGTACTACCTTAAGGACAAAGCATGGCAGAAAAGCAAGAAAGAACCGCACGATGTTACGAAAAGAGCAGAATACTGTGCACTAAGAAATCTGGTGACAGCGAAATTGCGACTTGCGAAACGAAGATACCTGTCACGAGAATTCTCGTTAAATAAAAACGATGTAAAGAAAACGTGGGCATTGGTAAACGACCTGATGGGCCGATCGAAACACGCATGCGTTGAAGACGTGATAAAAAAGAACTTCCCCACAGTAGACACGAAAGTAATGTGTGATAAGTTCAATGACACGTTCTTGCATGCGGTGGAAAAACTAAGAGCAACAAGTCGCGATGGGCACACCGAATACAAACCTAAACGCACATGCGCGAACACAGCTTTTCTGCCAGAAATATCTGAAGTCGAATTATGGAATATCATCAAGGGTTTGAAGGAGTGGAAGCCACCGGGTTTTGATAAGATTTGTAATCGAGACCTCCGTAGTAATTTTAAGGAACTAAAAGACGTATTATTAAAAATACTAAACGGAATATTTCAAACTGGAGATATACCGAAAGGAATGAAAATCTCTATTGTTAGGCCAATATACAAAAACGGAAAAACGAATGACTGCGGAAATTACAGACCGATTTCTATCCTTTCAGCGCTTGCCCACATAATGGAAAAACATGTAGCATCCGTGCTGCTGTCGTTCTGTGATCGATTTTTACTGAACAATAATGCGCAATTTGGCTTCACACCGAATAAAAATATAACTTCCTTGCTAGATGAGCTGTCCGATTACATCAACAGTTCGATAGAAAATAACCGAGTAGTCCTGGCTTTAATGTTAGATCTAACAAAAGCTTTTGATACCATAGACCATAACATTATAATAAAAAAGTTGCAATATCTGTGTTTTCGGGGACACTTCATTAAGTTTTTTTTCAATTTATTTTTCTGACAGATTACAGTGTGTTAGGTTAGGAGAAACATATAGCAGTTTAGAGTCGCTAAACTATGGAATACCTCAGGGTAGTACGTTAGGACCCCTGGTTTTTAACATTTATGTTACAGACCTCAGCCTTCTACCATTACATTCTAAAATTTTCCAGTATGCGGACGACACTGCGATTACTATAGATGTTGCCAACATTGATACAAGGTTCCAACAACTACAAAGTGATATTCTTAAATTATGTGATTGGTTTCAGGAAAATTATATTTACATAAATAAAGGAAAAACAAAGATAATTTGTCTTAAGAATCCCCACAAAGCTATCACAATTAATAGGAGGATTTTCTTGCATTCATCAGACTGTAATTCATGCCGCTGCCTACCTTTGCCACTCGAATCAACTGTAAAGTATTTAGGTGTGCATTTCGATCAATGTCATAATCGGAATAGTCACGTTAAACACATATGTAAAAAGCTAAGATCAATTGCTGCCATGATGTATCACCTTCGAGGCAGAGCTCCATTTAAAGTAAAGCTTACGGTATTTAAGGCGCTAGCTGAGTCTTTACTTATGTATGGCATTACATTATACGGCACTTGCTCTGAAAACAAGAAATTAATCGCGTAATTCGTAAAATAGTCAAGAGCATAACCTACGGTACAGCGTTAGATAGCGCAGGTACAAGGGAAAAATACCAAGCCCTGGGTATACTACCAGTGAAAGAACTATTTAATTATGTAGTTTTGAAGAATCACTACTTCAGCAAAGAATTCAGGGTTGCCGTAAAAAAGAACGTGACGTTGCGACAAACTGAGAGGTACGTGAAACCACGTGTCTACACTCACTATGGAAAAAGAACCCGGAACTACTATGTCCCTTCAGTATTTAATCAATTGAGTGATGAATTATGTACAATAAACACGAAACGAAAAATGAATAAAGCGATCAGAAAATGGTGTGCAAGCTCAATAAACATTTAGTAGCTAAAGCCAGTTGACTCATACGGAATTGTTTACCGGCTTTGTTCAACTTTTGTTTATGTTCTTGCTTCGATACCTGTGTATAATTTTGAATTCAGCAGTTTAAAGAATTCAGTTGTAGTCCTGTAAGTGACTAGTGTATTTATGTATCGCTTTGATGTTTTGACTTTGTTTTGACTTTGATGTTTTTCTTGACAACATTGTGTAATGAAAAAAAAACAGGAACTCAAAATGCTTGTTGTTATTATTTTTTTTTGTTTACTGCATTGGACGGTGTTCAGTGTATATATGCGAGAGAATGTATTAATTGTGGTAATATGAATTTCATATGTTGTTTCACCAACTGCCTGGTCATTTTACAAGCACTGCGTGCTTAGATTGACCAGCAAATTCACCCTGTACAAAGAACTTTGGATAAATAAATGAATGAATGAATATTTTATTGTTCGTTACGGAACTCTCCAGGTGTAGAAATTTAATCTTGAGCCCTTCGCTACTGCATCCCTAATAACCCACTGCGCAGTTTCTGGAATGTACATCCCACCATTTCAGGAACAAGGTATTGGCTTTAACACAGGCTTCATGAAAGCTTATGGCTGGGGTCACTCCTACGCTCTTAGTTCGGGATAAGTTGCGCAACTCTTTGCGGTAAATTGGAAAGGTGCCTAAATAAATACAAAAGTGCTGCGCAACTTTCAATGAATTGACGTGCAGCTTTGTTTTTGCAGCAATGAAGGCAATACAAGCACTTGTACTCGCGGCTTGTGTTGCAATAGGTAAGTTTACTTATTTGCCTTACAATCGCCGTTAAATGAGCA
This sequence comes from Dermacentor andersoni, assembly GCF_023375885.2. Classification (NCBI taxonomy): domain Eukaryota; kingdom Metazoa; phylum Arthropoda; class Arachnida; order Ixodida; family Ixodidae; genus Dermacentor; species Dermacentor andersoni. Next base: position 126,851,367 of record NC_092815.1, on the reverse strand, counting down.
TAAACCAGCAGTGCGCTCTCGACTTAGAAACTACTCCGGGCAGCAGTTCAGTTCATTTTTGGGCACTATCTTATGCAATACTGTTGCACGTAAATTTGAATGTGAGCTCCGAATTAAGGCAATTTCAATTCGCTCAAAAACGAGAGAAAATGAATTTTCTTTAATTGCACGCGCCTTTCTTTTAACGGGATCTTGTACCATCAACATAAACTAAAACGTGGTCAGAAAAAGAAAAGAGTTGATCTCAACGCTTGCCATCTCAGCGCTACGCCCGGTGCTATAGCCTATTTCTAAGCACCGTTTAGTCTTACATGTACTCATTGGTATTTTATTTGGAATTTGGTATTTGGTATGGTATTTGGTATATAGTCTTATATGTACTCTTTGGTATTTAAAATTAAGCGATTGTTACAAATTCAAGCAAAACCCGAGAACGCAACAATGCATTTCAGGCGCTTTGGACGTGTTCGCTTTTGAATGTGTGCTGACGTAGTACGTCGAAGGCGCAGAATAACGTATTTAGAACGAATGACTATATTTATTTCTCTCAAATTCCGCACTGAGTTATGGTGGCGCTCTTCACTGCAATAACTCTTATAGCCAGGGTGCCAGAAAGACCACACTCTGCGTAACCGCGCCGTAGCATGGTATAGAGATGAAGAACCTATACAGTGTGCCGCGTCAAACGCATGTCCTCATGCTAGAGTTTATGTCTCGACCGACACATGGAACACATCTCCACAGTGTATAGGATGCATGCATACGTAGCGGAACGGCTGCGAGGTCTGATGCGTCGGAAGTGCACGACCTCCGTTGTAACAAATCATGCCGGCCTATGTAGACGACGACCGACTGTTGGCGTGCCGTTCCGGTCTCGGATCGCACGCATGAAACATGCAGTAACAGAGACGTGAATCATTCACGACGATTTGCTGCCGTCGTCGGAGCAGAAATAACGCATTTCTTGGTTTTATCGTTCTTCCTTACACCTTCATTCAGGTGCGGCCCAATGGCGTAAGTGCTCTTTCATATTCCATTGCAATCGTCTTGTCCTTTCCCGACGTCCGCAGATTGCCTGTCATTCCGCCCCTCACTTTCATTTTTTATACCAGCCTCTCTCTGAAAGCTTTCCACCCCAATAGCGATAACGTCGGGCTATGGCACTGGGTGTAGGATTTCTATGCTACTTCGTGTACCTGTCGGTCGTGTACACTTGCTCGTCTGCGAAGCCAAATGCACGCAGCGTAAGGAACTCGAGTTATCTTTTAGGCAACATTTTTCATTCTCACCAACCTATCAGCAGATCATAAATAAGCTATTTCGACATTATGGCGTCGTTGTAAATCTCGCCATAGGAGTGGAGCTGGTGGTCGCTCTGTAGAGTTCCGTTTTAAATCATTAGGCGCGTCTTGCAAAAGTTCAGACAGAAATTCCGTAGTTTTTTTCTCGAGAGTGTCTAATAGAGGCTATGAAACGCAACGGAAATTCTGGAGAATGTAAACTAGGATCAATACAAGAGTAAAAACAAGACCACAAAGTTTACAAGTAGCTACTCGAAAATTTTGTATTTTGCAACATTCGAAGGCGAAAGTAATGACTAAAAGTGAAATGAAAAGGCCACACCAACCTCTGCAATAGTTTGAGCAGAGGGGACGACTTGCGATAGCGTCGCGTACGAAAGCTTTGCGATCTCGTCTAGGAAAATCCTGCGACTGTAATTTTCTTTCAAGGGTGCTTTTGTGCGCGCGTCGAGATGCGGGCCGTAAACATGCTTTGCACATTTTCTTGGAACGTTCACGGAGGCGAAACCTAATACTATCAGTTTCACTACTCGCTGTGGCAGATTTTAGCTTGCCTGTTCGCATTTACTTTGAACGTTCACACACGACAGCAGCTTTTTGCGCTTTTGCGCTGTCATAAACTATCCATGCTTGTATATAGGCTCATCACACACAACATCTTCATTGAATGTATTGATCCTGAACACATTGCTAACAACAACAGTACCCCGTTCTGCCTGCGCAAAAGTTGGAGGATGCTTAAGCTTCACCTTTAAGAGTGGAACGCGATAGCATTCAAAGATCCCTCACTGCTTTTCACGCTTCCCGGCAACTGCAGCGTATGTAACCGTAATGTTTACCGGTAAACGCTCGAGCGAACGCTATGCACGAAGGCGGGCTTTCTGGTCGAAACGCGGCCTCTTGCATGGGCCGCGATACGGCGGAGGCGGCGACATCGACGACACAGACGCTCCTTTTCCAGTCAGTTTCAGTTTCAAGGAGCCTACCAAAGGGAACTAATTGTTCGCGTAGCTCCCACACGAAATCTGCCATTCAAAATTTAATTGTTGGAATAGGTAGTGTTGAGGACGCGCCTCAAAGTACTAATTTGCTGTAGCCATCTATTCTTGATAATTAGAAAGTTAATTACCGTAACTTCGCTAATTACGAACGTAATTGCGGAAATTGCTCTTTATCTAGAGGTGCCAATTCGTACACTCGAATGGTAAACATAACGTTACCGTGATTTATATTTTTCTAATTTTAAAACTTTGGTGCAGCTAAAAAAAAAAACACCGCGTATACAGTTCTGACAGAGAAACCCCCGGCTATTGGTATAAAGTTTTCGGGCTCGGCCACTTCACCTGCCTGTCACGCGACGTCACAAAACCGCGAAAACTCACTGCGTCAGAGTGGCGTGTACGCATTAAAGATACATTAATATGCAGAACAAAACTGAATCTTCTGAATAGCCGCAGGCTGCCGCTTCCCGAAAGGAATAAAAGATGGCTGCCGCCGATCGCTCAGGCGCTTGCAACTCGCACCTGCTGGAGAACATGGCTTTATTTGCGTAAAATAAAACTTCTTGCTGGCAGTGCAACGTTTTCGAGTACTTTCCGCACGTTTACGACCTCATTCTGCCAACTCTTCTTTGCTGAGGATCCGTCTGAGCGTCATTTTTAAGTTTCCGTTGCATGCCTCCGCGATTTTCGACCAGCCACCGCAAGCTAAGAAGGGAAAGCGGGCCAATCGCAGACGCCGGCACCACCCTCTTCATCCGGTTATCGATTTTCAGTGCACTGGCTCCGCCCCATCGAATCCCTCTCCACTTGAGCGTGCTCCTCGCCTCTTGTCAGCCAATTAGATACAAGCCGCTCAGTGTAGACAATGTTATTCGTTTTACAAACAAACAAAAGTGACCTCCTATGAACGAGGAGAGCGTTTGATTAGTCAGTTCAGACAACTCTGCGGGTGACCGCCCGGTGCTTGCGTCGGCGGTTACGCAAACTTGACTTTAGGAGATCGGAATAAAAACATATTGGAATAGTTTTACGTTATAGGGCCCCAGAGTATTGCACTTTGGCGACTGTCGGTCAACTTCCTGCCACGCTAGCTTTTTCTCCTTTTCCGTTTATAGCGAACCTGGTATAGCGGCTACATAATCGCTCGAAAACTTTAGGCGCCAGTTTTCAAGGCTTTCTGAAGAAACACATAACGCACGAAGTTTATATCGATGCGAAAACGTCAAATGACCCATTGAGCGAAAAAAAACCGGCGTCTGGCTTCTGTAGCAGCGAAACGGCACCTAAACTCACATTGGAATTGGCTGCGACGCCATGTCACGAGCGGGTGAAGGGCAGCACCTTCTATGGCGATAGCGCGCCAGGTGTCGCGTGAGGGGAAAGGGCATCGCCGCGACGCCACGTCACCCTCGCTTTCGGCTCGAACGCTTCTTGACGGAGCAGAGCCACGCAGTGGGCGAAAGGGTACAACTGCTGCGGAGCTGGCGCCAGGTGTTGCGTGAGGGGAGAGGGCATCGCCGCGTCGGTGGCATGCCGCGTTGGCACTGCAGGCTGTTGCTGCTGTGCTGGCGCGGGCAGCACGTACAACTATGGTATATTGCTCGCAGCGCAAAACTGGAAAGACCGCTAATTGGACATTAGCGCTTTTGCATTCACAACTTACAAGTGCTTTGGTATCCTCGGATTTTTTTTTTCAAGAAAATGTGCAAGCAATAACGGGCATACTCAGCCAGCGTTTGATGTTTGTATGCAGTTAGGGGTTAAATGAAAGTTGCGAAACACTCGTTTTCGGCCCTTTTAGAGATGTTATATGATACGCTTCGAAAGTTTCTCTGTTTGCCTGAGAGGACTCAGAACAGCGGAAATTTCATATTTTCATGACATGGGGGCCGCTCTAGGGGAAACGCGAAACAAAAGCTTAAGGTGTATAGGTTCATCATGCACATTTAATATGATTACTCGATACTCGCCTTGGCTCAAGCTTTCTGTGTTGACAAAGGCATGTAGTTGCTTTTGCCTGATCTTCTCGGTTAAATATGCGAGGCATGGTGCTTATATTCATCAAAGTAGGAAGCATGTTGTGAGTGACAAAAGATAAGTTTTTAACCTGTATGCGTTATAGTTGGAGCCTTTGTAGAAAGTTACTTATTCAAGCGTTTCAGAATGTCGCACTGCCGTTATCTGCGATGTTTCACGAGGTCATTTAAACAGCGGCATAACACACGAACTTCAGATAATGTGAAAATAGGGGACTATTAACAGTACTTTGTTGCTTAAATGTCGCGTTCGTGGCTTCAAGCACTGAAAATAATGTTTTAACTCTCTTTTTTGTTTTTTGTCACTTCCGATACAAGGAATGCAGTTGGTTAATCCACTGTCCTCAATTAACTATAGAAGCCAGCTTGCTTATATTCAGGGAAACTATGGGAAATGTCTAGGGTAATTTGTATGCAAAGCTCAACGTATGCGCAGTAATTAGGGACTTTGTAATAAATTACATATGCAAGTACTCTGGAGCTTTATGAGCATGTTTTACGAGCAGCGCAAAATTTTTCCATTGGCCCTGGCGTATTTACAAAATTCAGCAAGGCCATGTTCACTGAACGGAAATAGTGTCTCAAATTAGTGCGCAAAGTTAAGCACATGTGCATCAATTACTGCTTTGTAAAAAAAATTCCTTTAGCAAGTGCTCGAAAGTGTCATGCTGCCGATGCTGCCGTTTTCAGTTATGTTTGCCTGGGTACTGAGAGAACTGTGCGTTAGAAAAAGATAACATTTTGTCTAAATGTCGGAGAGGTTCACTGCAACTTTTACCAAAATTTCTGTGTTTCTGGCTTAATTGTTAAAGCTAAAATAATTATTGCACACTCGTCTTTTTTTTCTTCATGCGTGATATGAACGTTCGCCTGGTGTACTCAGTGAAATAACCGAAGTAGCTTCTTTATGTGCCTTGACAAAAAGGGTAAGCTAACGGGTAATGTGCAGGCAAGGCCGAAAGATTGACTTAAATGGGGCCCTGGCAACAAATTACGTATACAAGCGCCGTCGAACTGTATGACGAGGTCTAATGAGATGCACATAATTTAGCACGTTGATCTGGCAGAAGTACACATGACGTCGACATCCAATTTAACGAAAATCGGCGGAAGGCTATGGCATTTAATTAATTTCACTTTTTCTTTGGGGTTTCTCCCATTTAACATGGAAATAAACACAATTCAATTGATATCTCTGCACGAAGTTAACTGCTGGCGCGTATACTATTGTAAAAAAATAATATTGAAGCTTTAGAATATGTATATGGCCGCTATAACTTATGCTCCCAAATATCCCGATGTAACTGTAGATTACCGCATGTTACCGCAAGGGGGGCCATGCTAAGTGCAATTTGTGACAAAATTTTCTCCTTGATGACCTAATTAGAGGCATCCTTAATAATTACTGAACCCTCGGGTATTTTTTCTTCCATATTTTAATGTGATTGCGCGAATTCATATTTCGTTTCCTCCGTGTCCTTGGAGAACGAAACAAGATATACCTTGGTTATCTCTGCCAGAAATAAGGGGCACATTTTGGGGGATTATGTAGGCAAAGTACAAAGTGTGCGGACTAATTACAGTCTTTGCAGTAAATTACGTACGCAAGTGAATGGGAGATTCATAAGCTTAATGTTTAATGAAGAACTGGAATTTTATGCCACTTCCCTTCGGGAACTGTGAATGCAAAAGAGATCGAAGTTAGCGAATATCGGAGTCGGAGGGCACGAGGAGAGAGGGCGAACTATGGCCAATGACCTGGCGAAGTTAGTGGTGTGTGGTTGAATTACTGTGTTTGTACAAATTCCTTGACGGGTACTAGAAAGCGTTACTATATATATATATATATATATATATATATATATATATATATATGTATATATATATATACATATATGTATATACATATATGTATATACAGCCCAGGTTTCAAAAGGGGCCGTCATACACGGGCAACGTTTTCGAAGTATGCGATGTACTTGCGGACTACGCTGCAGCTCCACTTCTCGAAATAAGCAGATTCACTGGACATTATAGCTGTAGTCTGCTTTAATTTTTTTCCCTATGACTCAATCACCGACATTAAACTGCTGCCATTCACTGTGGCCTGGAAGCGCTTCCTCTTCACTTAAGCAGCAGGCATGCAGGCTTTCACGTGAGGGGATATACGCGTAACGTATAATTACGGCTGCCGCAGTTCGCGCCATGCTGTGCGCCACATTCCTTCATAATAGCGGCCCCCGATGCAAAAACAAAAGGTAGCTTAAGGGGAGCTAAAATTTACTGTAAGAAAAACAAAAGTGATCAATCGCTGCTTTTTTTAAAGCTTCGCCTAACGTGCAGATACCTTCCGCTAAGCTGACAATGCGAATTCGTCACGGTTTCCCGCCAAACACATCCCTGCCGTTGTGACGCACTGTGTACCCCGTTCTGGACAAATTTCACTGTCGCGATGTGCGCCCCTCACGACTTGTTTCCTCCTCCTCCTCCTTCTTTGCCGCCCCCGCCGCCATGGTGTCCGCTGAGTACACAGCAGTCTGACCAATGAATCTAAATAAACATATTGGAAAGGTGACGAAGAATGCCGCAAGTGAAAGAAGAGGAAGAGAAGGGCAAGCAGAAGGATAGAGTAGCAGTAGGCCAGGGAATAGTTGCTTTTTTTTTGGAACGGCTGAGATTTGGGTGGGTCGCGTACCGCGTTGAACGCTTTCAATGCGCCGGACTCCCGTTACAATATTTACGATCTTGTAGAGAAATTTTAATGCAGCACATCGGCTCATACAACAGTTCAGCTACGCTGGTGCAGAATTTTCGCTGGCAATTATTTCCTAGCATATCGAGATATATCAGAATTTATTCTCAACCCGCTTGGTCTCACGTTTTAGGGAGCTCCACAGTATTGTGCAAATTTTTCCCGCGTCCCGAAATGAGCTCTCAGACTTATTTTCATAGATAATATGCAACGTCCCGCGTATTTCTGGAAACTTAAGCAGTGATCAAATTTTCATTTTTTACATGGGTGCCATCGATCAAGTGTCTGCAGTATCGATAGTGCCTGCTCTACGTAGTCAAAAGTACAATAGTTTCTTGTGATTCTGCAATTACTTCATACCTCTGTAACTCTTTTGTACAGCATCTATGTTGCATTCTTCCAAAGTATTATTCTGAGCAAACGCACTTATAGTTTTTGACAGTAATAATTAGAAACATCTCGGTTGAAGTCATAAGCAATTAATATTACTTTTATAATTTTTGGTTGCTCCTACATGTAGAATACATCACTATAATTTACAATAGCGATAAAAGGCAATGATCCCGGTATCCTTATTGCTGTGTCCGCGATCGTGTCTGACAGACAGACCTCATGTAATGTGCACGTGTGAGCAAGAGCTTAAAAAGGCCGTGCTCAATGCGATATGTTCTTCATTCCCGATGTAACCCCACAACCGTAAGGGCCGGGCTAAAAACGCCGTTTTGTGTCGAAAATGTGCCTGCTCCTCTCCTGCCCGACACGCAACACTTATGATTTCTTCAGTACCTATCTTTTACTTCTCTTGGAATGACTGGAGACGCTTTACTTCTTGCCTGTTAGTGCACGCGTTCTACGCATCAAAGTATCTATCAGCAATGACAGATTCGCTGCAAAGGAAGCACGAATGTCCAACGCTTACGCCACTACACAGATTTGTGGCACACATAACAGCGGGATACTGCATACCTGCGCTTGTCCCAGAGGTTATCAGGGGTAGCGCCGTATCGATGCAAACGGCCTTTGTTAAACTGCAATTAATACTTCATATACACATACAAAATAGAAATTGAATCGCACATATACCGCAATGTACAAAACACGTATATTAACCCACTCTAAATTTCAGGATGATCAAAAGTCTCAGACTAATTTTGGGTAAAACAAATCGCCTTGACTTAAACAACAGTGCTCTTGTCAGAAATGAAACTTCAGCAAATTCAGTGACAAACGCAGTGCACTATTCCGTTGACAACATGGCAGCGCCCAGAGCAGCCCCGACCGCCCGCTTCGGCCCGAATGTGCCCTCGCTATAATTGCTGTTCGTCGTGACAGTGACTAGCAAGGTCACATTAAGTGAAGTTGAGCACTCGGTGGTGTGTTCTGTCTCCTTTTGCTGTTGTAAACAAGGTGTTTAAGTCTTTCCCTTCCCCAGCTGATACCAACACGGACGAAAATGTGAGACTACATGCACAAGCGCTCTCGCTAGAGAGCGCTTTGCCTTCGTATAGTTTTCCTTCGTTGCCACAAACTGTTGTCCCCGAGAGTGAGCACAGTCGTCGATCGAACTACAACGCTGACCGACGAAGCACTCGCATTTTTCTCGTCAAATAGGATCATGCTGCCGGTGAGCCGCGCCTTCTAGACAATATTAAACGTTACCTTACTCGCGACGATCGAGTACTTCACTCACGCGTCGTGGCGGTGATGCAGCGGCTATGACGATATGCTGGTCAGCGCGAGGTCGCGGGTTCGATTTTAGGCCGTGCCGGACGCATTTCGATCGAGACGCAGCATAAAAAAACGCTCTCGGACTTCGGTTCGGGCGTACGGTAAGGAATCCCACGTGATCAAGTTTATTCCGGAGCTCGTCACGACGGCGCGTCTCGTGTAGCCCCCCGTGTTGCTTTTGGACATTAAGCCCAATGAATGACTCGGACAATCTATTCACTCAATAGATAATTGGTGTGAAGAAGGACGAAGAGCATTGTGCTGAATTAGGGCGGCGTTAAGAAATCAAGAGGATGTGAAGGCTTGCCAGGGGAAACGTGGTGTGGTAAGAGGGGGAGGCGGACGGGGACGCGGACGGGGACGCGAACAAACGCCACTAGAAAGTAAGTTCATTTATTGCAGAAAAAGAAATATTTACACCTGTAATGGGTGCACGCGCATCTTACAGACAAAGATGCGCTAGAAAAGAATGCAACGTGACGTGGTGTCACGTGGAGCCGAGAACGAGCAACTAGCGAGCATGCGCAAAACTTAGGCAAGGCTGATGGTGCTCGATCTCTAAGCGGAGGAATGTTAATCGTTGTGGGTGTGAGCCGTTATATAGTGAGTGAAAATTTCTCGAGAGAAGCAGCGACAATGCCGCAAGAGAAACAGTGGAGGCGTTTTCTTATAAGAGATTTGGTGCCGAATCTGTTGTAAGTTATGTTTTTCTTTGTATGATAGTGAATCCACCCTTAGGGAGTTTGATCTGCGATTCGACGCCGCGTCCTCCCTAGTGCCTTCACTCTGCAAAGCGCACATGCGCCAAGTAGTACGTGCATATATTTACTGCTCTAAACAAAGTTCAGTTGGTAGTGCCGTATGCTGTATATAAGGCTCTTTATAAGTATACCATGGCATCTTTGGTACAAGTTTAATAATAACGGCACAAGCCTACATTCCTAAACTTTCAGGGGTTTTATCAATTCGTATATCTGGCTCGCAGAGAAAGTATGGTATGCTCTTGCCGAAATGATCAGCTCTACGTCTTCATTCGTCTACTAGCAGTGACCGATTTCAACATAATTTCCTCCCTTTGTAAGCGCTTCAGCGGACCACGTAGTAGTGATTCAGCTTATTTTCTTTCCCCTTATTTGCGACCGTGCTTGAAGTGAGTTCTTTTTCTAGATTCTGCGCTATATTTATAAGCTTTATTTTTACCCAAGCTTTCGTTCACGCATACATTGTCACAACGTTTTGTAACTTCATCAGACGTATTCTACCAAGTACGCCCTTTTTATTGCGATTTGGCATTAAAATATTAGACTTTTGACATTTTCCCATCGCTGCGGACACTTCGTTTCGCGTAAGCTAATTCTAGCGCACGCGCGTTCCAGAGTGCGCGCTTTTCTTTGCGCGCTAATGATTTATTATTCTCGATAAACACCTTCGGTATATACAAGATATTGCCCCTCGCAGCACGTTCTTTCGCACCCGGATCATTGTCCGCATATTGAGCTTACAGGTTTACTTACGCGAATACGATTTAGGTGCGAGGCACCAGTGGTGCCGATTGCAGGGATATCGCAGTGGCATGTCCATTGCGACCTGGCTCCCAGGCTACAGGCTGTTAGACCGTGCTAGTTGGTATTCAGTGCTGAAATGACTAGCGCAAGAGTGGACATGAGACACAAAAAGGCGACAAGGACAAGCGCTGGCGCTTGTCCTTGTCGCCTTCTTGTGTCCCGTGTCCACTCTTGCTCTAGTCACTTCAGCCCAGGCTCGTTCCGTGAATCACTATCGCATAGCGTCGTCGAGAGAAATAACTGGTCTCATCTATTAAGCATCGCTCCGTGTGACAAATCTCTTTCTTTTTTTTTTCACGGCAGCTTGCCCGCTGGAGGGCGGGCCGTGTGCCAGCTGGTGCCAGGAGCACGGATGCCTGGACGGTCAGTGCACGTGTGGCACCTGGGACGAGTGCCGCTGCATCGGTTGCTGCACCGAAGTGCCCGACGTGCACTGTGTGGACATGAACTGCGTCGAGGCTGCCGAACCGCGAGGGGTGTGCGTGCAGGACACCTGCCTGCCCAACATCAACGACCCCTATTGCCACGACTAGGGACACGTCGTCCCCAAATTAGACAACTTTAGAGGAGAGCGATTTTCCGAACGCGAAGTGAGGTGAAACGACGCGAAGCACCTTCAGTAAAAGAGCCTGCAGAAGCGCAATGTGTCCATCGTTTGACGACATATATTACAGCCTTATATATTATGTAGGCTTATATCGCTCGCTATGTGAGCATACTTAAATATCGTATAGTCTTATAAACCGCTCAGAGATGGAACATTATGGAGTCGCCCATGAAAATGAATAACTGGTAAGAACCAACAAACTGTATGATTGCCACGGTAATTTTATGTTCAATAGATGCCATAAAACATTTTGCATGATACTCTATAGACAGGTAGTGGAAACGCTATTGCAGGGAACTTCCACATTTTTGCCTCCTTTAATAAAGATGACATAAATAAAGAACTTGCTAAATCTACCTCGATATGCATTAGTGTCCCGTGTATTTTCGTCCTGCCAAGAGCAAGGAAAATGTATAATGCCTTGTGGCTGGGAGTGTCAAAGTCGGAAAAACCTAGGTCTGTGAAGTCGGAAAACTGACCAGGTGGTGTGTCTATATATATATATATATATATATATATATATATATATATATATATATATATATATCAACGAGAAAAAATACGATACAGAGGGGCCCATTTCGATCAGTCATATCGTAAGAAGCCAACAAGCAATGATACTAAGGACAACATAGGGGAAATTACTTATGCTTATTGAGTTAAAGAAACTATAAATTCAAGTGAAAGAAAGTCGATGAAAAAGCAATTCGCTGCAGGTGGGGCATAAATTCACGTATTCGCATTACGCATTGGATGGTCTTATCAAAAGAAGCCAACAAACAAAGATATTGAGGACGGCAATACCCCAGAAAGTGGATGGGAAAACAGCACCGCGGCTTTCCCATCCGCAGCAGTTCTCAAAACAACTTTATATATTCATCGTTTCCTCTGTCTACCACAGCATCATCCCCAGGTGTTGTTTGAGTGTTTACAGAGTAGCCGCCGTTACTTGCGAGTTCGAAATGAAATAAGGCGGTCACTGAGGTTCATGAATGCTGCTCAGCTGGCTTTTGTCTTTATATTACATTTCTTAATAAGACCCTGAACACAACAAGACTTTACACAAGCGAAGAACAAGAATTCGCAACACCTCAGATGGATGGATGGATGGATGAAAAACTTTATTAGGGTCCTTTAGGGCGCGCACTAGCGCGCAGCGGGCCGCTCCCACGTCGGGACAGAGAGGCCGAGTCTCTCCGCCGCGTCGCGGGCCCGTTGGACAGCCCATAACTGTTCTTCGAGGTTGGGGCTGTGTAGGACCGCATCCCAACGTGAATAAGTGTTGTTTTGATCGCTGTGTAACGCGGGACATCGCCAGAGCATGTGAGGTAAATTCGCTAAATCATTGCATAGTGCACATGCATTTGTTGTCTGAATTTCGGGGTACACCTTGTGAAGAAGTAGGGGGTTTGGGTAAGCCCCCGTCTGTAGAAGCCTTAGTGTCAAAGCCTGAGGTCTATTGAGTTTGCAATGTGGGAGGGGGTAGATCCTCCGAGCCAAGTAAAAGTGCTTAGTAATTTCGGTGTACGTGGAAGGAGAGTCCCGATTGTCAGTACCCCCAGCGTCACGCTGCCCGGTAGCTACGCGGTTGATGATCCCTCGCGCAGCTCCGTGTGCCGACTCGTTGAGGTTGGGCGGGGCACCCTCGATCTGTTCCATGTGGGCTGGAAACCAGATCAATGTGTGTGGCTTGATCTCCTTGCTTCCTAGTATCCTTAGGGCCAGCTCGGATATGGTTCCTTTGGCAAATGCCCTAACAGCTGATATGGAGTCACTGTAGATTGATGTCCTCTTGTTGTCCAATAAGGCCATCGCTATTGCAGCCTGCTCTGCGATCTCAGAGGACGTCGTCCGAATCGAGATTGCGTTCGTTATCTGCCTTTCATGATCTACGCTAACTACAGCGAAGGCCTGTCCGTCGGCGTAGCGCGCTGCGTCTACGAAACTGTTCTCCGAAGCCCGTTCACGAGCCTTGTCCAGGAGAGCCTTCGCGCGTGCCCGACGTCTTCCCACGTTGTGCTCTGGATGGACGTTTCGTGGGATCGGGGCGACAATGATGCGGTCCCGCTGCTCTCGAGGGATGCTACAGAACTTTGTTTTGATTACTGTTGGGGGAACGCCCAGCTCCTGTAAAGTGTGTCTTCCAGCCTGTGTGGTAGATAGCCTGACGAACTGGGCCCTCTCCTGTGCTTCCGCTATTTCCTCTAGCGTGTTATGCATGCCAAGTTGAAGTAAGCGTTCCGTGTGAGTGTATATAGGGAGGCCGAGAGCTCTCTTGATTGCCTTCCTGATTAATGCGTTGAGCTTATCCCGCTCCGATCTTTGCCAGTTGTGCATAGCCGCGACGTAATTGAAATGACACATTACGAACGCATGTACCAATCTCACGAGGTTATCTTCTCCGAGGCCTTGCTGCCGGTTGGCCACTCTTCTGATTAGTCTGGTGGCATTGTCCGTCTTCTTAGTGAGTCGCAGCACTGTCTGGTTGTTTGAACCATTCGACTCTACCATCATGCCGAGAATCCGGATAGCATCCACCCTCGGAATATATCCTCCGTCGTTTGTGCGCAGTTTTATGTCGCATTCGGCGAGTGGTTTCCACCCCTTTGGTTTCAGGCCTCTGCGCTTAGGTCGATAAAGTAGCAGTTCCGACTTGTGCGGTGATCACCGAAGGCCCGTGGACTCAAGGTATCTCTCGGTAGCATCGATGGCCTCTTGCAGAGCCGTCTCTACCTGTCCGTCACTACCTCCCGTACACCAGATGGTAACGTCGTCTGCGTATATGGTATGACTGATACCGTCGATAGCAGAGAGTGTCCTGGATAGTCCAATCATGACGAGGTTAAAGAGGGTTGGGGATATGACTGCCCCTTGTGGCGTCCCCTTAGCTTGATCATGTCTGAAGTCAGGTCCCCGATCTTAAGGGTGGCTTCTCTGTTTGACAGGAAAGATCTCGTGTAGGAATGAAAGTGCTTCCCCAGGTTAAGACTCGAGATTGTGTTCAAAACGAACGAGTGAAGAACGTTATCGAAGGCCTTTTCCAGATCTAGACCTAGTATGGCTCTCGTGTCCCGCGTATTACAGTCAATAATGTGATGCTTGATGAGCTTCATCGCGTCCTGCGTCGAGAGTCCGACCCTGAAGCCGATCATGTTGTGTGGGTAAATGTCGTGGTCCTCCAGGTAGCGTGAAAGCCTGTTTAGGATTGCGTGCTCAGCAACCTTCCCCACGCAAGATGTGAGCGAAATTGGGCGGAGGTTATCGAGGCTGGGCGGCTTGCCTGGCTTGGGGATGAGAATGGTGTTGGCCGATTTCCACATTTCCGGGACTTTACCGCTGCTCCATGTTTGGTTAATGATGTCCGTTAGGTATTCGATGGACTTTTCGTCCAGGTTCCGTAGAGCTTTGTTTGTGATCTTGTCCGGACCCGGAGCCGATCTGCCGTTGAGGGCATGGAGCGCCTGCCTGATCTCCTCAATCCCGAATTCTGCGTCGAGCTCAGGGTTGTCGGAGCCTTCGTAGTCAGGGGAAGGTGGTGTAGGGCCCGATGCGACTGATAGGTACTTCTTCACTAGTATGGATAACATTTCATTGCTCGAATATTCTCGCTTTGCTGTGTGTAGAGTGCGCGCCAGTGTGTTGCGTTGGTTGGTTTTAGTGTTCGTCTCGTCGAGGAGATGCTTTAGGAGGTTCCAGGTGCCCCCGTTGCGCAGCTGCCCGTCGATCGAGTTACACACCTCATCCCACTGTTGTTTAGAGAGAGCTCTGCAGTGTGCCTCAATAGTTCTGTTGATTTCCGATATCTTTTTTCTTAGCCTGCGGTTGAGCCGTTGTCCTTTCCACCTGGCGAGGAGCGACTGCTTGGCCTCCAACAGGTGAGCCAGACGGCTGTCCATCTTTTCCACTGGAAGATCGGTACAAACCTCTTTGGTGGTAGCTTTGATATCTTGTATAACCTGTACAACCCATTGTTCGAGGCTAGGCTTCTCCACACTCTCCGTTCGCTCTTCCCTAATTTTGCGAAATTTGTCCCAGTCTGTGTACTGGAACATACGCTGTCTCTTCTGCTCGACTTGGAGGTGCGTGGCCAAGATATAATGGTCGCTACCAAAGTCTACCCCGAGGTTCGTCCACTTGACGGCTGCATTGCTCCTGACAAAGGTGAGATCCGGTGTCGTGTCACAGCTCGACGATGTTCCGCATCTGGTGGGGAACGCTGGGTCCGTGACTAGCATCAAGTTTAGGTTTATAGCCTCACGCCAGAGCTCCTTCCCTTTGTTAGTGTTATATGGGTAGCCCCAGGTGTGGTACGGCGCGTTGAAATCAACAGCTATGATCAAAGGGGAGTCGCGCGCTAGTTGCGTGGCCTTGGTGGTTAGGGCTTTGAAGCGTTGTCTTGGAGCTTTGGGACTACTGTAGACATTCAGGATGAATATACTTTCGCGGTTAGTTGGGCTAGGAATTATCTCTATCATCATGTATTCGACTTTACTTGTGGACATGTTAAGGTCGTGAGTGATGTGGGTCAGCTTGTTGCTAATCAGTACGGCGATCCCCCGTCCTTCTTCGTGTTTTGCTACGGGCTTGTAGCCAGACAGCGTGACGTTAGATGTTAATGTTTCTTGTAAAACGATAACATTTGGCTTCTCTGCGTGTGAGCGAATATATTGTTGCAGGGGAGCCCTCTTGGGAAGGAAACCCCTGCAATTCCATTGCCACATTCTGAATGAGCTAGTTTGAGTGGCCATCGTATTGCTCTTGAGGTGCTGTGCTAACCTTTGTAGGGCCGATCGCCCCCGAGCTGTTACTAGTCGATGCTGTTGCTGGGAGTGTAGGAGCTTTAGGTACCAGCACAGGTGCTACAACATTTTCTAAGAAGGATTCAATTTTGCTGATCCGCTGATTAGTGCGCTCCTCCACGGACGCCATGTTGCTGTGGAAGAGCGAGAACTTTTCATTTATCTGCTTTATGCTGTCACTTAGAGCGGAGAGCAACTCGCGAATCTCCGATTTGGCCCTGCCTGGTGCTCTTTCTTGCTCGTTAGTGATTGCCCTCTTCTTAGCGGGCCTCTCTGTATCGATCATCTCAACCATGGGGACTTCCATTGGCTGGGGAGCTGCCGGTTGCTTATCCGTATCGCTCTTCTCAACCATGGGGACTTCCATTGGCTGGGGAGTGGCTGGCTGCTTGTCAGCCATGACGGGTTGACTGCCCTTCTTAATTTCGGCAATTTCTGTCATCAGTCGAGCTATCGTGTTCTTCATCATCTCGTTTTCGCGCTCAAGTTGTGCTAGTCTGTTGTTACCTCTATCATGCTCTGGCGGTGAGCCCCGCGTTACCTTTTCCGGCGTTCCTCGAACTCGGTCGGCCCAGGTTGGGCCGACCGAGACCGACAACTCAGATCTCAAATAAGATCGCGACGTTCGATGATCACACGTGTGTACCACCTCCCCCTCCCACAAACACACACAAACGCACACACGCACGTATGCACTAACACATGCACGAACACACACACGCGCAAACACACGCACATACACACGTGCACACACATACCCGCACGCATGCACCTACACACACACACACACACACACACACACACACACACACACACACACACACACACACACACACACACACACACACACACACACACACACACACACACACACACACAACACACACACACACACAGACGCACACGCATGCACCTACACACACACACACAAACACACGCGCACACACTCACGCACACGCACGCACACATACGCGCACGCATGCACCTACACACGCACGCACACACACACGCGCGCACACACACACAAACACATGCGCGTACACTAACACACACGCACACACACGTACGCGCATGCATGCACCTACACACGCACGCACACACATACGCGCACGCATGCACCCATACACGTGCGCACACACACACGCGCGCACACACACATACACAGAGCCGCACGTACACACACATGCCCGCACTCACGCACACGCACAAACATGCACGCACGCACAGACACGAGCACACACTCGCACACACAAACAAATACACACGCACGCAGATACACACGCACATAACACACGTACACACACATTCAAGTACATACACACGCACACACGTACGTACACGCATGCATACACGCACGCACACACAAACACACACGCACGCAACACACACGCGCGCATACACTCACACAAGCACACATGCGCGCACACACGCATACAAACACTCACGCACACACGCACACACACACGCGCACAGACGCGCACGCACGCACTGCTACATAGTTGTGCAGTTGCGCTTAATTTTCACGATGCGTGCACACGATTGTTCTTGCCAAACTCCAACTTGCGTTTTCATCCGTGTTTAACCAAGTGAAATATGGAGTCTGAAATTCGTGTTACAAGTGACACCCGCATTCCATACTTGTCGACGTCGCAGGCCACTTATTTCGCGAGTCTCCCTGAGGGTTTCGAGGCACTCAAGACATTGGTACGAGCAGACTTCTTAATTTCCTGGATACCGCGAAGACAAAAAATAAAAATGGGAGGTCGCAGCGAACATTCCTGTATTTTTGCAGTAAACATAGAATCTTGAATACCCAGTAAGCCGTCGCGGTAAATACCGCAGCACTCAATAACACTTTACAGGCTCTCCTTTATCGTTACGGGTCTCTGGCAGAATCAGTGTCAACACTTTCTTGTTTTTTTCTATCCAGAGTTTGTTTAAAATTTTTGACGTCACTCCTCGCGATACCTATGGAAGGTCTAAATTGGCAAGTCTCCACAATTCAACATTAGAGCAGATCCGTCATTCCAATTCCTTTAAAGATCACGTAGCTTTTCAATTCACCGTTTCCGCGACCAGTAATTAGTGCATTGGTCGTTTGACGAGCGGTTGCTTCTTTATTTTAGACGCACTGCAAACCAAGTTGGTGATTTATACTTAACACTGTCCTGTCTAGAAAACTGATGTTATAGCCTTTTTGTTGAGGAAGAAGCTGGGTAAATTTTGTGCCTTTGTCGAAACAGCTGATACTGTGACTAACAAATATTGCGAACAAGCGTGATCTAGCAAAAGCCTACAGAGAGGGAATTTGTCCCTGACAATCTATACTAGCAGTCGTCTTTAGAGCGAACTTCTTAGGCGCCCGTTCCCGAGTTGAGCGTCGGCGTCCCTCGGCGTAATCGCGCGAACGCGCTCGTATCACAGCACGGGCGTTCGTCGTCGTCATCTTCCATAGCTGGCTCCAATGCCGCTCATCATCCCAGCGTTCCCATACGGCCCCTAGCGCTCGAACCAGTGCTCGCGCGTTCGTCATTGTCTTCTACCACAGCTGGCTTGTCGGCGTTCCTCGGTGTAACTGTGTGAACGCACTCGTATCCCTGTTCGCTCGTTCGTCTGTGTCTTCTTCCGTAGCTGGTTCCGATGCCGCTCATCATCCCAGCGTTCCCATATTGCCCCCAGCGTTCGTGAGAGTGCTCGCGCGTTCGTCATTGTCTTCTACCACAGCTAGCTTGTCGGCGTCCCTCGGTGTGACCGCGTGAACGCACTCGTTCACGCGTTCGTCGTTGCCTTCTTCCACAGCTGGCTCCTATGCCGCTCATCATTCCAGCGTTGACATACTATTCCTCTCTCTACGAAGGCGCTGATGGCACTGGCCCATCAGCATCATCAGCAGTGGCAGTTGATGCGATGGTTTATTTCTCAAATCCTTTGCCTCAGTATATCGCGAAATGAAAACGCGTACCCAGCTGCGCTCAAATTTCGCTTTAGGGAGTATCGTAATCGTCGGACACTCTTTATTGGCATTATATACAGGGTCTTTCCTTTTACAGCGAAGCATGGTGATGGTAAGGTTTCCGTGCAGTTTTCGTGTACGTGTACAAAAACCCTGGGCCAATGCCGAAGATAGTGCTTCAGCGGGCCGACCCGCAGCGGACGTGAAGTAGGCTTCAAGCACTCCAACTTGCAACAATGTGTTTAATACCTTGCGTATTAAACACGTATAACGTATGAGATATTAGACTAAGAACAGATATTACACTTTGACCCACGTCGGCCACGGCTACTTTTGCATCGCCCTCCCTTTGTCGGCGTTGCAAGCGCTTGCCTATCTATTATCCCCCCGCTTTCCCGTTGTGGCGGCACCATCGAAACAACACGCGTGTCTAGTTTCCTGCGACTCCTCGGGGCGGTGGTCACGTCGTCCACGCGAATGTATATAAATATTGCGGTAAATGAGTTCGTACCTTGATTCAAAAATTGGAGGACGCTTAAGCTTCGCCTTCAAGAGTGGAACGCGACAGCGTTCCCGTCGACCCGCCAAGGGGTGTAAGACAATGGGCTACGGCGCAGCGATCACTTACGAGGCGCCCCGCATCGGACGCGGTGAGCGTCGAGCAACGGAGCGTTCGGCGCGGCAACGAAACGTGCGCCTGAGCAAGCGGAACGAACCAAAGAACTCGGTGTCTCGGAGCCCCGGGGAAACGATGCACGCCAGCCAAACGTCGTGATCGGCACGGGCAGAGAGATAGACAGATAGTGATCTAAAGAATGGAAGGACGCTTGATTCTGTAACCCGTGAGGGAGCAAAGAGAAACGTCGTCAGGGGATAGGGAGTCCGGGACGCGCCTCGCACCTGTCCCCGCACAACCCCAATGCGCGCGTGGCGCGCCACCTGTCGGGGCAGCGCCGTACATTGAGAGGAGTCGGGTCTTTTGTGTTTACCGCAAGATGGCTCTGCGTGTGCGGAAAGCGCTGAAGAAATGTAGCGGAAACGCACTTCGCTACTCGTGTAACTGCGACTTCTGTAAGTTACATGTTCATAATTACCGATATACACCGCAGTATAACTTTCTACGGCTCGTTTCTAAGGCAACACCGCATTCACTAGAGGTGCTTTTGCACCGCTTTGAAGCATCGAACTCGTGGCTGAGTGGTAACGTCTGGGTGTCACACACCGGAGACCCTGGTTCGATTCCCACCCAGCACATCTTGCAAGTTGTTTTTATTCATGAACTGCCTGCCGGGATTTATCGCTCACGGCCAACGCCGCGGACGCCGACACCGACACCGATGACACCGACTTTTCTGCGACACGAGCTCCTTAACGCTGTCGCGTTAAAAACTTGGAGGACGCTTAAGCTTCGCATTCAAGAGTGGAACGCGATAGAATTCAAAGATCCCCGACATCCACTCGCACTTCCAAAAAGCTGGAGCGTAGGTAAGCATAATGTTTACGGGGAAACGCTGGCCGCGAACGCTATGCACGAAGGCGGGCTTTGTGGCAGAAAAGCGGCCTCTTGCGTTAGCCGCAATGCGGTGGAGGCGAGCGCCAGCTGGAGGCATTGCAAGGAACCGGGCGCGCTGCTACGCGGCCCTCGAGGCACCCAAGCGCCGGCGTGCGCAGATGGTGGACGCCGCGGCCAGTCTGTGAATTCTAGAAACGCTGGAAAATGGTTTTTAATGCGGCAGCGTTAAGGAGCTCGTGTCGCAGAAGAGCCGGTGTCGTCAGTGTCGGTGTCGGCGGCGTTGGCCATGAGCGATAAATCCCAGTAGGCAACTTGAAGATGGGTTGGGTGGGAATCGAACCAAGGACTCCGGAGTGTGAGACGGAGACGCTACCACTCAGCCACGAGTTCTTTTTTTTCTTTATTGCCGGCTTTGACATACATAAACAAACACAAAAAAGAAAACATGCCAACAAGGATTTTGTTGGCACGACATATTAACATTCTTTCAATGCTGCAAGCTTATCTAGCATGTCAATCCATGTTAGTTGTTTCGGGAGTGCCCGATGGACATCCCTGAACCGTACTACAGATTCAATGAAGTGATCACGTGTAGGTCGCGAATTGACATCAGCATTGTTGAACTGCGTTCTAGCTTGCCACAAACTGTGGAGGCCCAGGAGCATTATAGCGTCATACGGAAAAGCGTCCATTTCTACCGGTAAGAATCTTATTCCATGTGGATCTAAAGGTAACACTTTCTTTAAAGTCCTTTATAGCACATCCCAGAAAAATATGGGGTCCCAGCAATCTACAAACGCATACTCTATTGTTTCAGGTTTCTTGCACAAGAAACCTGAAATGGACCACGGGACAAAAATACCCCTGTTATACATCCATGATTTAACTGATAATGTGTTAGTGTGTAGTTTAAAAAAATATGTTTTTACCGAAGGGTGTACTGGCATTCTATTAACCCTTTTGAGGACATCTCCTGGGCCTCCTGGGCCATACGGTAAATCGGCACATGGAGCATAGTGTCAATAAGGTCCTTATACAGTGTTTTCCTAGTAATATTGGCGAGATACTGCACCGAAAACCGCACATGCAACAATCTGTACGCAAGCACGACTTCTCGCAGGTAGCCTTTAACGGCACCATGCATTGCTTCCCACGAGCATACAACGGACCCTGGAAGGTGACGAAATAAAAGCACTTGCATCACTGTGAGAAAGAACACATCATTCTGATCGCGAAGGCACATAAAGCGCGACACAACTTGTCGCACAAATAACTGTGCCAACCCAAAGCCCCCTTTCTTTACTGGCAAGAACAAGTTTGTGCGGCTGGTCCTTTCCCAAGTCGATGCCCATATGAAAACGGCGAAGATACGGTGGAATTTTTGGATGTTGATCCGCGAAGCACACAGCACATTCATGACATACCATATCTTGGACGTAAGAAATAGGTTACAGACTTTGGCGCGCGAGAACATTGACAGCTGTCGCCCCTGCCACGCGTTAGCCTTTTCCTTTGTTCTCGCCACTTGTTCATTCCAGTACGGCTCAGGGTCGCGATAAGAGTCGAGAGGCACGCCTAGGTAGGTTGTTGCAGTGGCTGACCACCGAAGTCGAGCGAAGTAGTCTGGCGTTTCTTTCCATTCACCCCCCCCCCCCCCCCATGACAAAATCCATAACTCTTCTCCCAGTTTATTTGCGCCCCGGTGCACTTGCAGAAGGATTCAACTACCGCCACGGCCTTACAAATACTATTTCTATTTGAACAGAACATGGCGATGTCATCCGCATATGCCAATATTTTCAGCTGTGTTGACTGTAACCTGAAGCCAGTTATCCGTTCATTGTTTAGGATGGCCTTGCACAAAGGCTCAAGGTAAGCCACGAGTTCGATGGTTCAAAGCGGTACAAAAGCGCCTCTAGTGAATGCGGTGTTGCCTTAAAAACGTGCCGTAGAAAGTTATACTGTGGTGTATATCGGTAATTATGAGCATGTAACTTACAGAAGTCGCAGTTACACGAGTAGCGAAGTACGTTTCCGCTAGATTTCTTCGGCGCTTTGCGCACACGCAGAACCATCTTGCGGTAAACACAGAAGACCCCCTCCTCGCAATGTGCGGCGCTGCCCCGACACGTGTAGCGCCACTCGCCCGCTTCTCCCCTTCGGTCTTTGCGGGGACCGGTGCGAGGATGTCCCACTACCCTTGCGTTTAATAAGTTTTCTCGCTCTCTCCCCTCCCAACTTCCAGCGTGCGTCACTCAAACCCTCGTGTTTAGGCGACGCGGCTCCTCTTTCCGCTCACAGCGCGATTCCTATGTGCAGCGTCCGATGCGGGACGCCTCTGACGTGATCGCTGCGCCGTAGCGCGTCTCGTGGGAAAGCGTCCCCTGCGATGTGTGCCGAGTTGCTTCCGAGGAGTCGAGGAACGCCAGGTAGCGTCGAGGAGTGAGGACGTGTTTACGCCGGCTCCTCGAACAACCAAGGATTTTGGTGGTTTTTCTGGCAAAATGATCTGCGATAGTGCTACAATCGATTTTCGGAAGTGACAAGAACCCTGTGGACAGAATTGTTTGTGCCTGTGAGTCAATCTTTAGTGATTCTACGGCTAAAAAACTGTAACCGGAGCACAACGCCACTCTAAGCCTCACCTCGGCTTCGGCATGGCCCCGGCCGTGGACGGCGTCGACGGACAGCTCCAAGCCAGCGGCGGCTCCCAGAGAAGCGGCGACATGGAAGTCACGGTGGAAGGCAACGAAAAGGATCCTAAGGGACCCGACAACGAAGGATGGTTCACCGTTTTGGCGAAAAGGAGGCAGAAGACCGTACCAGCTGGCGCGGAGACGACGCTCGGACGCTCGGCGGACGCTCGGCGCGACGCGCTCAAGAAGGGAGCAGGGAAGAAGGAAGCGGAGCTATCGGTAGCATCGAACCTACCGAGACTGCCTGCCACGGGCTGGAAAGTGACTCTACGACTACGAGAAGGCCTCTCGGTGCTTCAGAAGGCACCGGAAGTGAGCCTCGGAAGAGCAGTGCGCGAAAGCGCGGGCGTCAGCCTGCAAGAAGCCAAGGGAGACCGCTTTGTGATAAACACCAAACAAGGTACGATTATCTACCACACATTATCGATGGAGAATGCTAAAAAAATAAGCAAGATAGAAAAGATCAGAATCGGAGACAAAGATTACGGGGTCGTCACGTACGTGAACGCACCGGAAAGCTGTGGGCGTGGAGTCATTCACGGCATAGAGGAAATGTACTCCGACAAAGATGTCCTACTCAACCTCAACGAGGATGAAGACAACCCGACAATCCTAGAAGCAAGAAGAATGGGCAAAACCAGAACTTTCCTCCTAACTTTTGACGACGAGGAAGTTCCACGCAAGGTTTTCTTCATGGGCGCTATTCTACGGTGCTTCCTATACAAGAAGAGGTACGAAGTAGGCTACAAGTGTGGCGGACTCGGGCACAGATCAGACATGTGTGACAATGACGAACCGAGGTGTAGAGGCTGTGGGGCAACCAGACCGCAAGAAGGACATCAATGCGAGCCGCAGTGCCAGCTCTGCGGCAAAAACCACGTCACCGGGGATAAGAAGTGCAGGAATTTATTCCGCACCCCGTACATCGTGAAGAAGAGACGATGGGAGCAAAACCAAGCGGCCGATGAGGCGAACCAAGAGGAACTTCGTAAAAGCAGGCCAAGCGAGAGATCGAGCAGCAGGACCAGGAGCCGCTCGGAGTCCTTCCCGAGGCTACAGACGCCGCAACAGCAGACAGAACAGAAGGAAACAAGTAACAAGGTGAGCTGGTCAGGCAAAGTCTCCCAGGATTTAGAAAAGGATAGAGAAAACCAGGAGCTAAAAGAGCTTATTAAGAGGCAGGAAGAACAAATCAGAATACTGATTGAGGATAGGAAAAAGGAGAGGGAAGAATTTTTAAAGATAATCGAGGAGATGAAAAGAGAGAAGGGCGGAAACAGTACGAGACAGGAAGAGAGTGTAGGGGACAAAGAACCTAAAACAGATCGGCCCCCGCTCAAAAAGAAGAGAACGGGAGAGACAGACTCAGACAGCAAGATGGACAAAGTTACTCAGGATATTACCCTCATGAACGGAGCTATGATGCAATTCATGGAACAAACTCGAGCGGAATTTGAAAAGCGCGACATCGCCCTCAAAGCAGAATTCGAGAAACGCGACTTCGCTTTAAAAGCAGAATTCGATTGGTTTAGAACACAATTAATTAACATTCAAAATGCATTGGCAAAATAACACGATCTGGCAGTGGAATTGTAGGGGCTTCCTGAAAAAGAGAGCAGTCCTACAAACATTCCTAACTAACATCGATAAACCAGATGTCATTGCGTTGCAAGAGTGTGGAAAAAATGCAAAATTGGCCGGCTACACAGCCTACACTGGGCAAGGAGAGAATCGGCAGACAGCTATTTTAGTTAAAAGAAACTTAGCAGCAGTACTACACGGGACTGACACAAATAAGATTGATCACGTCCTAATTGAACTAGTACCGAGGAAAAGAAAAGATAGAAGCCTATACGTTCTCAACGTATACAGCTCTCCTAAGCAAAAAAAGAATTGTGGCTTCGATCAGCTCATCGAAAGGTCCAAAAACATTGCAGGGAACAGCCCCATAGTCATAGTCGGAGACTTTAACGCGCAACACACGGCTTGGGGGTACAAAACCTCGCAACAAAAAGGCAGAGAATTATGGGATACTATCTCCAAGCATGAACTAACTCTACTAACAGATCCTCAAATCCCGACTAGAAAGGGAAATAGTGTTTCCAGGGACACCACACCGGACCTTACTCTCATAGGGGGACACATAACCGCACGATGGTGTAACACGGGAGAGGACTTGGGGAGCGACCACAGAATAATAGAGACGGTGGTAGAACACGGCATACCAACTCCCAAACCCAAGCAATTCGAAGCGGTAAATTGGAACCTATTTAGACAGAAATGTGCCGAAAAAGTGGAGCTCAATGATTTAGGCAGTTGGAGCAAAGCCCTCTTGGAAGCGGTTGAAGAGGCCACCGAAAAGGTGGAGGCGGACGAAACGCAAGAGGTAGTAGACCGGAAAATGGTCGGATTATGGCGGAAAAAGAGGCAGCTAGAGCAAAAATTGAAAGAGAATAGAAGCAATAGAAACATTAGGAGGGCATTAGCGCACCTGAACGGAGAGATTGAAGAATACGCACTCGAACTCACGAAACGAAATTGGAATAGCATATGCGAACAGATGGATCACAAAATTGGTAAATCAAATACATGGCAACTATTGAGGCACCTACTAGATCCCCAAAACAGCAAATCAGAGACGCGTAGCAACATGCAGAAACTAGTGTATAAATACGAAGGTAGTAATGGGCAATTGTTCGCTGAAGTTAAGGATAGATATCTTAAATGTGGTCCGCAACAAACGCTGCCGGACTACAAAGGCGAAGAGAACCCCCTCTTGGACAGCCCCGTCACGGTAGGAGAAGTCAGGGCCGAGTTGAACCGACTCAGAACGAAAACAGCTGCAGGACCGGACAGAATCAGCAATCGGATGTTCAGGAACCTAGACGACAAGTCAATAGTAAACCTAACGAATTTTATGCAAGAGTGTTGGGAGAAAGGTAAAATCCCCAAAGAATGGAAGGAGGCTAAATTAGTCCTAATTCCAAAACCGGGGAAAAAGCTCAGTCTCGAAAACCTCAGACCAATATCCCTCACGTCATGCGTCGGGAAACTAATGGAACATGTGATACAATCTAGAATCAGCAGATACTTGGAAGACCAAGACATATACCCTGACACAATGATAGGCTTCAGAGCACACCTATCTGCGTGCGATGTCATGCTACAGCTTAAAGAGCAAATTATCGACCACAAAACGAAGGACACGAAAGCCATCGTTGGCTTAGACGTGGCCAAAGCATTTGACAACGTAGACCACAGGGCAATCTTAGAACAATTGAATAGCCTAAACGTAGGGAGACGTACCTACGAGTATATAAAGGACTTTCTGACTGACAGAACAGTAACGGTCAGTCTAGGGGGTAACGAGGAGAAAGGGATAGTGCTCAGTAATAAGGGGACACCGCAGGGCTCTGTGCTCTCACCCACTCTCTTTAACATAGTAATGATTGGACTCCCGCACAAACTTAAGGACTTACAGGGGCTAGAACATACGATCTATGCGGACGACATCACCCTATGGATAAATAGAGGCAGTGACGCCCACATAGAAGAAACGCTGCAAAAGGCCATCAATATAATTGAAGAGCACTTAGAAAAAGCCGGACTTAAATGTTCAGCTACGAAGTCGGAGGCTCTCTTCATCAGTCCACAGAAAATGCGAAAGAAAATCCCTAACCACGGGATAAAACTCACTGTTAATGGGGACGCGATTCCAAACGTAAAAGCTATACGTGTGCTAGGCATGCACATTCAGGACAATGAAAGAAATACGGAAACGATTAGAAAGCTTGCAATGAGCGTAAGCCAAACATGCCGACTCCTCCGAAGAATAGCCAACAAGAAGGCAGGCATGAGGGAGGCTAACCTATTAAGGATAATACAGTCCTTCGCGATCAGCAAGATCACATACGCAACACCGTACCTTAAACTAACAAGGGCCGAGAAAAACAAAATAGAAATCCTCATTAGGAAAGGAGTTAAAACAGCCCTAAACCTGCCACCATGCACATCTACGCAGAGGATACTAAACATGGGCATTTCAAACACCCTAGAAGAGTTGATCGAAGCCACACTAGTCTCCCAGCAACAGAGACTAATGCGAAGCAGAGGTGGTCTGAGAATTCTAGCGAAACTAGGATACAAAACTAACAACAAAGTAAGAAACACGGGAGCCATCCCGTCACAAATCAGAGACAGGATACGCATACCACCACTCCCGAAGAATATGCATCGCAGTCACCACCAGGACAGGAGGAAAGACAGGGTTAAAGCGTTACAAAAGTCACTAGATAAACAGCAACGGGTGTTCTACACGGATGCAGCAGAATATGAAAGCAGACCAGGTTTTGTCTCAGTGACGACACAGGCTAACGGTGAGAACTCAAAGAGCTGCAGTACCCCGCAAAACAGTGTGGAGGTTGCAGAGGAGGTGGCCATAGCCCTAGCTTTGACTCAAAAAGGGGTGAAAATCATAGTGCCAGATTCCAAAACAGCTATCAGGAATTATACCGCAGGGAGAATCTCCTAGGAGGCGCTCAACATATTGGAGAAAGGACCAATTCCAGAAGAATTAGTGAACCTTATATGGACTCCTGCCCACGAAGGCTTGCCCGGCAATGAGAAAGCGCATGCATTGGCCCGAGAGCTTATTTACCGGTCCACCAATGCAGCCTCTACAGCCAGGGAGCCCCTACAAAAAGAGGAAGGTATAAACACTTACAGCGAAATTCTCGATTATTATAGAATGGGAAGGAAAACACTGCCAGAGGCGCATAAGAACCTAAGTAAGCAAGAAGAGATAACATGGAGGCAACTCCAAGCGGGGGTGATCTGCAACCCCTACATTCTGAAGAGATGGCACGATAGCATTGAGGTCATGAGTTGCAAACACTGCGGGGCAAAGGCGGACATGATCCACATACTATGGACATGTCCTAGATACAATAAACCAGATAGGGATAGACAATCCTGGGAGACTTTAATGACCAGCTCGAAGGAAGATGACCAAAGAGAAGTCATCCGCATGGCTCTGGACACCGCTGAGCTCCAAGGAGCATCAGCCAGCTGAAAGGGGAGGAGTAAGCCGAAGAGACAGGAAGACTCTTGCCTCCTCGGGGCTCTTTTTGCGGGTGCAAATAAACGTTATTTCTCTCTCTCTTCCGAGGAGTCATGCGTCTGCGTGGTGCTCCCAAGCGAGATAGAGGCCGATCTTATCGAGGCGTCAGCCCCATGATCGCGTCGGCCTTCATGGCGCGTCGCGGCCCTGCTGTCCGTGCCGATCACGACGTTTGGCTCGCGTAGATCGTTTCTCCCTCCGAGACATCGTGTTCTTTGGTTCGTTCCGCTTGCTCAGGCGCACGTTTCGTTGTCGAGCCGAACGCTGCGTTGCTCGGCGCTCACCGCGTGATTGGTGGGTGCAAAGTCCGATGCGGGGCGCCTCATAAGTGATCCCTGCGCCGTAGCGCATTGTCTTACACCCCTTAGCGGGTCGATGGGAACGCTGTCGTGTTCCACTCTTGAAGTCGAAGCTTAAGCGTCCTCGAATTTTTTATTAAGTTTTCGCGTAACGGAATTATGTTTTCTCGTTTAATCAAATTATAATTCGAGAGCTATCATGCCTATAGGTTGTGTGTGTGTCGTAGTTTGCGATTTTTCCACGTAATTTAGCTTGAGAAATTCGATTAATTCAGTAAATTCCTTGCGTCACATAAATGGATTGGGTATGGGTGGTTCGAAAAAAATTTTTTTTTACGCCGGATTTGCTGCGACACGGGCTGCATAACGCTATCGTGGTAGAATTCTGTGTCACCTCTGTGTCGAGTGCTAAACGGCTTCGCTGGTCACCCACCTTCACAGAGTGGAATGGTTCATGTGTTTCGATGAGAAGCGTTCTTCTCGAGTTTAGCTCATCTTTTCCCGTCAACTGACATCTGTCTAACCAAAAATATGGACCGATGCCGAAGATGGTGCACTCCAAGTACGCGGGCTAATCCGGAAGATAGTGTTCCAAGTGCCGGCGAAACAGTACGCAATCAATTACCGCTAGACACATCCGCTCTCGGCTTCCCGGGAAAGCGCGCCGGAGTTTGCCCAGAAGTCGCGATTGTTGACTCTGATGTTAGCCCTAGATGGCTTCCAATCTAGGTGACGCTTGGCACTAGACGTCGCAGGCGCGTGTAAGTGACGTCAGAAGCCTCTGTAAAAGATGCTCGCTTTTTCGTGCTTCAGTGCGCCGTAGGAGCTGCGTCGAGTCTCTACGTCATTCTACAGGGCTATTTCCCGCCAATATGCGTCGCCCCAAGAAGCTTCTCACCTCACGCCAGTTCTAGGAATTCAAGCGTCAGCGTGTCGAGGCCGCTTGTCGTCGTTACGCGGCTCGGACGTCTGAGGCACGCGCTGCCCTACCGGAGCCAAAACGGATCCCCGAGCGTGAGCACTGCTAATCTAAGAAATCAATGAACCAATGAGCGTTAAATAATTTAATGTTAACGTATAATGTCAAGGTGCCTTAATGTACACTAGCGCCTCTAAAATATCAATGCAATAAAACATTTCATCTTCTTAGCATGACTGTGACTAAAACGAGAACCAGGTGAAAGCTGGAGCCAACGTTTCGACAAGTGGACTTGACTTTTCCAAGTCCAAGAGGAAGACAAGTCCACTTGTCGAAATCTTGGCTCCGTCTTTCACCTCGTTCCCGTTTTGCTGATCGTCTTGCATTGACATTTCCCGCCTATTCCGTGTTTGCCCAAGCAACACTATGCCATTCCCGCTGCACATATGACCAGTTCGTGAACACTTCGTAAACGCGGCTGCAGTTTCGCCCCAGAAAATTAACCCGGTTCGTGGCGACCCTTTTTCTAACCAAATGGCTAATACTTCGTATCACGTCCCGTTCAGCGGGGATGGTAGCTGCCGCAATTCTATAGCGCGAAGCTTTCTTGCCGAGTTCCAGACACTTCTTCGTACGTATCTGTAACGCCGAAAGCATTCAACGGATGGCGCCATCTAGAAACGGCGCAGCGAAGCAGTACTTTACGAGTTTCAAGCACAAGGTTTCGTACAATGACAAGAGGGAACTGTGGCGCTAACGTCTGCGGGAGCTGCACGCAGGGTGATTTAGCCAACGTGGAATTGGTAGTTAGAGTTAGTACATGGAATTGCTAAACTTCATCCTTTTGGCTTCAAACGGCTTTGTAATTCTGCGAATTCAAAAGTTAAAGAAAGTACGGTGTTATAAATAATTAAATTTACATTAATAAAGTTGTCCAATGGCAGGATTCAAGCACAGGAACTCGAGCACCCGAGCCTTACGCTCGTGTGCTAAAAACACCACGAGTGCAACACGACACTATCGAACATCTACTGTGCTACTGCCCATCTTTTGAAAATGAAAGACATGACGTCTGCACAGCTCTAAATCCATTATATAGAAAACCGTTAACCTTGAACAAGATGTTGGGACCATGACCTCGTCTATCGGAGCTACGAAAGGCCACAAAAGCGCTGCTGCAATAATTGAAAGCTACCGGATTGAGTCACTGTCTGTGATCCGGAATGAGTGAGCGATCGATATCCCCAGTGGACTTTCCCTTCTTCTTTTATTATTTCCGTCCACTTTTCCTTCTCCCCAGTGTAGGGTAGCCAGCTTGGCTCAGTCCTGGTTAACCTCCCTGCCTTTAATTTATTATTTGCTCTCTCTCTAAACAAACAATATACATGTGACCTGCTGCATGTAAATAGGCATCCAGCCTGTCTACAATAACTGCATAAAAATCATTTAAACTACACTTCCTACACACACAATGTTTCATGATCGAATCGCTCCAAGAATGCTTGGCTTTAGGTAGAGGTCAACTGTAGTGGAGCTTGCCTTCTTTTTTCTGTTTAGTTCCTACAAACGTTTGAAAAATCGCATGGAGCGTGTAACGCTATTTTGTCGGCTCATGCGGATTTTCTCAAGAAGTGGATAGACACTACATCAAACATCTGAATAACAAGGTGGAATATTTGTTAAAGTTGTTAATAAACTTGAGAGTTATTACCGTTACGGCACATGCAGCAGATGCGAAACTGAAGCTTGGCTTAGCAGTAACTCTAGCTATGTTTGTCCCCATAAATCGATTGAAGAAGCATTGAAGTTTCAGAAATATCATCCTTGAATGCTTGATGTTCGCTTTTGCAAAACTATTAATTGGAATGCCAATGTGATTCGTAGCAGATTCTAAGGCCTCATAACACGAAAGTGCTGCTAACTTTAGAATTTCTGCTAGGCAAATATGACGTCACAACTTCAATTTCGCAAGTACAACATGCGCCTCAAAGCTAGCTAATTAGTGAACCTTTTTCTGATTATATAGCTAGATATCGCGTGTTCTCGTGCAAATAACGTCCGCCTTTACACAGGTAATCAATCCACGTGGTGAAGCTAATTTGCGCTATGTATTCTGCACACAATGAAAAAATAAATAAATAAGAAAAGTAAAACTAAAATGAACAAGTTGTACTATGCACCATCTTTACAAGACAGTGATCGCGAGCAACAAAGAAAGTCGCGCAACAAACGCACGACCTGAGCATTTTATCAAGGTGAAGATTCATAGAAAGAGCGTATAATGACAGTACGCAAGCTTTCAGATTATACACATCTGTGACTTTATGATCGCACCACCGATGGAATCGTAGAGAAGAAGGAACAACTGCATAACGTGCGCATGGGAAGCACCAAAATAAATTCTTGAGTCCATGCAGACAGGACACGATTGTCGCATAGCAACACCTTTGCAATCTCTAAAGTGCGCCAGGAGGCCAATCTGGATTGCACGCCACCTGAACGAGTGTTTGATTTCGTGGTTTGATTTTCCACGACCTTTCTTTTTCTGCGCTTCCTTATCGCGCTTCTATCGCCTTCGACCATCCTTTTTCGCGCCTGCCGATATATCTTCTCCAGCTTAAAACTCCATCTGGTATGGCATCAGTCCGTCTGTACCTTCACGCGTTGCAACGCCGGAATCGATGGCGGGGTCCATCGATTACAATTTCGATCGTTTCAGAACCTGGCATGCACGCCGCGGCTGCAGTATTATCGCTTTTCTCACCGTATTCCATTACCTTTGTTATTCTCCTGCCATATTTCTACGTATGCTTTTTTATTTACGGCAGACAGAAATCGGAACTACGTCTTGCTTCTTCTTCAAAAAACAAACAAGAACTAACCCCATATCCTTTTTTTTTTTTGCCGTTTTCGCTCGTTTTTATGGTTGGTCGGTGATCGGACTCCGCAAGGAGAACGCTCGTTCACTCGGTCGCTTGTTCTTTCGCTCGTTCGGGATATTCGCTTACACTGATTATTACCGTCGATGGTTTCTACACATGTTGTTTAACATTATCTTTGTGAGCATGGGACATTCACGTTTCTAGTACTGACACTCCGCCTTACGCTTTGTCGCTTTCCTCACTGGGTCACATCGTCCCTAGAAGAACGGCGCGAGCGCCTGTGCCTTGCCTTCAACGCGGCACAGCTACGCGTACATGGATCGGACGCACATGCGGCACCTAGAGGCGCGTGCGATGAAGGTGCCTCCACATGTGCTCCACACTTTCGTCTCGCTTAATGGTTGAAGAGATATTTTTCCATAGCAAATTCCAGTAGCACTCCTTCGTCACCTTCTCTTCGGTCTGCACTGTCTTGACAGCCGTCCTTATTGGAGACGTAATCTGAGCTCTACCATACCAGCTCCAGTAGAGCCGTTTGTGGACGATGACTATTCCTTCATCGCACCACCTGCTCCGCGGTTCGATCCGTGTTTATCCCACCGCCGGCGCCCGTCTCCCTACCCGCTAGTCTTTACTTGAGTGAAATTTGTTTATATTTGTCGCGGGCTGCTTTTCGGGACAGCTAGCGCTTAGTACTAAGTCAGAGGATTCCAAATAGCAACTCGATTTCTTCGGTATCTTCTTAACTTCCGTAAGTTTATTACGTACCTCTGGATTCCAGATTATTCTCAAAGAAACGCACCAGTTAAGTGTGCGATCGTTTTACGAGAACCTCTACAGGCGTGCGCGAAAAAGTCGTATGTGAAAAAGCTAAAAACGAAAAAGAGATATGAAAGCACAATGAACTAATAATATTCGACCTTTGCATCGCAGCTACTATTGTTATTAAACTGTTCAGCGAAAGCCTGAAGCTAGCATTCGAAAGAGCAACCCCGCTTTCCTGTCTTCCTAAGCATTGAATTCGTCAAGCCTGGCGTTACGAGTGTATATGCAATATATGGGTTTTCATGAAACAATTTCGCAAATTTTCACCGCCCCTATGCCTATTCTCGAACGACGCGTCTACAAATGTATATCAGTTCCAACGCAAACGGAAGTTAAAGCGGGATGTTGCATGATAAGGCAAGAACAAAAAAAGAAGAGAAAGAGGGAGAAAGTTCTGCAAACGTTCCGTGCCTGTAACACTTGGGATATAACTTCAATAAATTATGTGCTATTCTGGTTTCCGTGCGTTTTGAGTAAAAAATGTTTACTCCAGAATGTTTTAGTTTATTAGGTCGCCGTTGCAAACGTATACGTTCCCTGTACGATCCTGGTACATTTTGAGTCGCAATCGTAACTTTCACATTCAGCCGCGTGGCACTGCGGCTGGTGGCTGCACATTAGATGACACGCATTGATTGGCTGCATGCATTGGATTACACACATTGCACTTTCTCTCCGTTCCTTCCTGCCAATGCTGCTAGGGAAGAAAACAGGCAATGAGCTGAACGAGAATAACAATAAGCCTTTTTCTGAAAGCAAAAAGAAAAATGTAATAGTAATGAATAAATAAAGAAAATTATGCAGATACCACCTACTGTGGGAATCGAAGTTATGAGACGCATTTTGCACGTAGCTGGCTAGGGCATCGACTCTGCGACGGCGCGCTTCGACCGGATCTCTGACTCTCTCTGTGACCCAGAGCAGGTGCTCATCGTGGAGCTCGGACATGCTGAGGGTCAGAAAGAAAGCGGACTTGCCTAGCTGCTCGATCATTCCGGACACGTCCCCCTTTCCAAGAGCGTCTCTGTGAGCGTCTGGAGCTGGTTGGCGTGCACGGAGTGGGAAACTCGCTACTGAATCGCTGTTCGTGCGGAGGAACCAACATTCGGTGTTCCGCGGCCGACATACCTGGATCTTCTCAAGCGCGCTATAGCTGGGTTGGCGCAAGTAGTACGCGAGAATTAGAGGCGAGAGCTGTATGACGGAGCTAGAATGACGACGATGCCGCGACCACGATGGCAGCGCGAACACGAGCACATAACTTAGGCACCACCAGCCCCGCCGGCGAAGGAAGCTAGTTTGATAGACACGCTCAAAACACCCGACGTTCACACAAGAATGCTTCGCATAGAGATCTAGGCCGGCAAGGTAATACTGACATATGTAAAAAAAAAAAACGAAACAGCTATAAGATGCATCACTTTCACTCCGTTTAACGTCATGAGCCAAGCTGCGTGCATGCGTGGCTAAGACTGCATGCATAACTGCGGGTATTAGCTATAGAGAAAACCTCGTCCTCGTGTGATACCTGCGCTGCCTTTCTGGAGTACTAGTACCAGCGGATAAAATCTGCCGACAAAAGGTTGTGCATGACACCCGCCAAGGAGTTGGTTCTGACAGTACATATAGGCTACAACAGCCTGTAATTGTAAAACGATGAAACAATGGTATCGCATTAACTGGGGGCGAATTTACGAAGATTTTTGTTTGTGAGTGCTTTTAATGCAAAATACTTATATGGCTCATGAAGCGGAAAATCAGGCGGCGTGTCCAGAGATGGTACGAAAGGTCACGTGGTCACAGAGACGCGCTCGTGCCACTATTCGCGCGTTCGTCGTCGCTTTCTTGCACAGCTGCCTCCGATGCCGCTCATCGTGCCAGCGTTCCCATTGTGACCCTCCCTCTGGGAAGGCGCTGAAGGCACTGACCCACTGCCAGTCGGTACGGCTATTTCGGTGAGTTCTTTCGTGCGCTTATATATGGACGACCCGTCTACTTCGGCTTCACAGGCAGTAGCTGCGCCTGGCTCCTTTGGACGTCCACGCAAGTACGCAAACGAGGTCGAAGAATGTGATGCGAGAAATGATAGAGAAGTGATAGGGAAATGATAAGAGGGAAAGGTGAAAACAACACCATTACGTTTCGTAAAACGGGTCCTCATTGGAAAGACGTCGCAATGCTTCCGTATTGATCCCCTTAGGGATACCTAAGTGCCCTGCACTTTTTTTTCCATAGGCGTGCTGCCTTGTCTGATTATATGTGAACCATCATGGCTTGCTGGCGTTTGGTCTTATGAAAAATTCTATCGTAAGAGCTTTATAAGGCGAAAGCCTTAAAGGTCTCATCAGACGGTGACCTTGAAAGCGCGGCGTGCCGTACAGAAAGTCATGTGAGCTCGCCTCGCGCAAAGATGCGCTCGTGCCACTGCTCGCGTGTTCTTCATCGTATTCTCCCAAGCTGGCTCCGATGCCGCTCATCATGCCAAACAAAAAGGCAAAGTTCATTAAGATAGAGTTAATTTAGGCACTCGAACCCACGATCATTCGTGGGAGTCGAGCCCTAAAGCTTATGTGGGAGTTGAACCAACGGCTTTTGGTGTTAAAGCGAAGATAATGAAGGCCCTGTTCCTTAATATAGAGTTCATCAAGACGCTCGAACCCACGACCTTCGCTGGGAGTCACCCTCGACCTTTGGTGGGAGTCGAACCCACGACTTTTGGTGTTAATGAGGGCGAAGTTACTTAAAGAACCGTTAATTAGGGCAGCATCAATTAATGCACTCGAACCCATGACATCTGGTGGGAGAAAACAAGTAATAAGAAGTAACAACCCGTTCGAATGACAATGTCAAGTAACTTAATGAATGTCTCTTGAGGGCGCAGGCTTTCGCCTTCGCCCTCTTTGGCGTATGCTGATGTGCCAGTCAACTTTTTGTTAATACGGAACCAGGAGGATTGTTATAACCTATGTGCAATAACTAATTTCTTCCTGTTGCTGAGATGTTACAGCGACTGATGACAACATCGGTGGTTCCTTCTCATTTCTGGTTGGAATATTCGGAACGTTCTTTGAACATCTACATTTACTTTCGGCCTATGTGACTTTAAACATGGTTAATGTCAGAACATCCGTTTATTGAGACTAAGGAAAAGCTGCGCTAACCCAGCTTGCTCTTCCACGAGTGCATCGGAAGGATTTTTCCTTCTGTTATACACGCTACACCTGTTACACCCACACATAGTGCATGCGATAACTTGTCATTGCGAAGAAAGAACGACTTACAACATAGCCTTAAACAAAAAGCGGAGAGCTTATAACATAGCTTTGTGGTAGTTTAAATTTTCTATTCCTGCAACTACAGTTGTTATGTCTTCTGTTAAACATGACCAGCTGTTGCTTTGCACTGTTAGGTATGCTCTGTACATTTAGCTCTTACTGTCACGGATATGATATTCAAGATACCTATAAAGCGGTCTCAACTTTTCCATTCTTCTGTCACTTTTGATTGCGTCATATCCTTTTTTGTACTTTCGATTAATGTGATCACCGGAGAGCCCGACACCAGTTAAGTATACCAATTAGTGCTCAGCACTAATTGGAATGGCTGATAGTCCTGCATGTGATGTTTGCGGATGCGAGGAGAACATTGACCACTTATTGTTCCATTGTCCTCAATTTCAAGCACAAAGACAGTATTTGTCCAACACATTGAGGAAACTAGATGATCGTCCTCTGAGTGAGCAGACAATATTAGAGCACCGTACCGACCGATCATCGGCTCAGAAGGCAGTGAAGGCACTTTTGTGTTTTCTCAGAACTTCTGGTTTGCTCGAGCGACTTTAACTGAAGTGCTGTCCGTACACTTACCTACACCTTCTCTCTCGCTTCTTTCTCTTCCCCTTCTCCCATCCCCCACTGTAGGGTAGCCATCCAGACTATTGACTGGTTAACATCCCTGCCTTCCTGTATTCTTCTCTCTCTCTCTCTGTCTCTCTCTCTCGATTAATGTGCTTTGTGTCTAACCAGTTGAACCAGTCGTGTGAGGGTGTATGTAAGGGCATGTAAGTGCAGCAGTGACGCCGCCCAAATAGGCGTATTACCAGCCTTTTGTCTTTGTAGCCTGCAAAAAAATTACGAATAAACAACTGTGACCAACCAGCATCACAGTGACGATCAGGCATTCTTCACTGAAAGGAAAGGGACAGAGAAGAAGCTGCTTGTGGCATGTATACAAAATATTTGAAATACATGTAATACAAGGCGCAGAAGCTTGATGTGGGCGAGTTCGTTTTGCATACTTGAAGAAAAGAGCTCTACGAAGACGCGGACAAAAAGCGCCTTGTCCGTCGTACATGTTCCTCTTTTAGTCCGCGTCTTCGTAGCGCTCTTTTCTTCAAGAATACCAGGCGCTCACACTGAAACTGAGAAGGGGCACGGTCGTTGCCGCGGCGACTGTTGAAAACAACAAACGTTCGTGCCGAAATGTAGTTGCCACAACGACAATTGCTCTAACGGCAGGCCCCACTCAAACAAACAGCGCTAAGCTACCGGCAAATCCTAGACTTAAGTGCGAAGCCATCGAGGTAGAGTGCTTTAAGCCCCGTTTTGAAACAGTTTTGCTGCAGAAACGATAGTGCGTGCTACAGTCATGATGGACTTATGGCGTGAGCATAGTATGCGCGCCCAACGACGCTAGCCTCCCATTTGGCGTCGGGTTCCATGCACATCGACGAAGAGAGACGGAGTACGTCGTCCAGCGAGAGTATCGGGGGAAGGGATGAGATCGTTCGCTGATGACTTTTTCTCTTCCTTTTTTTCCTTATTCTTGAAATTTTGCTCTGTGGTATAAAGCGTTCGAAATATCTTATGTATCTAGCTACAAACAACCCCTTGCTTTTTTTTTTGCTCTACAATCAAGCAGGAATCTGGCGGAGATCACATAGGGTGTCCCAGCTAACGCTCGCCAAGCTGTTCAAAAAAAAAAAAAAAGAACGATTACAAATTCACCGTGCAAGTTCGATCGCCAGACCTCTGACAAGGATTACCGTAGGTTTTATAACTGTATCATCCACCGCGTTCTCTAAATCTTTGTTTTCGTTGAACAGCTTGGCTAACGCTAGCTGGGCACACAGTATACGACACACGTATTAACAGATGGTGGCAAGGCGGGCCGCTTGGACGTAGCCTCAATTTCGATAGGCAATGGTGCCTTGATGAATGCAGTCTGGGACAACTCCGCAAGGGGTGCGGTAGGATTGCGAGGACAGCTGGGAGAGGGCAGATTCCCCGCCAAGCTAGGATCTGCCCAGTTGAGCAGATCTCGGCAGGCATTGCCAAATAGCGACCGGCAGCTTACCGCTCACGTTTAAATGAAAAGAGTACAAATGTTGCCTTTAACCGACACTGAAATATAGGACAGAAACTCGAAGGTTACAAAAAAACGATGTTTGAAAATAGTTAAGGATGGTGCAACGAGCGATGGACCGTTAAGAGACAGCAAGACAGCGCCGTGAAATAGAGAACGTAAAGGAGTCGGTGGTGGTCTAGTTAGGATCAACAGAAATAAATGGAGTTGAGCAGA
The DNA here is from genome assembly GCF_023375885.2 of Dermacentor andersoni. Lineage (NCBI taxonomy): Eukaryota > Metazoa > Arthropoda > Arachnida > Ixodida > Ixodidae > Dermacentor > Dermacentor andersoni. The sequence continues at coordinate 126,812,792 of NC_092815.1, read as the reverse complement.
ACATGCAATGCATAAGGCGAGGAGCCGGTAGTTTACTGGTGCAACCGAACGGGTGTCAAGGCAAGTCAAGCGCAGTCGAGGATGGCAGAGAAACCCGTAGCATGACGAAATCAGAAAATTTCCAGTGATATTATGGAGTTAGTTGACGCAAGTTGTGTGTGCATAGTGGTCGCTGAGAGACGCCTTCGTGGTGCGCGCATTATGCCTCTGTAGTTTCCGCACACAATTTCACCTCAATGAAAATTAGAACAACTTGTTTACATTTATTTCTCGTCATGAACAGTACATGTTCGCGAAAAATGGAAACTGAAACGTTGTCTGAGTATAGTAATTATTAAATTAGTAGCTTTATTCCTGAACTTTCCACAACTGAAACTTAGCTCTAGCGTATCATAAACGCTACTATAGACTAGTGTATGTTTCCCGTGCATAAATAAAGAAAATGTTGAGTATCAGCCTAGCGTAGCGTATATAATACGTAGAGAATTACAGGGCCAAAAATTTATCAGCTTACTCACACTACATTGTCGCTCATGGCGCAAGTATTCCTTTGGGCTATCGAAATGTCATCAATCAATGAAAATTAAGAAAAGGACCGAGGCCTCAGTTGTTGTTTCAGCCCTTTATTGTGCGTCGAAGGCCGTACTTATACTTTGAAATTCGTAGACGGGGCAAAACCACCCTTCGCTGGTTTCTCAATTTACTTTTGCTTATTAAACTGTGGCGCTGAAGCTCGAGGCGGTCGCAACTCGCACCTGGGTCCGCTGCGTGGGAGATGAGCTTTTTGCTACAAAGCTATGAGCTCACAGAACCGAAAACGTCGCCACATACCGGTATAGGTAGCAACGACATATATAGCTTCTGAAATCTCCTGCGTGGCGCGTTGCATTACACCGGAGACCTCAAAAGACTTTACCAGTAGTTATGGATCGTTCCGCAGATGCTAGATGCCACGACACATCCGACGGCCAAGCGGAAGGTCATTCGAGCCTCTCATGTTGCCTCATGTCGACGCTTGGACGCTTGCCTGAAGGACGCTTGCCCAATGTGACATAGGACTTTATATACGTCTGCTCTATGCTAAAGCTGAGGCTCGCATCAAGAGCATTACGTAAACTGGCCCAAAACCTTGCGTAAACGCAATTTCTTAATCGCCACCAGGCGCGCAATAACTCGACAGATCCGCGTCTGCGTGCTGCATCGAACAAGAACGACTGTTTCCCAAGCCGTGGAAGAGGCGCAATAAAACGTAATACGGTTTGAGAAGGACAGACGGATGGGAAAGCGAAAACAGTTTACCTTTTCTACTGTAAATACGATTTCCAAGCACCGTCAACACCGACAACAAAATACCAACAATAACAGCAAAACTTGGTCCGCTGATACAACAAAAGACAAGCCAATATCAAGACACCTTCTACAACGCTGCGGTGAAATATATAAGCACGCTCCCATATCAGTGAACAAACTCCATCCTCGAGGAGAAAAAAGAAAGAATGCGAGCCACAAGTGAAAGCCAGGTCACTCTATCGCCGTCACGATGAACACCGGGCAGGCTCTATTCAATGCCAGCGCGCGCAGAATGGCGAGCCCTCTTTCAGGCTGCACCGGCATTGAGTACGGGCGCGACCCGAAGTCCGGCCAGCCCAGCCCGCTCGCCGAGACCGTTAATCGGGTTAGCGACGCTCACAGAGCGTAACGGAGGAATAGCTTGAAAAAAAATTTAGGAAAGAGTAAATGCTGCGCAGCTGCGCCCAGAATTTACTATATAGTTTCATCCCATGACACTGAGGCCATTCTATCGACTCCATGTTACACTCAATGCGCGCAGTCAAGCATGCAATCTTGGCTGCATGAATGCATTTACTCGTATACATGTAATGCTTGCCCTGCTTGTGGGTACCACAGCGAAGCACTTGTTTTTAGAAATGCCAAGCTTTCAGCAGTTGTCGCTCTCTGTACTGCCGAGCGAGTCCCAGCAACGTGATCTTCCTCGAACCGCGCTTGGAAATTCTGTCTACTACGGTGCTAGGCCCTCGTGTGCAGTGTTCACAGATGCTTTGTCATATGAAGTGTTGTAGCGTGGATCTTCTGTTTTTTTTTTTTTATCGTTCCCCTTCTCCTTTCCTTGTTTCTGTCCGCTTTGAGTGGATAGATGTGATGTACCTGTTATAAGACAATAGCTACCCTCGTTATGTTTCATGGGAGTATATGTAGTGTTTGTAAGCTTTTACAAGATCATTATTAATAATAATCCTTGCAAAGCATCTTCGCAACCTATTGAGCGCGAAACAATTTGCCGATGGCAGTCACGATAGCTCAGTGGGCTGTATAGAGTTCTGTTTCTGAGCGCGGCTTCACGGGATCTGTTCCCAGTCGCATGTAAAGGCTGCGCGCCGATGGAGAGGAAAAAAAAGGAAAGAAAACAGAAATGAAAGAAAAGCAGGCTGGACATTGAGATTTCGATCAACGGTAAAAAAAAAAAAAAACCCTCACGTAGGAGACGCAGAGCGCGCAGCTGTCTGCTGCTGCGACTCGCGTGACTCCAATGTAGTTATGGAACATAGCCAGACGTACGAGTTGCCCCTGCGCCCTTTCGAGGTCTGCCACTACAGAGCTCCTACGGCAATGCCTTTCGCTAAGCTAACCGTGAAACAGTAAGCGTAGGCACCTCAGCTTTTCCGGATCAGCGGAGCCACCACCACGCGATTCGTGGGATTAGACCTTGCAGCTCACGTCGCCAATAACGCGGCCCCATCGGACAAGCGCCCAAAATAAGGAGAAGAGAAAGGCGCAGCGACTGCCCGCCCAGCTCTCTTCATTAGCGCTTGACCAGGGGAGATCAAGGCGCGTGGAAGGCACCCACGCGGAGTGCACTGCTGGCTTCATCTCATATTGGCTACTCGGAGCATATAGGATGCGAGGGCTCTCCAGTGATTCATTTCCGCTTGCTGCACCAGCAAGATATTAGTCTATAGAGTTCTTGCAAAGAGGCCACTCTTGTTGCATCAGAGCGTTGGGTCGAGGAACGTGAATATCGTAGACCGGTGGATCGTTCGCATACATATTTGCGCGCTTTCAGCTCAATAAGAACCAGCGGGTATTCACACCGTGGAGTTAAATGCCTGCGCTACAAACGTGGAGGAAGGAATAAAAACTAGAAGGAAGCATTACAATCATGCAGCCAGCTTTCGCAAGCCAACTATCTGTCAAGCTATGCCCTCTTTTTTTTTCTCAACATGTCAGCACAACACCTGAACGTGCACTTGGCACACTCTGCCCAGTGTGTTTGGTACAGGGTAGGTATTATTAGATGCGTGCTTGTTTGTGTACTTTGACAACTGCTCTGTACACATTTCCTCACGATATGCTGGTGTAACATAGGTAGTTCATTGCTACATATGCATTTATCATCTTTTCAACGTGCTAGTGCGGTGAGTGAGTGAGTGAAGTAACATTATTTCGGTCCAGAGAAGACGCAGGGGAGACCCCGCACCACCCGGCTAGTCCCACGTAGGGACCGCCAAGCCGAGCTTGACGGCCCGATCGCGGGCACTCTGGACGGCCAGGCTTTGGTCGTTGAGTTCGGGGCTGCCCAAGAGCGCAGCCCACCTATACTCGCTGAAGGAGGAGCTGATGGCTTCACACTCCCACAACACATGGTCCAATGTTGCCCTTAGTCCACAGGCAGGACAGTTCGCACTGGGATATCTTTCAGGGTATATGGCATGAAGAACCGCGAGGTTGTCCAATGTTGCCCTTAGTCCACAGGCAGGGTAGTTCGCACTGGGATATCTTTCAGGGTATATGGCATGAAGAACCGCGAGGTTAGGGTACGCACGGGCTTGGTAGGACGCTGCTGTTGCAAGTGCTTATGATCAGGGTTGATGACAGACTGAATTTGACCGTCCATATAACACAGCTACGCAAATGGCTGCAGTGATAAAGCCTGCCATCCGTACAGGATAGAAAGCACGCAGCTGGTGAGAACAGCCTTAACTGGAATATCAATCATTTTATTGGAGAAAGAGACCCTTCTCACCAGACACGCACATGAAAGGTTAGATACGCAGATGAGAAGGAGCTAGCCAGTAAATTATAAAATGATTAAGATATTGGAATTTTCAGGGACTGTAACGGAAGATCGCTACAATAGTGATTACTTTTATTGAATATTCCAGATGAAACGGTGGAGTTTGCGCAGAGCTACAACAATAGCTTAGTACTGCTCCGGAAATATCGGGAACGTTTGGCACCTAAACAAAAAGAACGAAACCAAGGAGTACGAAAACATTTAGTATGCCGTTTCCATCATACTTGCATTATTGCAATGGTGATTTAGTGATACGATATGAAATGGTTAGTCATTAAATTATTACGAGCCAGATTAAACAAAGTTTTGTGCATTTTCGTTGTGATTCTGTCCGGTCATGAAGCCACAGCAGCCAAACTTGGGAGCAACAGAGGATAGTACTGACATAGAAAACTACTAGAGAGAGAGAGAGAGAGAGAATGCCATTTTAATTGGACAAAAACAGATGGGTCAGCTGTAAGAGCTCTGTATGTGGCCTGCTACTCTGCGTAGCGGAAAGGGGGAAGCAGAAGGAAAAGGAATGTGTGCGCGTGTGTGTGCGTGCGTGTGTGCGGATGAAGATGATAGTGTACAGTGAATTATGTGCTCGTGCTACATGCGACACATGTTCTGCGCATACATCTCACTCACATCACAATGCACAGGCGTCCGTCGTCGGGTTCTAGAGCCCGGAGACGAGGCCGCCTCCCGTGACACATCTCAAGAGAACTCTTGTTGCTCACAGTGCAATTTTATTGCTGTTCCAAAGTCTACTCAATATCACCTGTTGAGCCAAGCATCCGTATTTCAGGGGATGAATGACATGTTGGAAAAGACCTTCCAAAACTTCTCGCGATCACCTACACAGAGTCATCAATGTAACTTTGGCCGTCAGGACATTACACGCTATGCTTAAATATGCGCTGAATAAGTTTTTGAGAAATCTTAATAACCAACTTTAAAGGGGTTAAAGCTTAAGATAACCCTAAAGAGCAAAAGTCAGTTGAAATGTGTTACCATTCTGCCATACCGAAAATGCCCCTCTCGCCATGAGAGGAGGCTTGGCAAGCTAGAAAAGACGCAAGAAAGAAACACGGGTGGGTGGCAACTCCACCTTCAAATTCGCGCACCAGCTCGTCGTGAAGACATAGATTTAACCGGCATCAGCTGTATCACTGCGAATCTTTAATTATTCAAGGTGTACTACATGGTCATCTATAAGAGTCAGACTGAAGTGCAGAAGATTCAACAACGTTTACCGAACAACTAGTATGAAAACCGTGTTGTCACGCTGACTTGCCGGCACTAGGAGATGGGCGTGAAATAAAAAAGGTGGAACTCTTACTTTCATTTCCTGATCAAATTATCAAACCTCTTACGGAGAAATTAACTACAATTATGCTTTGAAAGCATACTTTATTAGCCTAAATTGATCAATTATTATCACTTATTACACCAATTCTTTCCTCTTCGGTGTCCTAATAAGACGTCGAAAGTCCAGGGCTTTAGGAGTCACAATGAGCTGATGCGTGAATGTCAATGCAGCGTTGGCCTGTATTTAACATTAAGCCTCTGTAAGCTGTCACCTATTCGGACAGCATTACGACTGGCACCTCGCCATCCGTACATTTTCCCACTCGATAGGATATTATTTCCTTTTAAGCCATTATTATCCGATGCGCCTTTCTCATCGTGCAACATGTTTGTTTCATACAAGTTGTTTCGCAGTTACTGCTGTAGAAAAAGAACGCAAACTGTTTATGACGTACCGTCCTACGTACTATCATATCCCAGATAACGTCTTTATTATTGTGGCGAAATTTACTTAATGTCCCGATTTAGATTCACACCAGCTTTAGATGCCACCCACCTTGTTCATATACTCTTTAGTAACTTGTAAATTAGTGGCCATCTGTCATGATTTTGTGCAGGCTGGGCCAGGAATTTTTTGTATGGGATGTATGGGTTCTAGTGCTCATCACTCGCAATCAATCTTGTTCACTATGTCACCAACGTAACGTGTGCTAAGTGCTCCTAAATGTCGGTAATGTAAACATATATCTAGGTATATAAATGTAATGCATATAACTTTAAATACATATGCTGCCGACTGTCTATCGGCTCAGTAGCGTTGGCCAACTTTTGGCTCGGCTCCTCCCGTGTGCCCTCGCCCATTTGTTCTCGCAGACATAGCGCAGCGATTGGGGAGTTGTCACGGACTGCGCTCATCAAGGCACCAATACCTCTCGAAATTGGGGCTACGCCCAAGCCGCACAACCGACTACCGTCTGTATAGGTCTATGATACACATCATAGATTCCTGCTGCACTTCCTTGAATAGCAGAAGTTCTGCGTTCACGAGTTTTATGCTGCTGGGAAAGCTTTCGGGAAAAATCAAATGTTACATGCATTACGCACTGTGGGAATTGATGTGAAGCGAAGCATCGTGCGAGGCACTGCTTATCAAGCACCGTTTCGGCGTCTGCAAAGGGTTACCAGACGGACGAATATGTTCGTGTAACACGAGCAATTGCGTGCGTGACGACAGCAGCAAGGCAACGACGACGGCACGACGATAATACGACGGTGGTGGCGTGATGACTGATTTGTTCTACTCCGCTGAAGAAACGTTATGGCTCTCAGAACCGAATACATTAACCGCGAAGCTGTGTATGCCTAGCCTATTCCTCCGTGCGTCCATCTGTCTGTTTATCGGTCGCCTGTACGCCGAAAACTCCTCCGGCGCAATCCCATGCGCATGCGCGAAAAAAAATAGAGAGTAATAGAGGCACGCGATTAGTCAACACCACCTACAGAGCACAAGGCCTGTTTACTCCGATCCATGACGTCACGCTACCTGGCTCAAAGCTTCCGTTGACAAGGTTGGCGTGATGAAAGCGGTGACGCCAAAATCACTGTGGCCTACTCGTGGGCATCCCCATTAGATTTTATGGCGATCGGGCCAGGTAACATGACGTTATGGATTGGAGTGAAAATGCTTTGTGCTATGTAGGTGGTGTTGGATTAGCTGCGCCAGTAGCGACGTCGTTGCTCTACGTCGCAGTCGAGCGCGCGCAGCAGTTTCTCTCCGGTTCTGAAATGGGTAGGCCACGTGCCATACGTACTCCTTAGGAGCAGGCAGCTTTCGACCAGCAACGCCGCGAGCAGAACCGGGAACGCGCTCGTGTACGCCGTGCCGATGCTGCAGCCCGGGTACAAGAACAAGCTCGTGCAGCCGAGCGCAAGCAGCGTCTGCGTACCGAGGATCCGGCAGCCCACCAAGCCGTCGTTTAATGAACCGTTGGCTTTAATCCAGTGATAAATACCGTGGCCGCACGTCTCAGCTTCGCTGCTTAACCATCTGTACGGAGTGCTCGGGCGGTCATTTTTTTCTCAGCAGATTGTTCCCAACACCACTGGACGCTTTCCTATTTCTGACTGATCGCCGCGAGTGGAGGGACATACGTGAATGTTCATCCTTTAAAGCGAAGCTGAAAGCTTTTCCAGAAAAAATGAGTGAAGAGCAGTACGTCGTGGTTTTCAACCCTCTGAATTCGAATATCGCATCGAAATTGAGCGAAAGAAAGCGCAAACATATTTTATTTCGACGAAAAGTGCAGCAGCAGACACGCCCAGCTCGCGCGCCTCATTTCCGCCTGTGATTGGTCGGGCGCCTGGTGACGTCAACAATGGTGTTCGTCCGGACCGACTGCTGCCGCTACACACGAAGCACGGTGCAATGTAGTTTGGTGGTGTTTTGCTGAGACGGTCATAGAAATTTTCGAGAGCTTGCGTTTCTCTGAGGAGTTCGGCGTTAAGTCCAAACTCTACGAGAGCGATATTGCGCTCGACGGTGACGGGTGACGGCTTCGAGCGACAAAACGGGCCGTCGCTTGAACAAATCGCTCGGTGTTGTCGCTCGATCGCTCGTTTCTAGAAATCTAGAACTCGTCGCTCGTCGCCCGGAAATGCTATAAGCGACTAGCCAATTGTGTGAAGCCGAAACTGGATGTACATAACTCAAATACTACTGTTTGTCGCACGGAACGAGCAAACTATTAAATTTTACACGTGTATGAATAAGAACCTAGGGAAAGACCTTCAGAAATATTTTATGCTCCTTCAGTAAAATACATCAACTTAAATTTATAAAGCATGCGTCACGCTAGTTTCGGCGCGTATATTGCTGCCCTCATACCGGGAAGTCGTCGCTCAAAGCCGTTCGCTCACGTGGAGTTCGGCTTGCAGACGACGAGTGAACGCGACAGCCATCGCCTCGCTTGTAGCGCTGTCGCTGTCGCATGCAAGATCACTTGTAAGTGGTTTATACTTGTACATACTACACGTACGTACATACTTGTACATACTACATGTACGAGCCGATTGCGAAGAGCCGGCCTCCCCAATAAGCAAAAAATGCTGGTGCAAGCACTGCTTTCCACGCGAACGAAGACGAAGTGTTAGCATCTGTTTGTGTTGGAAATTTTCTTTGGTGAGTATGTTTTTCGCTAAGCTGCATTCAGCGTTCCAGTGAGTACGTTTCCGGGCAAACAACTGTAGTGTTATGTTCCTGCATGCCTCCTCGTAGAACGTAAGCGATGATGCGATCTTCAGCATTTGTGCGCTACCCCAAAGCTGTCGGCAATCTCCACAGACGGTTTAAACGCGGGAAAAGTTTACCGGCTGTTGTAGCACGTGTAGCATAGAACCTTCATCAGCGCGCCATCCGCACGTACTCGTAACCGGCGAATTCCGTCGGCTACGTGAGATGGTCGGTTTCTTATGTGTGCGAGAGAAGGGGGAGCGCAGCGTCTTGGCGTGAGCAGGCTTTCCAACACATGCAAACTTTACGATTGCACTGCGTTATGGTAGCTGCATGCAGGCTGTTTCACAACACACGTGAGAATAGAAAATTCGCGGCGCTTGGCGATGAAACCTGCGTCAAGGGTGGGAGATAAACATGCACCTTCCGTTCATCGTGCTAACACGAATGAGACCCAAAGCGCGCATTATTGATAAACTCCGGTAGTAATCGTCACGGAAGGTTAGCTAGCACAACGCTGTTGTTCTTAAGCGCTTGAAGTTTTTTCGCTTCACAGCAGCATCCCACTTAGCTCAAAGCTTCTTGTCTTGCAGGAACTAATGGAACATCGGAACATCGTAGCGGCCGCTGGTGTTCGTGCAAGCGTAGGCTGCACAGAACGCCGGCATGATCGGCCTACAAGTTCAATTGATGCTGCGCACGTCAACTACCACTCCTATACACACACAAATAAAGGAATGTAGGGTCGAGCGAAGCAGATTAGGATGGCACGCACGCAGAAATAAGCCCGGTGAGGCACGGTCGCGGAGACTGCGAAGGAGCGGAACACCAGTGTTGACGTCACTAAGCCGCGGTTTCCGGTCTCCGCTCGCATCGTCAGCGTCAGCAGCAGCGCGCGGCGCTCGACGGGGGGCGGAGCTACAGCGCAATTTTAACCGACGATAGCGTCGCTCCTAAGTGAAAAATGCCCACCAAAATTTTACCTTCATGGTTTATAAGGTTCCCGCATCCGTATATGAGCGTCTTATTGAATTCGACAGACTCTTCAGCTTCCCTTTAACGCATTTGTTCCTGCTTGATCTTCTGCGCGCATCCAATCGAGTAAACTAACTTCAGTAAAATCAGTGATTGCAGCGCCTGAGTACATTAGTATGTGCAATTTTTCTGTCCCCCCCTTTCACTTATATTTAAAATTTATTTTCACTGCAACTGACGAAATATATATTACCATACAAGAAGGTAATATGGTGCAAAAAAGAACAGCACAAACAAATAATTTTTGTTGTAGTGGACAGGCATATGGCTCGCTCACCCCGTACCCCCCTTTCCTCTCGCTACACTTGTACATTACATGCACTTGTACATTACATAATGATTTTTCTTGTTATAGATCTACTGTGAGAGTCGTGTAAGATTCTTTTCTGAAGCAGTCTCTGCAGCCTCTTCCATGCCGTTTACTTTCTAAGAAGATGCGTTAGGTTTTTTAAATGTGTTGTAATTATAATGTGCAACTGCAATAAATTCAAGGGTCTTTGTTTAATACAAACCACAGGCAAACACAAAAGCACGAATCCAGAATCCTCTGAAACTGTGCGACTGCTGTCTTACTAATAAAAAACAAGCAAAACAAAATATCCTGGGAAATGAAATGAAATGCAGTGTTCGGAGTGAGTAAACACTCTGCAAACTGGTACATAAAAAAAGATCCAAAGGCAACTCCCCTATCGGGGCAACAGTTGCCGACGATGCGCCCGGTTCACCAGGGCCAATTTCTGTGTGTTCCTATTCGCGATCGCATATACCAGTCTAGCAAAAAAAAAAAAAGAAATAAAAGAAGGAAAAAAGGAAGATCTCCATTCAGTTGCCACTCCCTCCTCGGCAAACGTCGTTATACCTCTGTATATATTTGTTCTGGCCCCGCTGAAAGATGGCAGTAAGAACAATGAAAAATAAAGACGAAGGAAGGCTCTGGAAAATACGCGCGTGGGCTGTTGCTCGAGAACGTGGTCGATCACCGCAGCGAGTTGATTACACCTGAACATCCGATGCGTAGCACGCGCACAATAGTTGCCGAATACTGTTGTTCGGGCACAGAGCAGAATGAAGTGAAGAAGTAGCGCTCAGCGTGGCACGCACGCATGCACGCCTGCACGCACAGCATAGAATAGCGATGAGAGGATGCAAAAGTGTGGCGCACAAGACAAAGGAGTCCGAGCAGCCCGATTTTTATATTTTATTAGTGAAATCACAAGCTTCAATATATATATATATATATATATGTGTGTGTGTGTGTGTGTGTGTGTGTGTACAAAGAGCACTAAGGTGCGTGTTTTGAAGTCACCCTTTCCACTTCAGAAACTGAGAATAAAGATTAATAAATTACGGAGACACAAAAAAAAAAACAAAAAAAAAACGATCGCGCATATTACTCTCCCTCAACAAAGAAGAATACAAAAAAAGCAAGCACTGATATGGACCCTTCTTTTGCACACAAATATAGCGCCACGAAAACAGCGCCCACGGAGCCTTCCAAGGAGAGAACAGAGGAGAAAAGGAAGAGGGAAATACAGCGATGCTAACCATAAAAGCGACTTGTTGGCTACTATACGCTGCGGGAAAAGAAATGGGGAATAGAAAGATTAGAGAGAGAGAAACAGAGAGAGAGAGAGAGAGAGAGGGAGGGAGGGAGGGAGGGATTGACAAGGCGAATGCATCCAGACGGTAATGCCTTCGTGCCAGTGCTCAACAAAGACAACGCGGGCCAATATTATGGAAGCTCCATGACAGTGCATGTACCTGATCTACACGGAAAAACTGGGTGCTGCTGCGACGCGCCCGTCGCACTCCGGTGCATCGCGCAGTAGCGCGCGGCATGCAGATGCATCAGTAGCATGTCGCCCTGAAAACGAGGCACTCAAGACATACGGAATTCGACTCGGTCGTCTCGAGCTATTCAGAATGCCTGAGCAATTTTTGTGTGTGCGTGTGTTCTTTGAAGTCTCAGATACAAGAATCCTTCAGATCAATGAGACACTGGAAGACCCCGCCTATGCTTTGAGCATGCAGATGAATCGAGCAAGTTTGGAATCACCTTTTTGTTTTCGCTCCCTACGTTTTCGTTTAGAGAGCGACGGCGCTCAAAACAGTCGCACCATTACAAACGGCTAGAAACATTCTCTCGAAATACGCACCACGCGGGAGCACGTCACAGGCATGCAGGAGGAACTCGTGGTGCCATTTCTCGAGTTGGAATTTCATTGAACTTCCGACGAAAACTGCCACCATTCCACGGGCGTACTGAAGAGATTCGTGTGTTAGGGAGGTTCAGTCGAGCAATGAAAAGCTCCGTGTATGTCATCAAGGCTGGTTTCATAGCTGCTTGGTTCGTGTTGACTTGACGGAAACATATCTAAAGACAGAACGCAGAGAAAGAAAGGAGAACCTCACCTCTGTGCTCTCAGCTAAATTATTAGCTGACCCAAGGGTGGCAGATACAAATCTACATGTTCACCAAAGCAAAAAAAGAAAAAGAAATCTAATCCACTCAACTGTAGCACCAGGCAGCAGAGGAAAACCAACAACTGTTTCTCAGAAAGAAAGCTTAGCAGATGAAGATGAATTTCTGACCACCAGAACGAATTTTCGTTGATCTATGTTGTCCCCATTAGGCATTAAGAAGTTATGCATTAAGTGAGCATTAAGAAGTGCAAGGTATCAGTGACTGCTAGAACTATGCGAGCCATAGGTGCAGATGGTATCAAGAATGAGCGGCTCGCTTGGTTGTCATAGTGACTATGACACTTTGTTGCTGAATGCAGTGTCGACTGCTGGCAGTGGTGGCTAGGTTCAGATAAAGGTACAATGCAATACCACCAGCATATTGAGATTTTGATGCAGAGGAAAGAAACACAAGCAGCACTGGACTGTTAGGACCCTATTACTGTGGCATCACTGAGCTTAAGATAGAATTAACAAATGCGAAATGTCGCCAATTAATAAATTGGGAATGCCCACCAATGTCGAAATCAACGGTCGTTTTGCAGATGAAAAATCGTGGTGCATCGCAGCGCATTAGTGTCTAGAGTAGGTACTCGATCACTACATGGACTCGGGTTTAACTGAAAGAAAGATGTCGTAGATGGTACCGCCATCTCTACCCCATTCTCCCTTCTCTTCATCTGGGGCGGAAAAAAACATAAATGCGCAAAGCTAAGGCATTACCTGATACATGTGAAGCAAAGTAAAACGTGGAAAACTCCCCATGACTAGGGAGAAGCTCTATACAGTAAAAAAAAAAAAAACTACCTCTGTCACTAATCGTCCGCGTTTGCTTCTGCAGCATGAATATCTACGTGTCAGACAGTGCTTTAATCTGCGTGGCTGCATATGTATAAAGTCGTTCCTGGATCTTTTGTAGTGAAGAGCACGCTCAGATTATATAAAAAAATCTTATTCGCGGCAACGTGCATATAAACATGACTTGCATGAACAAAGCATACACTTTTGTCACGCAATGAACGCATCATCATCACCTCATCACAATATTCATGTCCACTGCAGGGCGAAGGCCCCTCCTTGCGATCTCCAATTAGCCTTGTCCTGCGCCAACCGATTCCAACTAGCAACCGCAAATTTCCTAATTTCGTCGCACCATCTAGTCTTCTGCCGCCCTCTACTGCGCTTCCCTTCTCTTGGTACCCATTCTGTCACCCTAATGGTCCAACGGTTATCTAGTCTGTGCATTACATGACCTTCCATTGGCGGCCTGTCCGGACCCAGGTATACTTAGCACCCTCTTCTGCGTTGCAAGTCTGACCCCCGCCTTGGTCAGGTGCTCCGCAGCCGCTGGGAACTGAGGGCCATTGATTCATTGAAATCATTTCATTAGGGAGGTTGTGGCTGAATACTGCACCAGGGAGGCCAATTCCTGTTCTGATGAGGGAGTGTCTTTCTTCAAGCTTAGTGGGCCTTCTTAATTTGGTTGTACCTGGATTAGTATAGCCCCACTCGCTCTCGGGACCTTTAGCCGGTGTCAGGCGGTGTCACTGGAGGATGTCATACGCAGATACACCATCGTAAAAAGAAGGGGGGGGGGGATTTGAACTTCCGACTACCGCAACCGAGGATGAAACATAACTCAGTAAGATAATCCCGCAGGCGGCTAGGTTACCTTGTCGCCGGTAAGTACGGCTTAGAGGGCCTTACATGCGCAAGAGATCCGCTAATTTGTCCGCCCTTTGCGGGTTTTTGCTGATCGGCATAGGTTGCACGACATAGTGTCAATTCTCGGTTGCCCTAACCTCTTGTTTCCCTCATCTTACGCATGCACACGGTCTTGAGCGCGCCTATGTACACGATATATTTTTGCTGAATTTTAACAGCGCTTAACACTTGTGCGTAAAAAATAAAAAACGGGAAAAGTTTTTCAGCGCTTACCGAAAGGCCCCGAGTGTCGTATGATCCGCTCGTCACGTTTTCTTGTCTCTTGTCAGAAGAACTCGCGTTCCCGGTTGGCTATTTACAATGCTCAGTCGCATATTGATAAATTATAAATGAAAATAATATTGATAAATGATAAAGCCACTGATGGAGCATTTCTAGTGAATTGTTAAGCCGTGCTGCTGTCCGTAATGCCGTTCAAGGCCGACCAATCTCCCCTTTGATAAACCGCATAGATGTCACTCAACCGGAGAAACCGGGTAGTCTACGACCTGGAAGTTAGTGGCCATAAATAATAAAGGCAACAACAAAAAAGAAAATTCAACAAGTGTTTCAAGGAAAATTGCAAGAGGATCCCCATGCGCACAGTCGTGGCGAAGATATGTAATTCCCTGTGATAATGATAAACTAAAAAAGAAGAAAAGGGGAAAAAAAAGAAGAAAAAAGAAGAAGAAAATTCGGGATTCGAACTCCTGAGCCCTGGATGTTCGCCTGGAAGATGGCTTAGTGGGTTGGTCCGCAAGGCCCCAGGGTACTTTGAAGCGGCATCCCTCCTGTCCAGAGCCTCGTACTTACGTGGATAGTGGTTTAGGTTGTCCGGGATTGTTCAAAGGAATGCTGCTCGCGGGAGCGAGGGACCTTTGTTTAATTATTATTACCTTGATATGTTTATTTTTGAGAAGGCCGCCCAGAAGGCTGTACTAATAGTGCTATGACTGATTATTTTATTTAACGGATCGACTGCGAGCGCTGTTCACCTGTCTCTGCGTGTTGAAATACGGTGAGTAAGTTAAAAAAAATCAAAACATAATTGCATCGCCGTGGCTCTAAAGCGCACGTGCGGGAGAGGAATAAAAACGTTCGTGGGGAATGGCGCGCACGCGAGAGATTGACTTAATGCATTTAGAGACTTGAATAGACATTTAAGTTTGAAAACAGACATGTTGAACAGCACTCGAAGAGGACAAGGAAACTTGCTGAGCGTTATTAATAAAAAACGGAAATTCGCTTATGTTCAGTAAAACTTAGGAGAGAAATGAATGGAAAATTTGACAAGAAACAGTCGCCACGCTCACCAAGAGGACAGCGCCCGCACGGTACGACACCAGGCAGCTTACTCAATGAACGCATAGTGCTTGTGAAACCAACAGCGCGCTACAGGTAAGTGAGCGGTATGAAATATAGTAAACTCACGCATTAGACGAAGATGTGGTAAGATTTAGAAACACATTTTTAACGTTACAGAGACCTCGAAGTTAATCAGGTTTCCACAGCCACAACAGTTACAGTACAAGAACCAAACAATGTAATGAAAGTGGTCGAAATAATTATATATATTCCGCGTATGGCAGTTAAAATATTTGTTAAAAACATCAGACGTCAATGTAAACAATTTGAAATGCTGTGTAACCCCTCTCGTTTTACGTTTTATAGGATTTTGAGAAAGACAGTTGCGTATGTTATGCGTCATGTGAACTAGAACACATGGTGAGGTTCGCACGCTGTTCACCCAGAACTTAACGCTCGAAAACAAAGAGGCTGTCTGCTTCTACCAGAAGGAGCACTTAGCTGAATAGACGTATTGGTTCGGTAAATAGAAAAGACGCGCTTTTTTGTGTGTAGGTACGCTCTTTTTTTTTTTTTTTTACGAGCATGATGGGCATTCTCTGTTGATCCAGCCTTCTTTACGTTCTATGTATGCGTGACTAAAAGTACCAAAATGTTTTTCCCGCCCACACAGGCGAGAGAGAACGCGATCGCCTTCAATTTTTTTGATTATGCATGCATTTTAGGCACTCGCTTCATTACCATCTTTAACCTGGCCATTAAGCCAGGACGACCGCATCCTTTTGAACTTCTCTATTGACCCTCAACGAAGAGTTGAGGCGCGCACGGATGTGTCGGTGGCATGCTCCAGATCACAACCGGTCTCCGCGGTGGTACGTTGCCATGGCAACACTCATTTAGAACAGTTCCTGCCGCTCTTTTTTTTTTGGCAGTTCGCGTCATTAAAAAAAGAATATTAATGCTCTGAAAGTTCCAGCGCATGCATGGTCGCGTCCGTGGCGCGAACACGCTATTGGTATGAGCGAACGGTGAGCATTCAGGCACAGGAGCGTGAACACGAGTGAATTTGCCGTCTCATCCAGAAGCTCAAGTTGCAGGTAGACCCTCAACACCCACTCAGGTAAGCGTGGCGATGCGAATGGCGACGTTACCACGAACCACCGACTTTCGGGGCTGAAAGAAATCTAAAACGACGGTCGGGTAACATTTGAGGGCATCGCCGTGGATCAACAAGCGACATGTTTTTGGGCAGTGATTATGAGAGCGTTTTCAGCCGAGGCTAGGATAGGACTGCAGCTGTTACCTAAGAACGGCAGAAAAGTAGGGAAGTGCCGGGTTGAGGTACGAGGCCACCATTCTTCTTCAAAACGATTGAGACGACAGTATGGGGTGGCCGAAGCGTTATTTGGGCCGAGCGTTGAGGGTCGCAATGCCCGCTGCTACTGAAGGAATCTCGAAGACGCCAAGCAAAACTCTGCTACTCGTAAATCCTAACCGTTTCGCCACTTCTGGTGGTCCAAGTAGAACACGTTTATGGGTCCGTCCGAATGGATTCAGAGCCGCGACTTTAGCACACAGCTTGACTCCAACCGAAACATCGTGGACTAAATGTCATTAAAGTACTCCCTGTCTCCCTTCCCTCCTTTATCTCATTATAAAGATGGCGGAGGAGCTTCACAAAAATTGGCGGAACACTTCTCACAACGACTGTCGGCGGCAATGCTTTTTAGCATTGAATCAATATAACGACCCAAGGTATTGCCATCGTCGAAACGAGCTATATATGCTACGCGTAGGGCAGCGGGATTCCTCTTTCGCGCTTCCCTGAGAGCATTCGGCCCCATCTAGCGCCACCGCCGTGAAGCCTGCGCGAGGCCTCTGAAATCCATGGCGCCTCCGGTGCATGCGAACACTGGGACACGCGTTATGCGGTCTCGTGCTTTCTGGACACGTTTCACCATCTGGTGACACTGCCGAGAAGTCCGCGCGTGGCCTCCGAGGCGAGAAGCGTGACGCGCAGATGCCTGCGGACGCTGAGAATTCTTCCCTCGCTGGAATCAGACTCAGTTACACATGCTCAGCGACTCATGTTGGCGAGATGTTCATTGAAGAGCGGCACATGCCCAAAGTATTCATGGCGCAGACCGCGAAAACAGTGGCGTGAAAGGCGTTCACCCAGTGCGTTTGTGGAGTACCTGCTAATGCATCGGGTTGCTTTCCTTGAGGAACTCCTGTGATGTGGGCTCGATTCCGCTCAGAATCGGAGAGAGTTCACAGATCTTTTTTGTCATTGTAGCGCTGCACATTCCTAGCGGCACATCTCTAGTTACCCAACTTAACGTGAAATACGGTCATTGAAGAGCGGCACATAGCTACCGACCCACACGCAGTGACCCAAGTTGACATCAAACAGGTTCGTTTAACACTAGTGCAGACCGAGTGCAAGATGCTCAGTGTTCCGAGTCGGCGTCAAACAGTTTCCTTGAAGAGTGGTACCTAACCAGTCCCGCATTTCTAGTGGGTAGGTCAGCGTGAAAGAGGTTCGTTGAAGAGCGGCGCGCACGTACGCATTGCCACGTACTAAGTGACCCAAGTTGGTCCGATGGCTAGTTTTGAACCCTGTTCCCTCAGCACAGGAGCCCGATGCGCTACACACTTGACCGTGGACTATACCCAGTGACTAAGGTGGGCAGGAAAACGGTTAGATACAAAGATACATAGATACAAACTTAGATAGATAGTTGACGTGAAAGTGCGTTGGAAGTGTGTGAAGGAGCATATTAATGCTATCGCATTAAAACCCACACACCTTAAGCACCGGCAGACACTTCTATGCACTTTAGGTTCGCTTTGCTTCATATCAAAGCCACGTCTCATGTAACTGTCCCACACGCGAATAAAAAAAAAATCATGGCCCTTTCATTCCTCTGAGGTGATAGGCGACGTTAATGCGCTTAGCAAGCTTTCTTATGATGACATGATGACTATGGGGTTGGTGATCACATATTTTAGGTGTTATGATGACTACTATGATCTTCGTCTGTTCCCGGCGGCGCGTCATTGGTCGCCTGCATTTGCTCCAAGCGGGTGGCACATTCCTCCCCGCATAGCGGCGGCGAGCGGCTTTGAAGCGCCAGCGTTTGCGTTCTTCAAACCTCTGGGCGATGAAAAGCTTCGTGGGTGAGGCATCGAGACGGTAAGAGGGCTCACAGAACCAGACACGTGACTTGGCGCCATGTAGGAGGTGTGCGCTCCAGCCGGGCACACTTTGATGATGATCAAAGCGGAAGCACACTTCCGCTTTGATGATAATGATCATGATCATTATTATGATCATGATTCACTGGCATCTTGTTTCAAAGTGGGCGGTGACAAATAGTCACTTAGCCTGCTAGAGCTCATCAGCTGTACTATAGGTACTTGCCGGTTTAGTATTTTGCCTACATCGCTGTGTTTTTTATGTTCCTTAAATCTTCTGTATCTATCTTGTACAGTTGCCTACGCCTGTTGTAAGTCCGGGCCTATCAATTCTCGCCCTGATTCTTTTCCCATCAATTCTCTAAACCTATCTTGCTTATATGGACTGCTGACCGGTCAATGCTTCGATTCGCTTTAAATCCGAGCGCTTCTCGAAGGTGGACGTTACCTACAGGTGTTGCTGGCTGAATAGGTACCGTCACTTTCCATTAGGATGTGCTGAGTTATCTATTTGTTTTTGCCGCAGCAAAACATGCAAAACGCATGTCTCATCCTCTTACTAATATTTCCCCTGGTGTGCATGTGTCCATAGGCAACCAAGCTCGGGCCTCAAATGACAAGGCAGTGCCTTTTGTGTTATTGCGCACATATTCCTTTCCAATTTCTTTTCTTGCCGTTCTTGTAAATCTTCATGATCTATTTTGTTACCATCCTTTGCATCCAATTTACTCCCCCTGTTTCTCCGATTTTCTTTCTGATGGCTCCTGGTTGTCTACTCACACATTTAATAACCCGGTACTTGGTTGCCAACTTTCTTAACCGCTTCCTCCATTCTGTGTCCACCCATCTGAGGTACAAATACTTGCGCGCTCTAGCCGCCCATTTATTTTCACCGATGTTTATAAGCCGTTCTTCAAAATCAATTTTTTTCTGCGAGTGTCTGAGTACTTCCTAAGAGGCCCAACGTATGTCACCCTGCACTGCCTTCTGGACCCGCTGCGTCAGTGGCGGCGACGTAATGCAGATAGCGCCGCAATGGCTATTGATTAAGCCGCCACGCTCGGTTAACCAATTAAACCTGTGAAAAACTGTGGGAATCGCTTAAGCCGATTCCCATGGAATGGAAGGAATGGGCACACAAGCTGCCTGTTGAGGTCAACTTGGCCAACGCCAAGTGCCACATAACCGGTGACACCAGTTGCTTACTAGCCAAGACAGCCGCCAGCAGCGAGTTGCTTATTTGGGCACGCACATCGCGGCCCATGTTGACTGCTCGACAAGACCACAGCCGGCATATGCACCTAGGGACCCAAGCTAGTAGATAACTTGAGTCACGGCAGTATGTGAAATAGGTTACAGATACGGACAAACAAACGTACCTCAAAGTGCGTGAATTCGCCGAGAATGGTAGTCGCACTAAATGTGGACGTCTCTTTCCAGCGGCGCTGAGCCCTCACCGTTGACGCATGTCTCTCCTGTTTCTGTGATGGAATAAGTTTGAATTTCAATTTCAATTGTAGAAGGAGGAGGATGTTGTTGGCTGCAGGCGGATCTAGCTTTGCTGACGCGGCATCGTGCGCTTGAGGGCTCGCAAGCTACGGCAACAGCCACGTTTCAGGAAATTTTGATTTATATAATTTTTTTTCCAGTTTCACATTTTCTTTTTATTTTGAAGGTTCCAACTACCTAAGCTTCAGAAACTAAAAATACCCTTCTGACTTTTGGGCTAAAATTGTAAATTTTTTTCTCGAAGGTGGTGACGTACCTTAAGCGATTTTCGTAAATCTTGCATTGTCCGGGGAAGGCCGGCATAAGCAGACCATAGTTCCGCACCATGTAGGCGATGTGATCGAAAGACTTCATCGTTGCTAAGAGGTTGTTAAGCTGGTCTTTGAAAGAAAATCAGGTTTCCATTTCGCTACATGAAATGGCTCGGACGCACTATCATGCAGACAGTATCATGAGTACAAAATTCCTCACATTTCGTCACCGGTTAAAGCAAATAAAATAAATGGGGTTTTTGGTGCTAAAACCACCATATGATTATCAGGCACGCCGTAATGAAGGCCTCTGGAGAGAGAGAGAGAGAGAGAGAGAGAGAGAGAGAGAGAGAGAGAGAGAGAGAGAGAGAGAGAGGGGGGGGGAGGGAGGGAGGGAGAGCGCAATGGCAGGGAGGTTAACTAGACTGAGTCCAGTCTGCTACTCTACACGCGAAGGGCTCTGGAATAATTTTATGCCACCTAGGGGTTCCTTAACATGCTCTCAATGCGCGGAACACGGGCGTTTTTGCATTTCGGCCTCATCGAAATGCGGCGGCCGCGGCGGGGATTTGGTCCGGCGCCTTCGGGCTTAGCAGGTCAACGCCAAGGCCACTACAGCACCGCGGAGGGTGTTCAAGTACCGGTATATGTGTATATTCGATGGCATGTGAAGATTGCCACCTGGGTCTTCCTGTGTGAATCGAATAAGGTCTGCGTTGCATAAAACTGCGTTAAAGATGCTTCTGTTTAAGAAAGCTTGTACAGCCCTATGCCATGTTTCTTACCATTCAATTGCAGTACATAAGAAAAAAATGTCCTGCAGGTGAAAAGAATTGCGATGAGATAAGGATGCGCATTTTCTGCGCACATGGCTTCCATGTAAACAATAAAACTTCGCGCACTACATGAAACTCTTAGCGCAGAACTAGGATACTTGCCACAGTGACGCTTTAGAAGAAGCGAAGGCTATCAGCGCTCTTAATGCTGTACAAAATGCATGAGTGCAAATGGAAGATAGCATCGCCCGGCCTTATGCTTGCGGTCATATGCTGGCTCTTGTTTTAAAATGTCGACGCGAAAGGCAGTAATAGACACGCATATGATGGATTGGAATAAAGCATATCAAATATACCTAGTCACGAATATAAGCTCTGAAAAATATTTCCAACATAGACCACTGGGCAACCAAAATTTTTAGCCCGGCCATCTCAAGGAAGGCCGGTTAATCTAACAGCCACCAAACATATTGGCAATTTGCGGTGACTGTAAAGAGTCAAGCAGTGCCAGAAGAGTGTCACGAATCTACGTAGGCGAACTTGCCCTCACCTCCTCCATAAAAAAAAATATGTTGAAAGCCCATGTTAGCAGTAAGGTACACCAATGAGCTATACATGTATGTGTGCCAATATTGACACGTGTACTTCTTTATCCTTATCGGGTGACCACGTTTCACCGCCGAACAAATGTTATCGCACAGCGCAGGACGCGCCTGCATGTATCGGAAGTTTCTCGAAAGTTATCGATGGTTCTGTCCCCTGGTTGTTGTGACCGAACCTTGTGTAATCTGATTGCATGTATGCGCGACGCGAATGGCGTAGAACCTTCTGAAAGGCGCGCGGGCACCAGCGATTACTCTGCAACCTTCGATGACTGATGTATAAAAGCCGACGCGCTTGAGCAGCTGATCAGATTTTCGACGATCACCGACTGTGTTCGTCGCTATCATTGTGCTTCGAGTGTAGCCTGTTGTTGAGGGCCTAAGTTCGCCCAATAAAACGCTAGTTTCGTCATTCCCAGTTTTGCTGCTTTCTTCACCGTCACTGCCACTTGACAATGTAGACCATTGGGGAGAGAGGGAGATATATATTTTATTTCGTGGAAATGTGGGGCAGAGAGGTCAACGCGACCTGGTGCCCTCAGGTCCAACAGAAGGGTTGTGACACCGCACATCGCTGTCTGTGAATATCGTCCAGGGTTTGTAATCGGTATCCGTTTGCGAAACATGCGGTGAGCTTTAAGCAAAGGGCGGGGGGAGGGGGGGAAGTGAGTAAGGTTACCTTACAAATAGTAAATATCATTCACTGCTCCTTATCAAGTGATACCCTCGTCCATCCTTGAGCCCATAGACGCTACCATCGCCAAAAAAGATTCGCTGAAAAATACATTCTTCTAGAAAGTGCTGACCGCATGGTCCTCATGCATTGGCAAGGTAAAATTCTGGATCACGAGGCTGCGAGGCCAGCGTAATAAATTTCGTGGCATCACGGTGGGTCAGGGCTGGTTTGCATAATTTGTATAAAACGACAACCATCAAGTTTGGCGCTCTATTTCAGTTCCTTAGGCTGCTTTGAACCTTGTAGAAATAGAAAGCGTTGTGTGACCACCGTACAGGAATAGCTTTAATGGAAACTAAAGAGGTACGTTAAATCAGTTTACAACGACACATAACTGCTTCAATAGTATATTATTTTATTTGTCGAAAAGTAAGGGTTAATTATTACGAGATACCGTCGAGGTCTGACTTTACTCGATTAAATCTCGCACCGAGAAGTCAGATTTCAGAGTACTTTGTTCTATTTAGGCCGCTTTGGCACAGAATATATTTCAGAAGTTGCTTGGATGAGTCCTTTGTTCCTTCAGAACTCAAAACGTTTTTCCTTTCCTTCTTCTTCTGCGACATATGAAAATAAAAATATGGCTGCGAAATATAGAAAGCTTGGCCACAAAAACTTCCGGCTATCCAAATATCTTAGTTAAAAAATATAACAAAATAAAAGCTAATAAAATTGCAAAACTCTCAAAAGCTCATAACGAAATAACAGAACAAGAACAAGCTAGTCCTCGAGTTATGCACAAAAAAAAATAGAGATAAAAAAGTTTGAACGCAAGAAACAGACATGGATGAAAGGATCATGGAAACACGGAGAATTTTAAAAAAATGTAGATAATTTACTGTTCACAAGGAACTTATCAAGTTACTGTCCAGGAAGAAATTCTGTAGAGTCTTGAGAGCTAATCGTCGTCTGTTGGGGTATGACCAGGATCCAAGCACATTTAGCACAGTGAAAGGACGCCTATCTAGATATTTCAGCCGACTACGAACAAGCGCTTGCTGCTGGTCCTGTTGTAGTCACTAGCTAAGGCAGGGCTGAACTGTAGCATCATAACCCCAGTGCATCACAGTGCATCACAATCTTCTTTTATATAAAAAAATGATCGTAATAGTTGCTACCTTGCGTCACAGCATTTTCTATGTTGGTATAACTGCAGTTCGCAACGACAGAGTTAGTAACAACACAGACTAAACAACGTAGTCACTGTTACTAATGGGCCTCTGCTACCAATTCCGAAAGAAGTCGGCAAAACTGAATTCATAACCTATTCTATAACGCATATATCGGACCCACTCTGGAATACGCCTCAGCTGGTGCCATAGATGCTGCAGAGGTGAGAATGTTTGCGTTGGGTGGTGCTAACTGTTTTTAATATAGGGAGCTGAGACCGGTTAGGTAACAGCGCCTACTTTGTTTAGTTAGTACTGTTACTAACTCTATCTTTAACAACTAAAGTTATACTATGGCAGCAAATATTGTTACACTAAGCAGTAGCCACTACGACTTTTTTTTTTTAGGACTACAGTGCGTGCACTCAGATGAGGTCTTTTTCTTTACACCATACATTTTTTCTACCGACAAACGATTAAGTATAGGCGAGTAGACGGCGTCAAAATCCATGATGTCATAGCGAATCGGTGCAGAATATTCAAGGCGCTGTTTACACCATTCCTTCATCCTGGCCCACCAAATCTCCTTCCCGAAAAGAGTAGTTGCTTTGCTATTGGGGACACATGATTTAACAATACAGTTTAAATCAACGTTCATCTTTTATGTACGTTCAAAAGACGACTCTTTAATTCTTGCGCCAAACACTCTTGGCTGATGATGATGATCGATGATGGTGGTATTTATCGGCATCCCTTTTGGAACAGAGAGGCGGCAAGTAGTCACCTAAGCCAGCTTGAGATTATGAGGTTTTATTATATCTGTTGCTGTCTAGCGTGCTGCCCACGTCTACAATGCGAATTCACTTATGCATGTAACGAGGCTTCCTTCACCTTTTCTTTCAGATTTTTTTTCTACTAACACTCTAAACGTCTCCTGCATATTTCCCCCGCTGACCGGTTGACGACACCATCAGTTCTGAAGCCCAGTGAACCTAGAGAGTGGACGTTCCCTACAGTTCTGGCACAGTGAGTATCTTGGCATTCCATTACTATCTGGTGAGTCGTCTCTGGACTTTTGTTGCATCGGAAACACGCCTCATTCTCTTGCCTATATTTGCTACGCCATGTTCCTGTCCTAAGGCGGGCCCTTGTCCCCTCTTTTTCCGCACTGGTTCACCACCAATGAGGTGGTAGCTCGGGCCTCAAATAGAGAAGCACTGCATTTGCACTAACGCAAAAGCTGGATCAGCTTGCAACAGTTCAAATTCTCGGATTAAAAAGACAAATGCTCGGCTTCAACACTGATGCAAAGGAAGCCAGACTACAAGTGTGAGCAACATCTTACTCGGCTTTCTCTATCTCTTAAAGGTGTACAAGCAGCAACGGAGAGTAACGGCATTCCTGCAACGAGTAAATAAAAAAAAAGTTAGCTTATATAAGGGTTAATGCCAGATTAAGAAAGAAATGCAAACGCACCCAAATAAAACTAATTCATCAGTAACGTTTTCCGTAGGGGCTGCAGTGAACTAATATGTGTATATAGAAAGCGCAATAGTTATTCCTAGTCATAATCGTTTTGCGTAGTCGGACCCACCGGAAGAAGAATAATAGATTGCAGTCAAATAGGCAGGGACCGAGAGACTCCCCAGTTTTATTTGCGCCCATCAACATTCATGGGGCGTCAAAAATCTATCGTATTCACTAAGCGGCAGTCAGGATACTGTCAGCACTGTTTGCAAGGCTAAGCCCGCCGAAGCTAGCGACGCCCTCCCCCACTTTCTGCTCTTTCCTCTCCTCATCTTGGTACGAGTCGAGAGAAGCCTTGTTCTTTCCGCATCCCCCCCCCCCCCCCCCCCCCCAAGTGCTGCATAATCGTTCTCCCCAAGGACGTCTTGTCACGCCATCCGAGCGAGAGTGGTGACCGTTCACCGACGGTACACCACGTGGCCAGACTCAAAAAACAGGGCCGCCACAAACGACACCCCCGCGACTGCGACCTATACAGGCAACGTCACAGAGGCCGCGTAAATAAGCAGGCGTGCACTGAATAGCACCGAAACGCGCAGAGGTGCACAGACACACCCGACAGCGTAGAACGACCGTGCTGTGACGTGCCGAAGGTCATCAGCAACGCTGGAAGAACACGAACAGCAAAAAAAAAAATGTCTCAATATGCCTGTCTGGAGCAAAAACGTGACGAGAGAACGAATGCGAGCCTACTCGCGTACGCTTCTCGCACGCCGCTTACATCGGGCCCGATCGCGCGCTGTCTGCATTTTCCGGTCGGCCCACAAGTGCTGTCGGCAAACGCAAACAGTTCGCGTTATCTCACCTGGAAAGAGAACAATTCCTGGCAGCGCATTTTGTTTTCTTTATTTACAAGCCTGTGGGAACGAAGAGCGGGGAGAATGAAAAGCGAGCGTGCTTCTCATCTTAAATTAGTTTACTCTGCTCATCTAGCGCAACTCTATCAGCATGCGGTTAAAAGTGTTTCGTTGATGTTCATTTTGACTGACCGCGCTGAAATGTAGGACTTTGACATTAGACTGTGGTATTACTCGCGCGCGTCTGTCAAAGCTAGAAGCACTACGTGTACAATGCAGTGAGTTTAATACTGCGCGCCATAATTTGGGAACTCTTATCATCTTATTGTGTTATTGTTTGAATGACCTCTACTCGCAAAGGAAGAGATGCACATAAAAGAAAGGCTGAAAATGTTTCAACACTTCGCTAATTTCGAGATTTCGAAGGTTGTTTACAGTGTACGCGAAGCCTAATTGGTGTAAATTAGTCTCCAAACACAATGCCTCCTAATGATTGTTATCGTTGCTATTCATGTACTATTCTTTCGCTACATTTAATCGCAAATTGAGTGCATTGCTATATGTCCTGCACTTTATACTTGAAAAGGAGAAACATATTCTAGGCTAAAGTGAGGGATGCGTGCTTCCATTGGCATTTTCGCGAACTCTTCTATAGTTCGGCAGACGTATAGGCAGACGTCACCCTCATTCCTCTTACGAAAAAAAAAAACAAAGAAAAAATTTGGAGGCCTACAAAAAAGAATTACGGAAAGGCTGAAACTCGTTCATTTAGTTTTTCACGATAAAATTGGAATTGATAAGGCATTGTATATAAAACCAACAGCTGAATGTGCAGTGCGCTTTTGAAATATTGAGAACGTTGTAGAGTTTATCAATCGCACTGATACGTCCAAAAATTCTTTTTTCCCCCGAGTAAAATCAGTGAGTGGAATTTCCTATAAGCTGATGTTATAGAATGTGAAACAGTCGATTTAATTATAAATGCGCTCGGGAATCGGTCCTAAATCAATTTTCGTGGCTTTATTTTAATACTTTTTCTATTTTTATTTATTGTTGTATTTTCTTTTCTTGCGTTGCTTTGGTTGTATAATGAAGCACTTTATTGTAGATAAAGACATGTTTTTTTCTCTGTGTTCCTTCTTTTCTCTATGTTGTCACCATATCTTTGAGAAGACTTACTTTGCAATTGGTTCGGCAGCAAAAATTATGTATGCCCACTCCTGCTTAAGGCATGGTACCCAGGCTAGCAGTATGAAATAAATAAATAAATAAATAAATAAATAAATAAATAAATAAATAAATAAATAAATAAATAAATAAATAAATTTTTCCCGTTTATCAATGCAGTGTGCAATACGCTTTAAATGAACACAACCAAGTGTTACAACATCGCATTCAATTAAAATTCCTTGACAAATGCATTACACTGCGTAGGCATTATGTTCGTAAGCTTGTAATCTTTAAGCTTGCAGGCTGTAGTTTTGAATAATGTGTGTATCCTTTGCAACTTTATGCTATTTGAAACCTGCTAAATAAATCATTTTAGCCTGCTGTGCAGCGAGTGCAAAAGTTCGTTCGCTGAAATAATAAGCATGCGTGCTTTTGTGTACATAAGCATGATGTAATATTTAAATATTTAGAACTTGCAGTGACACCTATATACATGACATGCCGAATATTTTTTTAGCTCGCCCGAGAAGTTAATACGCAACTTTCTCTGCACTCAGTAGGATATTGCATATCCAGAGTAGCGGGAGCGTTTCGTAGGCAAATTTTGCTTTCAGTGCGGGAATATCTTGGAAGCAACGAACTCGAGTATAATGACGCCATTAGGAGAGTATTGCTAGGCAGCATGTTTTTAAAATATGCAATAGCACATCGATGTAAACCGGGGCCCTACCCACCTACTGGCGTTTCTCGCTGCTTCAACGTAGCGCTATTAATATCGCAGCGTATAAAAGTGAGGATGGCCGTCAAAAATGTCCAGAAGCTGCAATAAAAGAAAGCTTTGAGGAATGTTTATTGGACAGTGATGGCTACCCACTAAGAGCACAATTCTGCAGTTTTTTCGTGCAACGTGTTCTATAGCTCTAGCGACGAACGTGTCCTGTTTTCCGCAATAACAATGTTTCATTCGTTGTGACATTCTCTCGAAGTAACAGCTTTGTTTCTTCTAAGTTTTCGTCATCTCATCTCATCTCAACTCATCACGCTATCAATGCATCTCGTGCATGAACTGACGATTAGAATTTCGTATCGAGACCAAACAATCCGAGTATAATGCTAAACACCGCAGTGCTGCTATGCTCTCCTGTCTTCTAGTGCGGGCACCATAATTGTCCGTATTGCTTGCACGATATGTACCGCATATATATATATATATATATATATATATATATATATATATATATATATATATATATATATATATGCGGTTCTTCTTTTCGCGTGCTGTGAGCTTCCATGCACCATTGCTTGCCCTCTAGTTTCTGAGTTTCACCTCATAAAAGGTCCCTTTGCAGAGCAGCATGCTTTACGAGTAACGCCCAGTTGCGCAACGGCGGCTTGGGAAAGGAGAACGTGCACGAGTGTAAATGGCTTAAGGTTCTGAAATATTCGAGCACACGCTTCGAACATAGCTGCTACATTTTATTTAGTATAGGATGTCTCTACAGAGTGAGAGAGAAAGAGAGCCAGGAGAGGAAAGGAACGCAGGTCAACCAAACCAGCGCACGGTTTGCTACTTTACACTGCGAGCTAAGGAAAAGAGATAGAGAGAGAGAGTGAATACTGCGGGCATGCTGGAGGATGAACGTGAAGACTAAAACTGCACTATTGCGCGAAATGCTATTTGCACCAGCGACGGACATGGCCCCGGTCCGAGGATCTTTGACTTACGAAATGATCTGCAGTCTAGCCGCTTTAAGGTTGTCTTAAGTGAAAGGTATTGAACGTCGTACCGAGGACTGTTACACAACAGGCAATAAGTGGTTGCCTCGTACCTACAGAACTCTCACGTCACCCTATCAGCCATTCTAACATAGCAGGACTAAACATTCACAAACATCCATTTCAAGCCGTGAGTGGTACAGCAACGTTGCACCGCTGTGGGAGTGGCTATATGACATTTGTAGCCGTACTGAAGCGTCCAGGTTGCGCTGCCGGCAACTGGAGACACTCGGAGAACTCCAGAGAACTTGTGTCTTTTTGCCGCCAGCGAAACAAAGTTCCTAAGCAGCGGAGATGTGTAAATAAGGCAGCTGTTTAACGCGTTCCGCTCCTTTACCAGCTCTTTTGATTATTTTCTCTTCTTTTCAGGCGAATCAAACTTAAGCGGGCTATTTAACTGGTTGACATCCGAACGCAAGTAAGCGCATGGCAAGACGATGCGGCCAAGGCCAAGACTAACAAGAGCCTATCCTTGTTGCCATAATGTTTTGCTTCAAACGCCAGTGTTATCTTCGTTGTTCTGGTACAAACCACATCGCAGCAATACGAGTGCAGCAATATGAGTGCCTTGACAGTGGATCACGCATGGTGTTTCAGATAATTCCTGCAGAACCTTAAATTGTACATATGTTATCGTGTTGCGAGAATGCAAACGAATTAGTATTGCTCACTGTCCTCTTCAGAAACTGAGAGTACTTTGTTTACCGGATGCTGAGCTCATAAAATAACAATAGTTAATGAAACAACATTTAAATGATTGCTTTAAGCGGAAAATGGTTAATGGGAAAGTTGTACAGCCCCGTTATTGACAAATACCAAATAATTTAGTTCTCTGATGATAGCTTCTGTGGCTTCAATTTTTTTCCGGGCTTCAAAGAAACTTCGCGAGATTTCAAAAAAGTGACACGCAACTAGGCACTCTCGCGCCGCGATATTAGTGCTCTCAAACATGCTACCGACGAATGATCGATTCTACAGGCAGACCGCAAGGAATGAACGTGTGAAGAGCACAAAACGATATGCCATGGCCACACCCGTTGCCTGCGATACATCGCCATCCGCTGTCAAAACCTCCTCACCCTTTACGTTGTTTGTGAATAGAAAAAACGCCAACAGAGCTTCGAGAACTCCCACGCGCTATTTATCGCGTATAGCAAGGCTCCATTTGCTTCATTGCTCCAAGAGACAAGATATCTCCGCAAAAGTGGAAGCCGAAACCGTTGTATTCGATCCATCTCCGTTGCTGAGGGCCTGTTCGTGCCTTGGGTCTGCGTGCGGCATCGATCATGTTGTTGGTAGCATGTTTCACGGCACTGACGTCACTGCGCGCAAGCGCCTAGTGGCGTGGTACTTTTTCAAATCTCACGCATTTTTGTCTTTGTTTCTTTAAGGGTGGAAAATTTCAGACCACAGCGGCTATCATCACGAATACAAATTCTCTCGGTATGTCTCCATAGTCTCCACAATTTCTCCATTGAAGCTCTTGAGTTTAAAGTAATACTTTAACGGCAGGCTAATTAATTGTTAATTATTTGTTGCGCTCATGGTCAGAAATACCTTGAGTTGCTCAAGAGGAGACTGAACAATAAATAGTGAAGTGTTTGCATTCACCTTACGCACACACGGCATTTTTAAAGCTTGGCAAGGACTTAGGGGAAACACCCTCAATGATATATATGACATGACCACATGGTAAAGGAGCCAAACCCAATTTTACTTTTTTATTCTGAAGAACCCTTTGAATAACTGTTTCCAATACGAGTGGTCGTCGCTCGGTGATGCGCCAGCCGTGGCCTGAAGGTGTATGGTACGGCCGATGCGTATAGCTCGTGGCGAGCTACGGGGAACGTCCACCTCCACCTAAATGTTACATGGAAATAAACTAGGCAAGCACTACATGGTGTACTAACAAGAATCACAAGCACTGGCCAAGATGGAAGCCAGTCTGCGTGAAACGCAAGTCACGTCATTGTGTTCATTATCCAGAGATCACTCTCTTCTTCTTCGACTGTCACATTGCAATACATTGGACATTGTCTGCAGGAGCTCGCCATCCCTCTGCACAAATTGTTCCTCTGTTCGCTGCCAGAAAAGAGACCTTCGAGAGCGTGGCTTCGACCGACGTTCACACTGCACTCTTTAGAAGCGCGTTTTAAAAGCAAGCGGGATTGGCTGACGAGTTATCATTGTGAATGTCTGTGTCATTACAAACCCGGTGTGAACTCTACCTCTGATTTCCCTCTTTTATTATTCCTTTTATATTCCCGACTAGACCGTAAGTCTGACATAAATGTCTCTCCTAGACGGAAGGAATGCTGTAAATTGGCACAGGAAAATAAGTAAAAAAAAGATCGAAAAATTCACACATTGCCATACTCCCTATTGCGAAATTTATGCGTGGCTCTATGCGTATTTTCATTTCGCGTGTCGACATTTTGTCTTATGATTATATAGGTGCCCGGTTTATATTAGGAAGAGAACGCTGTCGCTAGAGTCTCGTGTGATCGTGCAGCACATTGCAAACGGGGCGAAGTGTGGCGCGATTGCCTCGATAATCAGGAGATCGTGAGATGCAGCGCGTGGGTGACACGTGAGCGCGATTCACCGCATCTGCCGCAGACAGACCTTCGCTCATGCAGCGCTCTGTTACGATACAGACGACGCGCTCCACTCTGCCGCCATGTCGCAGCCATCGTCTCCGCATAGCCCCTCTTGCGCGGCATTACACTTTTCTTCGCACGCTTTCGTTCCACCAACGACGAGAGGCGAAATCGTGCCACCAGTGTCAGCGGCGATAACACCCAAGGGAACGTCACATTGAGCCTCACTCCTAGGCCTTAGCCATCGCCCCTTGCAGGAGCAGTGATCCCAGTCACACACGCTGGTAGCGTGGTATGACGCCACGAACGAGCACAGTCCTCCCCACCTCATGCCACCCTGGCTCCCCCTCAGAAGCGCAGACGAGATTGCGCACGCTGTTGCAGGTGCTGTGGCCACCGGCGACTCAGCGCATGCGCAGGGCGTCTCCCCCCAGCTCCTGCTCCGCTTCCTGCCTCATGCGTTCACTGTAGCCGCCTCTTAGACTTTCCTCCTAACACTCTCTGGTCTCATTTCCCGCTGCGCTCCGAGTTCGCTTTGAACTTTCGCTGTGCTCGTTCGCTCGGTTACGAGGTACAACAACGCCGAGGCACACCAACGCTCAGCACAGGAACGGGTGCCTAAGAGCGGCGCTATAAAAAAAAATATTGGTGTACTTTGCCTTTATTACATCGCTAAACCATGCGCGGTAAAAGAAAAACAAGCAAAGAAACAAAAACGTGCTCCCACGCACTCAGGCGCCCCCTCCCCTCACAATCCACAGAGAGTGAGAGAAAGAGAGAGAGAGAGAGTACACTAAGGTTGAGTGCTACTTGCAAACAGGCAAATTCCTGCCCACATCCCTCAAAAAGTGAATATTACAACGTCTGGAGCAGCTGAAAGACAAAAAAAAAAATGCAAGCAGGACACATCCCTGATATCTTTTTCTTGTAAGTGAAGCTCTCTTAGTTTTGCACAACAGCGTATTTCATTTCATTTATTATCACCTTGCAGGCCCGGAGGCTTTACTTAAAGGGGGAGGGGGGTGTCACACAAGGATTTGTTAAAGCGGTTTTAGAAAAAAAAGGAAAACATGCAGATAAAGCCAAGAACAACTGAAAAAATAATGCTGCTTTTGTACAATTGAAACAAGCAAACAGAAATTTGGAAAGTAAGGAAGCAACATGAGCGAAAGAAAAACACTAGGTGGAAGGATTGACATAATGGTTTGCAATTCTAAACGGTGCAAACTTGGAAGGAAATGTTATAGAAAATGATTTGCTAAGTATTCACGAAATGTTTTGTTGTCAGTACATGTAACAAAGTGGTCAGTGAGCGCATTCTCAATAGACGACGGCATCAGGGAAAAAAGAATTGATCATGGCATGAGTCATGACCGCTTGGCGCCTTGATCGTGAATTACAAAAGGACTGAAGTAAACAAAGACATGATATTATACGGCGTGACTTCAATGTTGGTAGGCCGATTTCAAGGGAAGGAAAGCGCAGTCAGAAATGGCAGAGGATTTCTTCCAGTCATCGAAAATGGCCC
Source organism: Dermacentor andersoni (assembly GCF_023375885.2). Taxonomy (NCBI): domain Eukaryota; kingdom Metazoa; phylum Arthropoda; class Arachnida; order Ixodida; family Ixodidae; genus Dermacentor; species Dermacentor andersoni. The sequence continues at coordinate 126,780,088 of NC_092815.1, read as the reverse complement.
CAGTTTCTACTGATTGAACAAATATTAAGCAAACATTCGAGCTGATATCTGACTAGTGTATTTTTTAAAGTTTACTACTGATACCATCACAGCAAACGGAACATGATGGCGTAAGATTATTGATAAGGTTAAATAGGCCCTCCGCGCAAATTTGTAGGCCTGGCGTAGTATGAACAGGAGTGGTTTGCATGGGCAAGTTAGGGACGTCAACGGGGACTACAAGTACAGAAGTAGTTATTTAGGGCGGTTCATGGTAGCGAATTCATCGTTACGAATGGGCTGCCCGTCGAGGTCAACGAGTTGGATAGTCTTAGATCTGCCTTTCATGGAGAGCATGCGTCCAAATTTATTGGGATTTGATTGCAGAAAGTAGATCGTGATTCTTAGATTTATTTTGGGCTTGACTAACTTCCTGAATATACATATTTACGCATGCTAGATACCTGCCCCACGCTGCAGTGTTATTTCTTTGATTAGCTTTCTTGTGGAGACGTTTTTTTCGTTTGAGAAGAGATTTGAGACGTTTATTGGACCAGAAGTTGTTATAATGTTATTCCACGGCAATAGTGGGTATATACTTATGTTTCAGGTTTAACACCGTATTTTAGAAAAGCTACCAGTTTGGGATGAGTAAGAGTGTCAAGAAAGCCCTCGGAAAATTCTGCCTCACAGTTGCCTCATAGTTGGCTAATGAGAACAGCATTCCGGGTAAGTTGGAAATCCATTACTAAACTAAAATATTACTGCGCCACACAAATAAAATGCTTAGTGGTACAACACATTTAGTTGAAAGCTTGCGCTTGATGTGTCTTCTCTTACGTCTGTGTCTTTTTTGTGGCGCAATATTATTTGAGTAATAGTTGCCTCATAGCCTCATAGTTGCCTCCCTAGTAGCCTGAGATTAGTTTCAGGGTAGATGATTTCTTACTTAGGGGTAGACGAATAACAACGTGTAGGAGACAATGATCGCTGATGCCAGGCATTCCAGCTGTCTGGGTCTTCCGAGGGGAGCGCTTTTCAAAAGTGAGAGAAAGGGTCTTCTGCAGTTTATTTTATGGACAACCTATGACTTTAATTGCCTCTTTCAAACTGCTTAGTAATACAGGTAACGTTCTTTTTTTCAGTTGTATGAGAAATACATTGCTCTTGCTACTGCCGTAAGGCACCGCGCTGACAATTTCCGCGTGTTTAAATCGCTCGATAGTATGCGCAAGCGTCATAAGTTACGTTAGCGAACTAATTACAGCTTTAGCGCACTACCTTTAGTCATACGCCACAGCCGATCGGGGGTGATTAGATATTCACGAGAGTTAAGCGTGCGGAAAGACAGCAGGATGTGCGGTCCTAATGAAATGCGCTCGCAGCAAGGCAACATTGGTTAGAAACGGATAGAAACAAACAGCAACGCGAGCTGAAGTGGACAAGAAACCTTTGGTTTAAAAGAAAAGTGTATGTTAGAGCTCAAGACTTGTTAAAAGTTCTAGAAGCAGGGCGCCTGGAAAGGACATCGCAAAATGAATTATGCAGAATGGGCTAAGCGAAAATCAAGTAGGGCAATCTTTAAAACAGAATCAAGTTGTCACTTGCGAAACCTGCTTTCGGCAATCTTGGTTAGGTGCATCCTTAAGCAGTGCTTCGTGGTAGTCCACGGTTTGCATGCGCGCTTTAATTCCTTTCAGTGGCTCCTTTACACTGGACTTCTTTACGACTCTTTCGTATTTCTTGGCATTTTATCAAAAAAAAAGATCCCTGCACTTCAGCGGAAAGCGCACATTCTTAATGTTAAGCCAAATGTTTCGGTGCAAGCGTTTAAGATTACGGATCGTTTCCTTCAGGCATTCATGTTGGTACAGAGACGTAGAAGCCTGATTCATTGTCAATAATTAACTATTTGCCGCTTGGCCGAGATACAGGACAGCTTAGTCGATTGAACTTCACCACTATATCGCTAAGCGAGCGTTCAAGAACGTCGGCCCAGAAATCGCCTCCGCTGTCGCTAACTGCACGCAGTGCAAGTCTGAATACTTATCTGCCAGCAACGGCGCAGTGGTGCACAAAGCTGAGACTCAACTGGCGCAGGTTCGCTGAGGAGGGAAGAAATTAAGTTGTAAGGCGCGAGCCTACTTAATATATAAGAAGTGCTGCGTGGCTACCTTGGACGAGCGGGCAGGCGTAGGAGCATAATATTGTATTTGGTGAAGATTGCGCTACTCCAATCTATTTTCGCGGAGGGCACTGGTCATGAATGTTATTATACGCGATTATTTATTCAATGCTTACAGCTCTTTTATTTAGAAACTCGTTTCTTAACGGCCATATTTTTTTTTGGCTGTGTTTGAATTTGCGATGAAAGGTGAAGCAATTACGAGGAGTTGAGCGGAATGTGTATGCTAAGATTTCCCTTGTAGATTTGAGCATTCTTGCAGTGCTATAGCGGCAGTTCTTGAATAAACACGGCGCCTTGACTGCAGGTTGTCTTAGAAAGGAAGGGCTAGCCTTGCATAATATACTTAGCTGCTCACTCAGTTCGTATGAGCCCGTTACCACGTCACCCTGCTTACTTGCTGAAACTTACGGAAGAATGTAGAACTGTGAAGCGAAGTTTAGTTTTGACAGAGCCGTACATTGCGAGGATTTTCAAAGAAGTTGAAGCGAATAAACAATGCGCAATGAGAAACGGCGCCGGTAGAATAGCTGCTGCCCAGAAACACCAGATGTTGTAATTGAGGGGCTTAGAGCTTTGGAGAGCGGCGAAGGATCTGTTTGACTGTAGGCGGGCACCGGTTAGCAGAAGAGGGTTTCACGAAGTTGAGAAGAGGTGCGGGTGGCAAAGGACTGACGCAAAAGGATATGCGGAGAAAAAAATAATAAAATAAGATTCCCAAGATAAAAAAACAAGAAAGAGAGAGAATACCTGCAAGGCCACGCGCACATTACTAAAGCAGGAGGAGGGATAAAAAAGAATTAAAAATGAAGTGAAAATAAATTGAAGACGCTACCATCGGAAAAGCCCATGGAATATAATCGCAACCATGTGAAAAATAATGGATTAGAAAAAAAAAATGAGCGAGGGAAATAAGCCATGCTTCGCTTCTCACATGGGGCTTCCAGATCTTCTTCCCGAAATCAGTTAATAACGACTTCTTGGAATAGGTAGCATTTAAGTAAACTTTCGTCCGCTAGTAGAGAGCAGAGGTCGACGCGCAAAAATGGACGGAAGCACTTGTTTGAAATGTGCTATTTCACTGTAGCCCATAACATAGGTCAGCTGGCCACCCTGTGCTTGGATAAGGGGATGAAAGTAGTTCATAGCGATATAATCAGAGGCCAGCTGAAAGAAAACGAAGGTGAGAGAAAGAAAAAAATCCATCAGCACTTCCACTCTGTGAAGAGGGACGAGCAGCGACGCTGTGTTGCGGTTTACTTCAATCGACGCATCTATGCATGTTATTATTATTATTATTATTATTATTATTATTATTATTATTATTATTATTATTATTATTATTATTGTTATTATTATTATAACGTCGCCTAGACGACTATGGCGTAACCACAACACACAACGCCCACTGGTGGTAACAGTGTGTATAGGACGCAGGTGGCCGTTAAACCGAGTCTCGAAGCGAGCGACTATATCGGTTGACCGGGGAGCAGTCAAAGGAGTACACGAAACAGAACACGTTTGTTTGGAATTTGCGATTGAGCATACTTCCTAGCTAATTAGCTGAATAAAACTTCGAAGGACTAGAGTTTTCTTCTAGCGACAAACATGGGTCTGTCCGCTTCCATCCCGTAGAAGCTTATGTATTGACAGCTGACGGGAATTGAACAATATTGCTACGGGGCACCATTTACGACATGGAGACCCATGCTGGCGAACTCTTGGCGGACAAGTGCCTGGATCAAGGAAACCGTGACCGCAGCTGAAATGAAGGAGTTGGAGTAGAGGAGCTGGAGGCGGCCTCAATCTCTCGCCGGACAATCCTGGTAAAAAGGCCAGCGTTGTTAGGACGAAAAGCGTCGGCGCAGGAAGATGTCACCGCGGTGTTTGGTAAACGGGAGAAATGTTGGTCGATACGTCGGCGTTTTGCGAGTTTCAGGTGGCGGCACTCTTTGATATCTGCGTCCACCGATGCCACGTTGTTGAAGACGAGCAAGTTGAGGACGACATCGGCAATTCCTTTAAGGATGTAGGAAACCTTGTCTGGCTCAGTTAGGTGTGTTGCGGTATGGAGCCAAGACGTCTTGAATGCACGTGACGTAGGGATCTGTTGACGTCTGCACGCGGCTGGATAACGCCGTCTTCGCGGCAAGTTGGTGACCGTAAGGGTTGCCGAACCAGTTTCTGAGCCCTTGCTTAAGTGTATCCCAACTGGTGAGCTCATTTTCGTGTGTCCTAAACCAAACTGGAGGTGTGCCACCGAGGTAAAATACGATGTTGGCGAGTATGATAGAAGAGTCCCACAGGTTATTGGCGCTGACGTGTTCGTACAGGCTGATCTAGTCCTCGACGTCTGCTTTACCCGAGAATACATCAGAACCACTGGGAGCGGACTTTGCGATGTAGGCCGTCGAAGTGACAGCAGGTGTCAGAGCTGGTTCAGTCGAACGGTCGTCGCCGGGAGCCATGATGGATTGCTCGACGTACCGTCCACTGCGAAGCTCCGTGTCGAAGTACAGGGAACGTCCACCTCCACCAAATATGTTACGTAGGAAGACGCAGACGGGAAACTATATGCATATATATTTACAAATACGCCGCACTTGGCCAAGAGGCAACAGCCAACGCTAGCCTATAATCGTCATCGTCGTCATCGCACTTCGTAAATACTTATCCGCAGCAATATTTACAACTCCGCTGTGGACTGCGTAATTAAGAGAAGTAGATGAAAGTGGGCGAAATGTTAGAATTGTCTTATCGGCTAATTGTAATTTAAGTTCTTACCGGGCTAGTTTTTTTAAAAAAAGGGTTACAGCCGTTTTCTGTAACCATACTCCCTCCGTAGACGGCTATGTATCGACAGCAGACATTAATTCTGTGACGTTTCCAACTTCACTGTGAACTAACTAATTACGACAAGTAAGTGAAACTCGGTATGATGATAGAGTAGTTTTTGCGGCCGATTTCAGTATTATTTTTTACAAGATATCCATATTAGATTGAAAACTACAGAGCATGCGCGAGAAACTGCAGACGAAAATTATTCTTGTCGACGCGACGCGTACAGGGACGGACATCGACCACCGCAGCAGGGTGGTATACATTAGGGTATATGCAGTTCGCTGTAAAAGAAAGAGGAAGTATGATTTACCATATGGCAACTGTCAAAGTATGTCGGTCATTACACATGCCCTAAAGAAGCGCCAGGTGTTTAACGCCTTCTGAGCTGGGATAGTCTGGACTAGTGTCCGGGGATTCTCTAATCGGACTGTCTATTTTGTATCTATGTAGAGATACAGGCTACATTAGAGACAGAGTTTCTAACGAAGAATGATAACATCGAGAACAGATAGGCAATACAGATAAAGCGCTAGACTGCGAAAGATGTTGTAATATTTGATTAGCTAAAGCAGGCTAGGTGAGAACTTGTCGCCACCCTGTTACAAACGGCATGACAATAAACATTATGATTATCATCGCTAGCCTCATTGCGCATTTGAGAATTATTTTTTTTCCCGGCGCACCCTGGTAAAAGCGTTCACAAACGACATCCGAAATTGTCCCCTCGAAGCTACAGTTCTCGCATGTAGGACAGTCAGCTATATTGTGGATGCCATTTCAAGCCACAGGCGCCACGGAAGCGTTTCTTCAGCTCGCGATATCCCAGGCGAAAGACGACGCGTAAACGAAGATGCAAGTTCATGAAATGAAAACGAAACGAAACGATGTAAGCTACGTATAAAGATGTGTATGGGTTCCGACGAGCTCCACTCTGCCAGTGCCGGCTTGTGCTCTGCCGAGGGAAGCCTTATCGCTGCGTCGGCTGTCGACAACCGCATTGCTGTAGAAAAATTTCGTCGTGGACAGGTCGAGCGTCTTTATCCGAACGGTTTTCACTACAGATGAAAACGTACGACTATGTGTTAAACAATAATTGACTCACTGTTCTGTCAAGCGCTGCCTAATCGTGATCTCAAAAATGCTGGGGGACCTGTTAATTTTGTACGCAACTGCACAACATGAATGTTTCGAGCATATAAAATATTGTATACATTCAACCCAACCTAACCAAACCATACAGCGAGTAATACATATTGTTCCCAGGTCCCTTCGAAATGTCTTTTTTCCCAGAGATAATAAATTTATTTTGTTCTTCAAATGTTGCATAAGAGACATATAATTTATGGTTTGGGCAAGTGCAAAAGGGAATAAAACCAATCGCGAACGTCACCACTGGACCTTTAAGCCATTCAGCATAGATAAAGATAAACCATCTATATAATGGGACTGTTACGCCGCCAAGAGGAAGATAAGCGGTGGAGCGCCCGAAGTAGGCGTAAGAACCATGCACTGAGCGCGGTGTGAACGTCGGGCGTGATTGTGGTGGTACAACTACGACGTTTCACCTACCTTCTTTCCGTCTGTCCTGAAGCTGTGCACACTCCATCGAACTGTTTCGCAAGCAGGAGCGTTATGAAACACTCTTTGGAGACCGTAGAATTCTCTTCGAGACTAATTTAGCTCCAAGCTCCAATTGTGTACAAAAACACAATGGGCGTATGGGGAAATATAAAGGCTGCGGGGTTAGGTGCGCACTTTCTCTCTCTCTCTCTGTCTATATATATATATATATATATATATATATATATATATATATATATATATATATATATATACATATATATATGCTCCTTTCTTCAGACCAGTTATACACTTGCAAGCAACGAACCCAATAGCACCAGAATAGAGGAGACTGCAAAGAAGAAACTAAAAGCCCACTGACGTAAGCTGCTGACACTCTTATACTTCTCGTGAAAGGAGATTGTTCTGTCTATCAGCAGAGTTTCCGCTCTGAAGCCTTAACGGTGTTTAATTTTCCATGATTACAGTCGTCAAAACGTAGTTTGTCAATTTATGATTTGCATACCGCATAAGCTTCAATCAAGGACTCTGAGTTATTTTCCCTGGCTGGAGATATTAAAGAGCCCAGAATATTTCTGGAAGGTGCATGGTTGGAAGCTTTGTATGGAAATGTCATTAGTTTACGGCGTACGGGTAGCAAGAAACAAATAGAATTTAAAATCAAGATAAACAAAGCGAGAAATTCTATCAGTCACATATACAAGTGCAAGTTGAATATCTGGATTTAAGGCTGGCTACTTGCGTACTATCCCTCAAAAGGAAAGTGTACAACAGCTGTGTGTAACCAGTACTCACATATGGAGCAGAAACCTGGAGGCTCACGAAAAGGGTTCTGCTGAAATTGAGGACGACGCAACGAGCTATGGAAAGAAGAATGATGGGTGTAACGTTAAGGGATAAGAAAAGAGCAGATTGGGTGAGGCAACAAACGCGGGTAAACGACATCTTAGTTGAAATCAAGAAAAAGAAATGGGCATGGGCCGGACATGTAATGAGGAGGGAAGATAACCGATGGTCACTAAGAGTTACGGACTGGATTCCAAGAGAAGGGAAGCGTAGCAGGGGGCGGCAGAAAGTTAGGTGGACGGATGACATTAAGACGTTTGCAGGGACAACATGGCCACAATTAGTACATGACCGGGGTAGTTGGAGAAGTATGGGAGAGGCCTTTGCCCTGCAGTGGGCGTAACTAGGCTGATGATGATGATGACTTGCGTACAGCGCAAAAATTTTAATTTTTTCCCCCGATTTTTAGCTGCAGCAAACTTCGGGCGCCGATAATATATGACAAGAGGAGACAGAAGTCATAAGGGAAAGGTAGGGAGGTTAATCACTGAGCCCGGTAGGCTACCCGGCTCTGGGGAAGGTGAAAAAGGGATTGAAAGAGGAGAAGGAAGAAAGAAGTTCGTAGTTTGCACTGTTACACACACAAGCGTTTTTGTTCTTCATTAAATGTATTTAAGAAGACGCTGGTGCCTATGTGTAGTGCCGGCTACTCCTCTTGTCTTACAGGATAGTTATTGTCAGAATGTTGTCAGCAATCACAAAACTGGACTAATAAACCCATGAACGAACATTCACGTACTAAGTCTCAGTATTGCAATATAAATAAATGTTCACGCTACAGAAGAGTTCACATAGCATAATACTCACAAAACCGAAGTGTGCACACGCAACACATGAGTTCACACCGCATAAATGTTAACAAAACCAAGGTGTTCACACAGAAGATGTTGGGCAATTGAATGACGCACTCTAAATGCAACACAAATGCTACATGAAGACGAAGACACAATGAACATGTAATTATGGGTGCCTGTTAATAATAACAATGTGAGCAATAGCTGTTGTATGACTTAGTATTTCATCACTGAGTCAGTGACAGGCGGTCATACAGGCTGGTGCGTTTCAAGAAACGCAGGAGCGCCTTTGTGGCCTTGCACATAGCAGACGCACGAGGCCATGGCCCCAAGATCTTCTCCTCTGTGAAAGGATGATCGTCTAAGTGCTCCAAAGCTGTACGGAGGGCACTCCTCTCGTCTTCGTATATAGGGCAGTCCCACAGGAAATGTTTGGTCGTTTTTTTGACACCACATCTGCTGCAATTGGGACTATCCGCCATTCCAATTAGGAATGAGTAGGCGTTTCCGAAAGAAACCCCTACTCGCAAGCGGCACAGTAGCGTTTCTTCCCGTTGGTTATAACCAGGCAAAAGTTTTTCAATGTCATATGGTGGTACATGGCATATAGGCGCCGGTTGGTGAACTCCGGTGTGTTCCATTTCCTTGCAGTAATAATATTGGCAAGACCGCTGAGCTACCGAGCTGCATCCTTTATCCACAATGGTATCGAGGTGTCTTCGCATACATCGTGTGCCTCACGGGCGGCTTTGTCGGCACTTTCATCGCCAGTAATGTTGCAGTGCCCGGGTATAGCCCCTGAAATATGATGTCATGGCCTCCGTCAGCCGCTTGACGGTAGCGTAATCGTATCTCTGCTGCCAATTGTTCATGTCGGCTGTGGCGCAGAGACAATAAGAGTCATTACAGGGCGGCTTTCAATCAAGGAATATAGCCCAGTGATTTGATGCAATTGAGCAAATGCAGTTGAGAGGAATGGTTCACGGGAGTATGGGAACTTGAAGTGATTAACAAAAGGCGATCAAGCAAAGCTCGAGCCTGGAGCCCACGTTTTGACAAGCGGACCTGTCTTCAAAATGCCGTTCATGTCGCACGGCTAAGACACTACCACGTTCTTCCTGACGGCCCCGTTTGACACACCGGGATGATGGTTTTTCCGCCGGGGGTCGTGTTACGATGAAGCGAAAAAGAGAACGACGACGGTTCTGAAGAGGACGAAAAGTGGACACAGCCTGGCTGGGCTCTCTTTCGTCTCCGGAAATGTTAGCTCTTTGTAAATATTCTCTAAATAGTTTTATACGCGTAACACTATTATATGCATTTCATAAGGGTGGATGTGCTTTAGTAAGCCTCACCGTAATATGCATCTGTATTGCGGTGATATTATATTAGCAAGTGGAAGGAAAAGTAATACTGGCAAATGGTGTCTTCAGGAGAGCACCCGAGATTATGTTAAACTGGGGACCATAGGATCTGCAGGGCACCCAAGGGGTAGCAGGAGGATCAAAGCTGGAACTAAAGCGGTCAGTGGCTTGTCACCGAGGTTGGAGACTGCCATAGAGCTATCGCGTACAGCCGACATTGCACACCCGGAGCGCAGAGGTCGGTGAGCCTCCGACCTACGGACCGCTTCTGGTGCCAGCTTTGATGTCCCCGCTGCTCCCTCTACGATGTCCCGGAGGCGTCCAGCAAAGTATGTTACATAATCACACTTTCCTTTCACTGAGTAGTTGTACAAATTCTCACTTCTATTGACCGTAATGCAGCTTTCATACTTTGCCTCATTACAAAACCCTACTGCATTGAAGCCATATTGAAATGCATACAACATTATTTGTTTTCAAGACTGTTCACCGCTGGGCCAGTTGACTAATATCTATTTCAAATATTGTGAGCGCGAAATGAAGACAAAGGCAGAGTGAGAAATATGTTAGCATGTGGTTCTGACTTTGTCTTTGTCTTCTATTTGCGTTCATTAATCTTTTCAACTAATAGGAACCTACCATGCAAGCGAGGAACAATCTTGAACGCAAGAATCCTAGTATAAACGTTGGCTCCAGACTGAGGCTTTCCGTGACCACCCTATGTCAGCCGCAAATGGTACATTGAAGCAAATAGACACTAGTATCACAAATTACATCTACCAGTCGATGCTAATACTAACAAAGATATTTCAACGGACTCTCAATAGTTCCATTTTACCAACACAATGGAAAGTCGGGAAGGTGGTTCCACTATTCAAATCAGTAAATAAAACATTCCCTATAAATTATTGACCCATCTCGCTGACTAGTACTTGTTGCAAACTATTAGAACGAGTAATCTTCACTAACCTTGTGAACTTTCTCGAGTCTAATTCATTTTTTACGCCCGCACACCATGGTTTTCATAGGTCATTTTCTTGCGAAACACAACTTGCCAGCTTCACTATCAAACTTCACCATATTTTATATCGCGCATCAGAAGCTGACTGTATTTTCCTAGATTACTCGAAAGCATTCGACGAGGTATGTCGCCGCTTATTATTTTTAAAGCTACCCAACTGAATATCGACTACAATGTTCTGAAATGGATTATATACGTTCTTCTTAACCGATCCCAGTTCGTTTACGCTAATAATTTTAACTCACCTTTCAGCGAAGTTTACTCGGGCGTGCCACAAGGGTCAGTGCTTGGACCCCTTTTATTTCTTATTTGCGTCAATGATCTCACTTCCATGGTATCATCTAACATTCTTTTGTTTGCTGACGACTGTGTTGTTTTCCGCGAAATAAAATCCCCCGACGATGCTAACATCCTTCAGCGTGACCTCTCTAACATTTCTTTTTGGAGTAATGAATGGCTTATTGAACTTAATACTAATAAGTGCAAAATTATGCGAATGCCAAGAAATCCCAACTCTCCGCCAGTGTACTACCTAAATAACGTTGCGTTAGAAGCGGTTACTTCATATAAATACCTGGGTGTTCATATTTCTGCTGACCTTAACTGAACGCGCCATATTGCGTACATAACTAACAATGCTAACCGCATGTTGGGCTACGTGCGCCGTAACTTTTCAAAAACTCCATCTTCTTCGAAATTATTGCTTTATAAAACACTAATACGTTCTAATCTGGAATATGCCGCCGCGATATGGGATCCGCATTATGAAAAACTGATAACTTTACTTGAGCTGGTTCAAAATAACGCTGCTCGTTTTATCCTGTCCAACTTTAACCGTACCGCAAGTATAATAAGCATGAAAGCTAATCTTTCTTTACCTCTTCTAGCATCCCGCCGGCAGACAATTCATTTGAGCCTTTTTCATAAACTATACCATCACCCCATGCTACGCAATTCCCTCATTTCGTCCCCCAGATACGTGTCAAATCGCATTGATCATCGTCACAAAGTTGGCATTGAAACATGTAACACTAAAACTGCATTTCAGTCTTTCTTACCTCGTACATCACGTGAATGGAACCGCCTTCCCGCAGATATCGTCGACGTAATTAATAACCAGCATTTTCGTTCTGCACTAGCTAACATTGTATAACAGGAGGATGATAATACTTGTTCTGTAATATGCATTGTATCTATTTATGTATTTTTGTTTGTAACCACTCCCCTCTTTAATGCCTTTGGTCCTGAGGATTCAATAAATGAAATGAAATGAAAAGCCTTGAAAAAGACAAGTCCACTTGTCGAAACGTTGGCTCCAGATTTTACCTTTATCTCGTTTTGCTCATCGACCAGTCGGTGGTTTGAGGACCTGAAGAAATTATTCGGGGTCACCGTATAACTGAAAGGAATGAAAAAAAAATTATTACTGGGTGTTAAATAGAGCGGACATCATCCGTGCATGGTACGTCATTACATTGCCCATTGTCCATCTGTCATTCGTAAAAACTAGATTCACTAAATAATTCCACCCCTTCTATGGAACTGCGCAGAGTAGCAAACCAAAAACTCGGATCTGGTTAACCTACCGGCCTTTTCTATCTCTATTTCTTCTCCTGTGGCAAACACCGGTGACTGATAAAGCCCTCTGCAGCTTTGGCATTTTGCAGTTCCCAACGATCCTCCGCGCCCTCTCCTACCCTTATATTACCCTCGCTCCCAAGCGAGCTCGGGTTTTCCGAAGAAAGATTCGAAAGCGAACGTGTGGACCCAGTTAGGCGGGACATCAGATGTCCAAGGTTTATTCCCAGAAGCCTCAAGGTTTATGCGAAGTTGTGCTCACCCTGGAAGGTGGCGAGTAGTTTTGGGAACTTGAGCGCTCAAATACAGTTCACTTCTCTTTTTCAGTGAGATAGTTAGGTTAATAATGAGAGAAAATCTAAGTAAAAGGGCGCAAAGAGAACATTCTGTAGTCACACTAACAATGACTATGGGCCGAGAGGCACAGTGGATATGATGCAAAAATAATGGCAGTGGAGTATCACGTAAGGTTTCTGCCGTGTAAACGCGAAATAACATTTGCGCATCCCGTTTATAAGAATTAAAAAAAAATACACGACTGCTTCACTATGCGATGAACTGTAGCTAGATAATTACGCTAAAGGCGGCGAGGAAACTTGAAGAAATAATAAAGTACTGTTGGGAATGCTTCTCACCCACGGATCAGTAAGCTGCGATGCGGCGGGAGCAGGCAGCCGAGTGGCGTCGAACGCTCGGAGGAGCGCAATAAGCTTTCAGGCTTATGGTAAGTCAGGCGTGCACTATCCTAGAAGGTTGCCCGACTCGCTCACTGCCAAACTTCTCGGTTATTTCGCGAAGGCTTAGGTAAAAACCTTCAACCCACGAAAGGGCGCCAAAAGAAATGGCAGCCTTCAGCACTTGATAACCGCTGCACTGTGATGCTAAGCTGCAGTCTCAAAGTGCAAGACCCTTTCTCACTTTCTGCGCCGCTTGTACTGCTTGCTGAATTAGGCAACTTGAACCCAAGCTGAAAGCCCGCAACTTGACTTGGGTGAAAAAGTCGTGCTCACAGAACTCCAGGATCTTTCTGCTTTAATGCCTTCTCTGCAGGGTGAAGAGCGGCCGGTTAAACGTACGTCGCGTTGCGAAATATCAGAAACTGTCGCAGCCTAGCGTCCGGAGTTCTACTTTTGGCGACACAAACGCATTACGCACACTGCTACGCCATCCTGAATCGCATTTCTGAGTAACTAATGCACCGGATTCTCCTACACTAGCATTTATTTCGCTTTTTTTTCTGCAACTGGCTGCAACTGAGTGCATGCGTGGAAAGGTGCGCGATCATACATGTATGTCTAGCTACAAAGGCTGCCCACAAAGCCCTGTTACTGATCCGTGTGTGAGAAGCCATCCCAACAAAAACCGCTTCGTTAACCCTTGTTCTGTGCATTTCTGCGCTATGCTCGCCATTTCTTTCGTCCAGTGCCTGACTACCTATGCATCTGCTAACATGAGTTCTTTATATCGTATGAGTGGATTACAGCGACAAGAGGGCGCCCGCATAACGATGTGACTTTCATCACTGGCTAACTACAAGTAGCAGTTCCTATTCGAGTCTGATAGTGAACCGAAAAAGTCGCGACAAAGCCGCTTATGCATCATTGCTTCCATTGTCAGGTAGCATTGTTACTCCCTTGACTTGCATTGCGTTCACAACTCGCAGCGTGTTGAACAATTCTTCGACCGTGCAGTGCTTGTCTCTTTGTTATTTTGTTTTCTTTTCCTGCCTAGATGAATTGTCGTCGTTTCGTGCGGCTGTTGCACGGTTGGATTGAAGCGCAGGCATGACATCGAGACATGCGGCTCGGCGCAAACTTCGTCCCAAACTTATGTTTAGCTTGTATCTTGTATAGTAACGTTACACAATGACCTGTAGGCTGATCGTGAAAGCAGTGTACTGGTAAACTGTGTCGATACCGGGGGCTGTACTTTGTCATATAGCGTAATGAAGGTGCTAGCTGTCTTTGGGGAAGGAGAAGAGAAAGAGACCCTTATATATATATATATATATATATATATATATATATATATATATATATATATATAGCAATGACAATACAGGAAATGAAAATTCAACCACTGGGCATGTAATTTTTTTTTAATTAGAAGAGAGCTTGTGCTAAAGCCACCGCTGCGCCTATCCTGCTACACCAAACCTTGGGGCGTTAGGCACTGAAGATATCGCTTAAAAAACTGTCGTGCGAACTTTTGTTCGCTGTACTGTCCATGTGTAAGAAAGTACGTGTGCTTGAACAGTCTCAGTGAAATTTGCGTTATGTGCGCTTCGCGAAATGTCTGAGTTCTTCCTCCTAGTCAATATGTCGTGTGTACCGTCGCAAGTCTGTATGTACTTTCTGTTTCGAAAGTTACCGGGCCAAAACCCTGTGGCCGAAGCGGAAACTAAGTAATCTAACAGTGCTGCGGAATCGATCTGATTTTTGTGTGTGTTTGCGTTTAAAGCTGCCTACGAGTCCAGACGTTTCTGTACAGTTACATGCCAGCCCTATACGCTGGTGATGAAAGCCCTGTCACGTGGTTTTATGGTCGGTTTGGAAGCAGGAACTCTGCTGACTTTGGCTTTGGAACTTCTGCGACAGAGCATGAGCAGGAGCATGGCCGCCCTTATGTAGGGATTAAATGAGCACAGGCTACTAGCTGCAGCTATTGGTTCTTAACTACGATGTCAGTGAGCGGATATTCGTAACGTTCATTTGCTACCCTAATCCGCTTAACTCACGCAATAAAGCGCAATATCTGTCGGAGAGCTAAACTGGTGCAGCTGACCCCCACAAACATTCATCGCCGCATCGAGGCAGGCGCCTCAGCTTGGCAGACCTTTCCGCCTATGTCGAAGGGAAGCAGATGCGACAATAAAACAAGGTGGAAAATACTACAACAGTCATCAGAGTAAGGCTCCAGCGCGATATGACTACAGGTGTTTTTGACAGCCCTGACAGCGACGCAGACGTCGGTGGGATGCAATCACGGAAACGATGGAGAATCCCCCTGGAGTGGACGTGCTGCGCATTTCACGCCAACGGACTCTTTGGAAGTGTGCTCACAGGGTGAGTCTGACCGGCTGAATTTAATTACGCCAATACGGTTGCAAAGGCTGCAGTCCTGGTGGGGACCGCGTTTTTGCGAGAATATCGCAGTGATACTCCCCCTTTCTCTCTCTCCCCCTTCAAAAAAGAAGAAATGAAAAGGAAAAGTTTAGCTGTGCGATCCTGTAGGGGTTGTTTGCAACCGAAAAAAAGAAGCGCTGTTTGGACTCTTAGAACATTCACCCTGTATTAAAGCGGCACAGACTACATCGCCATGTTCGCTCATGTCAGCTGTCGAATCGACCATCCATTCTTCGTTCCAACAGTGAAACTTGCGCTTCTAACGTGGGTAACGTCTGGGTTTGCCACTTGCGTTAAATACATTATGAGTTCAGATGCCTTGAAATAAGTTCAAAGTTCGCTCGGCATTAGGCAAGGAGGTTACGAAAATTTGGCTAATTAAGCAAAAATGCAGCCACACGAATGTACCCCTCAGTGACCGCGTTGACAGCGTTTTCACTAAAAGACTTCTTATTATACTGCAAGTGTTGTCAATGCTTGATTGTCAGCTTTCCTTCTTTTTTGCATTTGCAAAGCTCTGAATTTAGAGACGAAAGTAGAGTGACGCCAAAGTATGAAATAACGCGGCAGAAGGAACAGTGATGGACATCATATAGTAAGGTTACCATAGGCACTTGGCCGATGCAACATCGCTTTGTATGTTGCTGCTTGTGAAGCAACAGATAAAAAGAAAAAAAGAAAACATCTGAGCTACTTCTATCGTAAGGTTCATTGCACCGCGTGATAGCACGAATTTCAGCCTGTAGTTGTACGGACACCTTATTTGATCTAAGTTCAACGTATTCAGCCTTATTTGATACTAATCCATGCTTTAAAGTTCTGACATCTTTCACACATTGGATAACAGCGCAACTTTTGAAATGCGTTCACCGTTTGCGGTTCAGTGGTGCCTCACCAAAACATGTGCAGCATGAAATTTTCCGCGCTATGTGCATTACGCGGCCATTACATTTGTGCCGTGGAGTGACTTGGCTTGTGTATTTATGCCCCCTGACCATACGTTGACTTGTCAGCCTTGTTTCTGTTATTAATATGATTACCGTAGCTTTTACGTAGCGGTGCGTCGCATGGTCGGTGACGTTTTAACAGTAATATCTTTATTAAAAAACGATTAGCTAGCGCCACATATAGGTGCGAAAATCTATAAGGAATTTGAATTAAAAAAGCAGCTGCAGGTCACACTAAAACACTTGCGGCCTAAGTCTACTATTTTTGATTGAAAAGGCAAGCAGCGAAACTGACAGACAGAGTTCAATTGTGAAAAACGTGACTAAAGCTGTCTCGAAACCCCGTATTCGTGCTCCGAGAATCGATTTTGACTCTCTGAAAATATTCACTGTGCACACAGAGATCGGTAAACGAGCGCCCTCGCCTTCTGTCCCGATTACAGTGTCGGCGTCACGTCCGGGCATCGAACCTGCAACTTCGTACTCGACACTGAGAGACCCCATCTGATATTTACTATAATGACAATAGGCTGCAGGCTAGTAAGTCTTAGAAAGAGCTTAGATATCTTTAGTGTTTATTACTTTTACATGATAAGGTATAACGGACGTCACCTAAAGGCGCCGACATCTGCTAAGTTATATTCATTGAAAAAATATTTAAGAAAAAGCTGCAAGAAGCCATAGCCACTGGGCTACTGCGCCGGGTCCAGGAGCGGAAGAGACGCGTTAGCTGGAGACTTGGCGTATCAAAAAACATTTTAGCTGTTTTAAGCCATACAGTCTCCAACAAAAACTATAGCAAACTCTGGCGCTGCGCTCATTAGGCTACAATGGAAGCATGGGTTACATGGATCTATATTATCTTCGTGCCTGCGGCTTCAGGCATTAATGTGGCGCTATTTTTTACTCTCTACCTTTATAAATTTACAAGAAACCTTAATTTTTTTTTACACAGCAAGACGGCAGGCCTTTGCGCACATGCACAATAGTCGCGAATTGTTGCAACTATATGAAGACATATTTTGCCAAAAATGATCAATGTGGAAATTCGCAATTTCATATCAGAGAGGTGAAGATTAGAAAATTCAACCAAAGTTAGCCCTCATCGTAATGAAGGCATTGGGGACGGATGTAGATTTCGTTACAGGCTGTATTTAATTCAACTCGGAGAATCTATTAGAGAGTCATAGACACGTTGCAGCACGAAACACTTCGAATATTACGATGAGGCTCCCTCTAGTAATTTTTGTACGAAACTCTATGGTTTAATCAACAGCCAAAAGGAATCGCAAGGCTTTCACCTGAAAAGAACGACGGTTCCTCTGTGTACGGAAAATCCCACAATTCGTTCTGACGCACGCCTAAGGAACGCGCCGGCGGAAAATAAACCGCAATGCAGCAGGAAGCTGATACTGTCAGCTGTCGCTGACAGTGGGCCAAATCACATTTCTTTTGCTCGGTCGTTTTATATGTTGTGTGGCGTCTTTTGCCTGCATCGTCGGTGGCGATGTGAACGAAGGCCCAGTGGGAGGAATGGAAAGGCGAGTGAAACATAAAGAGATTCTCGGGCGCGCACAGGAAGAAAGGGCTGCACGATGGCATCTCAAACATGCTGCACCTGCCAGTGGTGTGCCCGAGCAGGATTATTTCTCGGTTGCTCAAGTTTTTTCTACCATATTTGTTACCCTTGTGTTGCTATGGGTGGAGCAGATGCTCATAGCTACGTGCAATACTACTATGTGGTGCATTGTATTGAGGTGGACATCTTGCGTCATAGAAAAAAAAAAAAGAATGTCACGCTGTCTTTTCGCAAGCGATTGTGCAATCTTTGTCTAACGCGTTCGTCTACATAGACCACCAAGTATAGCGAACGTTGACGGATGAAGTAAACAAGCGGTGCCTTTTAAAGCGAACAGTTTTTTTCCCCCTATTTTCGCCTGTTTTTTTGGATGGGTGGCTGGTGGTCAGAGTTGCGTCAAGGCTGCGGTGTAATGGGCTCCTGCTCTCACGCAACGGGGTCGAAGGGCACTTATCACTGAACGCAAACTTTACAGCTCGTGCCATGGCACGTGAGCTTTGATGTGGGCGAAGGTTTAGATGCGGTAGTGGAGTGGGGGCTCGGAAAAAAAAAAAAAATGTTCGTTCGTTCGTTCGTTCGTCTATTCACTTAAATCGACAATCATTATCGATGGTTCTTTATAGATGCATGTCGCACGCTCCTGAAACCTGTGAAATAAGAACAGTATGTACGCAAGAAACATAAAACAAACAAAGAAACAACTAACTAACTAAATAAATAAATAAATTAATTAATAGAGGTCTACAACGGCGTGCAGTCGTTATTCGTGTTACATTTTCCTGTAGCTCCATTTCACTTCTAGAAGCAATACAGTAGTCAATCAACGTAAATAACGACACAACGGAATGAGATGTATTAGGCGCCTCGTTATTTTGTGAGAGAAAAATTCGTGGAGCCGCACCATTCATATGGGGACGGATTACCAGCGAAGCTGTTTACGCTGCATACATGGGCTGCGTATATTATGAAATCTGAAATACTAATTTTTTTATTAATACGGCTCCACACTACGCCGAGACAAGCTCCACCGCCGCGGTTACGGCACCTCTCATGCATACATGCCGCAACCGCTGCCGCAGCCGCGCCGGCACCTACGACGCGCGTGACGTTATAACCACAGAAGTGCAGGCCACGTGCACAGGCGCCGTCGCCACACTCTTTCCCCCTCTCATTATTCGTCAAACCAGATTTAAAGCAAATAAAGCGCCTGAAGGCCAACTTCCACACTAAGTGCACTTTCTATAACATATATATATATATATATATATATATGTCAACGTTAAGTTTATGTGGTTCTATTTGGGCCGAAAATATTAAGCTTACTTATGCAAATTAGCGCAGTGCTTGACACCTGATTCTCCTCCGTTGCGGGTCGACCCAGTATTGCACTCTCTCCGGCATCGGCCCACGCATTCCTGCCCACGGTCCATGATACGGACGTAAGCCAGCCAGGGTACCCCCCTGGGAACGTATGCCCGGTGTTTCATTATCTCTGGAGTCGATGCACACATTCCTGTCGCCCATACGGAAACACGTACGGGAATTGGTGCAGGACTACCCCCTACCCCCCCCCCCCCCCCCTTGAAACGCATGTGCGTGATGCATACGGGGGCTAGAGGTACACAGCTGCGCTGTAAAATTACAGTACATCGGATAAGCAAGTAATAAAGCAAATACGATCGCCTAACTTGACCTCAAGCGTTGAAAATACTGCATCTCTAGACGCTCTCTCCTTTCCTGCTTGTTTAGGTAGAATCACCACGGTACAGAATTTAGAAAGCAAGAGATTATGTAGATGCAACGCACATGTTGAAGTTTGCGTGAAGCGAAGCTTTAAGGAAGTGGTTATGTAAGTACTATATAACTAAATGTGATGCGAACAACTGTGTTCACACTATACATCCCTGTGTTCGCTTCATCGAATGCAGCGTGTAACCAGATGCAATGTTTAGCTTTACACACTCCACTATTCAGAAGCTATGGCGAAATGTAAGCACCAACTCAGGTAGATGCACAGTGTGAGACATCTACGGAGCAACGTCACGAGGACAAAGGCGATGTATGATATTTGTCGAGAGAACATTGGCGGTGAGATGTGTACGCCCACAGAAGTACGACGCATGCGTAAACGCATTTGAGGGTTCTGTACCCTTTCTGTCAAAGTAACGCTTACTTATTCTGGAGGACTGGTCAAAAATGGCCCATACCTAGTGGTAGATACCCAATGGGGCGAGAAATGGTGTTGCAGAAATATAATAAATTTAATGAAATATCAAGGCAGCATCCACCTTATTTCTTCACAAGAAACGTAGAAAAGTAATTATCAAGAAAGGGGTCAGGCAAGGAGACAATTTCTCCAATTCTATTTACTGCACGCTTAGGAGAATTATTCAAGCTATTAGACTGGGAAGTATTAGGGGTGAGGATCAACGGCGAATATCTTGACAGCCTTCGGTTTGAAGATAGCATTGTTCCGTGCATCAACAATGGGGACAAATAGCAACAAGCGAAGGAGGACGTTAACCAAATGATTCCAAGTGTGTGGGTGACCAAGAATTGATGATCGGCAATGAGCCTAGAGAATTCGTGCGGGAATACCTTTATCTAGGTGAATTACTCACATGGGGACAATGACCATGAAAAGGAGAGTTACAGAACAAGAATTGGTTGTAAATAGACGGCATACGTTATCCAGTCATGACCGGTTTCTTACAGCTATCGTTGAAAAGTGTATTATTATTGCATTCTACCGGTATTAACATATGGGGCAGAAGCTTGGAGGTTAACAAAGAAGTTTGAGAACAAATTAAGGACTGCGCCACCAGCGAGCATACGAAAAATATTAGCTGTAACATTAAGAGACAGGACGAGAGTGGCGTCTATCAGAGGACAATCAGGTGAGGCCAATATTTTAGTTAAAATTGCTAGGAAAAAAATTTTTAAAACTAAAAATTTTGTAAAACTCAAAAACTACTTGTAGTTTTTGTGTGGTGCATCGTGTGCATATTAACTTTCTCGCATCTACATGATACCATAAATACTATGTAAAAGAAAGGATGTAATGTGGCTTACACAGACATCTGGCATTCCATGCTGCGGTCCGTTGTTCAAATCCCGGTCAGAAGTATTTTCTTTTTTCCAATGCTACAAATATTCTACTATAACACTATTATAATGGTTATGTGCGTTAACTTGACCAATTACGCATTTATTTGGCAGATATCAAGCGTCACGTGATGGACACATATTGCTGGGGTAACTCGCCAAAGAATGCTTGCATGCGCTGCGGTCCATGCTTCGAATCCCAGTCTGAAGAATTTTTTTTCTCACGCAAGCAGTCATCTATCACTACACTATCATAACCATTACATGTGTGAACTTAACCAATTATGCATTTATTTTGCAGGCATAATGCGCAACGGGACTGACAAATTTTGGTGGGGTGCTCGCCAAAAAAATGCTTAAGCATTAAAAAACGCAGTGCCGAACTTTGCCCAATAAAATGAAGCGCATTGATCTAAATAATGCGAAAGTTAGGTTAGTGTCAATGTGAGCATAAATAGTCAGGTGGAATGTTTCTTCAACTAGTTTGAGTAATAGTTTTAATTTTGGTGGAGTACTGCATATCTATAATTTGTTGCCAAGAGGGACAACGGCGACATGCGTCACTTATCACAGGACACAGGATTCAAACTTCTACGCGCGAAAGACGACAGGGAGGGCAGTCCTGATAACGCTCTCATTTACAATGATTCAGAAAAAGTGGCTTTAAAAATCCGCCGTGGTTGTTTAGTGGCTATGGTGTTGGGCTGCTAAGCACGAGGTCGCGGGATCGAACCCCGACCACGGCGGCACGATTTCGATGGGGGCGAAAGCACCTGTGTACTTAGATTTAGGTGCACGTTAAAGAACCGCAGGTGGTCCAAATCTCCGGAGTCCCCCATTAGGGCGTGCCGCATAATCAGATCGTAGTTTTGGCACGTGAAACCCCATACTTTAATTTTATAAACTGGCTTTGAAGGCCCGATCGACAAAGATCTTGCCTAGTGCGTCCATTGGCGTCAGGGTCGGTAAGAAGAAAAGAACTTGTCGTCTTAACATAGTGGCACGTGAGTCTAGAAATTGGAAAATCCGAGGAGAATTAAAAAAAAAATATCTACGCCTCAGCTTCGTCATCTTAGCAATTATTTCGCGAGTAGCGGTTGTACTTATAGGAACGGCTTGTCTTTCATTCTCATTAAAACAAAGAAAGCCTCCAGAAAAGTTCACCTATCTTTTTTTTTAGTCAGCATTTCAATGCAAGCTTTTATGTTGTAATTTTTCAGCGGTGGGCTGTATGGCTGCACAACTTGAACTGACGAACTTCCAGAAAAGTTTTCGAACATGTTGCTTCAGAGAAATAATTTTATGTCAACGCGTTATACTTCAAGTAATGCTGACGATTTCTCTCTTCAAGGTATGCGAATGAAAATAGGTAAATTAAGCCGTATTCGTAGATGACGCTTTACAAATGGTAATGAGCCGCATTTTAGCGTGAGAGGGAGGCTTGTGAAGCACAAAAGACAAAACAATATCCGCCGGGCGATTATGCCTTGAAAATCACTGGCCTGGCTCGCCAACCTGTCACAGATTTCGACAGCGCTTGCATGGATCTATAGTTAATTTGTTTTTCCTTTGAATGAAGAAGGACTGCAGTACATTAAGTAGGAGTCAAAGGCTCAACCTATGATGCTTTGAGAGTGCATCTGGTACCAAAAATATCCAAGTGCGAGAAAAGAAGGTGAAATTTGTGTGGTAATAGTTACTAGCAGCACTAGGCTTTCAACGAGAAATTTATAAAAGAAAGTTTATTCTCTTCAATTACTTACCAAAATTTTCCGGCAGAATACATAAATGCAGTTTTGAAAGAAAACTTGAGTCTTGTAAACTGGTTTCAAGCGGGCCACAAAAAAAAAAAAAAACACTTATGGTTAATATCTTGCCCCTTAAAAAATATGGTGTTTTACGAGCCAAAACCACTTTCTGATTATGAGGAACGCCGTAGTGGAGGACTCCGGAAATTTCGACCACCTGGGGTTCTTTAACGTGCACATAAATCTAAGTACACGGGTGTTTTCGCATTTCGCCCCCATCGAAATGCGGCCGCCGTGGCCGGGATTCGATCCCGCGACCTTGTGCTCAGCAGCCTAATACCATAGCCACTGAGCAACCACGGCGGGTATCTTGCCCCTTGTTTCATCCGTGTAGATGCACCCACTTATGCGTCCAGTTCTCATCATGGTGATCCCGAAACACTTATTTGATAAAGCAGCACGAACACTGAATTCATAATCGAAAAGAATATAAATAATTTTGTAATTATGCAGGTATTACATCAGCCACACCTCCCTAATTGAGTGAAATGCCAGCATTAATGGTTGGTAGACGAAAATTGTGAAAGATATGAACATCTGAGAAACAAAACCAAAGAGGAAAATATGGTTTATTTGTTACAGAATGTGAACCCCTCGTCATAAATCATGAAAACAAGTCGTTGCATGAAGCCTCGTCTGTTGTTTTTCTAACATCAATATGCTGAGAAAGTTGAGGACATTTTTACGGTGTTAGCAAAGTTTCCAAAAGAAAGTTTAATTTCTTCGCTTTTTTTCATGCATTCATGAATTCCGGACGTTTTACGCCTCTGCGGCAGTCTGCCAAGTTGTTAATTCGGGAACATGCAGCGGGTCACGTATCTTGTGGCCAACCTAATCTAATCTAATCGGCAAGACAACATCAGTGCACTTGTTTCACTCTTGCCACTTTTACTTGTTTACGGAACAGCGGGTGCCTCAAAAGGGTCTCTGCAACCCCTTCTTTTCGGGTCACCATATTTGCTCCACATATATTCTCAGCCTGCCAAAGAACACAGAGCAAAATGAATTACTAAAATTTATCCCCCCCCCCACCCCTAAACCCCAGTTATTGGCCACAAAAGAATAAAGAAACAAGCATAATGAGAGTTACCCTTCACTCTACTTCTCGCGACCTTAGACGCCCCAATTACTCTCCCATTACGCCATGTGGTGACACAAACGGCAGCAGGGCAAAAGTCGGCGCGCCATGGTTGCCAACCTTGTTCGGACCATTTATGGCATTCAAATGGAGTTCTGTGCATGACCTGGTGGCGCTCTCATATCTCTTAGACCATGGCGTAACTTTTGTGGCTAAAGCGGTTCTGCACTAACTGAAATGGTCGTAAAACGTAATGCCCTAGTTTTTTTTTTTCGTAGTATCGTGCGAACGTGGATTCCGCATTACATCCTAACCAATGACGATAGAGTCACTCCTTAACATCAGGTACTGTCTATGAAGTACACAAAATTACCGCATCGAGGCGGTTTCGTCGCTTCCACTCAACAAGTTTTACCTGGGGCTTTGCCTGCTTACTGTCATTTTATTGTCTTCTGTGCCTTCCTTTACTCTTCGGCGGAATGCAAGTGCTCGTGATATTGACATACGTACTTGTTTATATTTTGTTCTCATTGCCGCTTTTCCCAGGCTGACAGATGTTACAACGATATCGCTTAGCACAACATGCGCCTTGCCAAATCAGAACTTTCTCAAATGTTGTCGCCAGTTCTATTGGTTATGTATGTCGTCGCGGGACCTTCTAATCAGGCTACATGTACGACGCGAATAGTGTTGTACAGAGTCACCCACTCCTAGTACGAACACGGCGCAGGGTAAATGAAACAATCAAAGCTCTAAGTGCACTTAATAATTATTCTGCGAAGTAAAATACACCAGGAGATTTTAAGTAAATTGAGACTGCGAGTTCACACGGTGTGCGACAAGTAGATGTATAAGACAGCAGCATAATGTGTGAGTTTATAATAGAGTTTTAATATTTTGGTGATATTGTTATGTGGAGGGAGCCGTAACAGGAAAACATATTTACAATATATTTACAAAACGATCAAGCGCTGAACCATGTGATTGAGAACACGTACTAGATCAAAAGCGTCTTCATCGGCGCTTCTTTTGAAGAGCAGTACCGTGACATGACCTCCAGCTGCTGAAGCACCGTCACGGTGCTTGCTATGGTATGGGCGAGCGGTAAAGATTAAGGCGGTATACGTAAACAACATCTGTAGGCGGTAAAACGGAGGGAGGGGAATATTCGAGCGGGAAAATTCCGTAAGTTGCGTCTGTTACAAGTCTTAAGATGTGGTAGGGTCTGGAGTACCGGGAAAACAACTGATTCTGATTGACCAACCGACCGACCAACCGACCGACCGACCGAAAAACGTCTTGAGCTAGAGTTGATCAAAGCGTCATTTCGGCAGGAAACGTTGAAAAACACTGCACGAGTGACATAAAATTAACTTGGTACGCGTAAGTGTTGTACATCGACATCGACGCGCCGCTTCATCCGTACTCAAAAAGCGTTAGAACGTAGCTACCACAGTGTGAATAGTGCGCGCTAAGCCTTTTCTCTTAGCATCAGAGAGAGAGAGAGAGAGAGAGAGAGGCAAAGGAAAGACAGGGAGGTTAACCCGAGATTATCTCCGGTTGGCTACCCTGTACTGGGGGAGGGGCAAGGGGAAGCAATAGGTGAGAGAGAGAAGGATAAAAGAAAGAAAAACCTAAACACACACACGCACGTACACACGAACTGTTTCTGTGGGCACTGTCACGCAGCCCGCAAAGGCGTTCCTAGTCTTACGCAGTGTCACCGTACAGTCCTACGTCCCACAGTGTAGTATGTTCAACATTGAGTAGGATGCACATAGGCAACAAAATGATGCTTGTTTACTTAATTACATACTTACTTACTTTATTTGCTCTTACTATAATGACTGTAATTAATCTCACATTCCTTGCCAACAAGCATATATAGAAATTAAATTTACGCGTCCCGAGCTGTGTGACGTCTTTATGGCGAAATTGTTTGCTTATTAGAATAATACCGCTCATTTAATGGCTGTTATAGCACGGTATGGGTAGATCTACTGAACTATTCACCCTCTATATTTATCATTAAATCCCGTATATTATTTATTATGCTGTGGCTGCATGGGAGCCATCGTATTATAATCTATGAAAGTTATTAGCTCAAGCAATGAAGCCAGAAGGTTTTTCTGTTGTGCAGTAAGCGGATTAGCACACTGCACAACATCATAGCATTAATTAGTAGAGCAGCAATAATTTCTCCTGCGAATATAAACTATGTTGCTCACAGGCGGTGCTCAATGTGTTTTAAAAATGACATCGGTAATCAAGACAAGGAATATTTAACAAGAAAATGGAGAACGTACCAAGAGCTGCTTTCTTCCAGAATCTCCGCGTTAAGACACCACCTGGAACAAAAGGAAACATCGTTTGCTTGAATGAAGGCACCGAGTGGGTATTTCATTTTATTTGATTTACACGGGAAACAGAAAGGGCCATGGCAAGAACTGAAATCTATAGTTCGATTCAAAAGTGCCGGGGCTCCTTTTACAATGCAAATAAAGCACATCGTGAAGTATACAAATCGTGCACATTCGGTATAAACAACCAAGTGCAAAAATACCGAAATAGTAAAAACGCAGCAAAAAAATAAATGATATCAAACACGCAGATCTGCACCGAAGATATATAATAGAAGGCTCCGGATTGTGCATACAAAACGCATGTAGAGATTCATAGAGGGAATCCGCTCATCCGAATATAGGTGAGGACAGACACACACAGAGAGCCACGCGCACACACAAAATGCTTCTGAGTGCCTGGTGGAACATCTGTCGAAAGTGCAAGTGTTTATCTTCACCCGTAATCGAATGAGTACATTCCCGTGATCCTTCTTTAAGTTTGAATATCTGCATGTGTTTTGTATGACCAATCAGGAGCTTTGTCCTTGCTATGTACCTTGGGTACAGACGCGCGTTTTATTTAATCTTTTTTATTTGTTTTGGCTGCGTGTTCACTATTTCGGTATTCCTGCACTTGGCACGCACACACAAACACGCACGCACACGCACGAGCAAAAAGAAAGCAACGCTTCTGCAGGGCTCGTTTGTAAATGTCCCGTTCAAGCTGCTCCCTCCACCGTGCGCTTATATTCAAGCATGCGTTTCAACTCGCGCTGTCGAGTGTATGAAAGGCGCAGTGCCCATTTCAACAAACAACGTTGCTGTCGTATGCTGCCTGGACGCGCTGAACACGCACAAGAGAGCGGCAAAGAATTACAATTTGCAGGTCTTGCTATTTCAGATGGGATGCTTGAATTCTCATCGCAAATAAGGGCAACAATATAAACAAAAAGTGATAAAACAAACAAACAAACAAACAAACAAACCCCGAAGGACAAAAAGGTTAGAGGGTGTCTCCAAGCCCTAATTGACTTAAGTATAACAGCAGAGTCCTTCGTGCCCCCGATGACGCACCCGCTTTTGACGCAGTTAGGGCCTTGGGAAATCAATAGTCTGTACTCATCGTATATCAAGTGAAGTCCTTGTAGCTAACAGCGTACTCGTACAGAGGCTGCCATCACGCAGCAAGAGCTCAATGCACAGTCAGCAGAAAGCACATAGGAGTCAGCGGGGTTAACGTTTATTGTCCAAGAGGGCTTCGTAACCGAATGCGCTGAGCGCGAAGCCAAGCCTCTACGCCGGTCGGCTCAAACACAGTCAGAACGCCAGGCGTTGCGGATGCGGCGAATGACATGGCGGGTGTTACGTGACATAATCGTAAATACATGCGTATAATACGAGCGCGAGGTGAGTGTCAAATGTACAGCTGTGCTTGATGCACGCCACCTATCATGCGGCGCGTTCAAGCAGCTGGTGTGGCTTGGCTGTACGGCGCTGTTCCTTCATCCATTCATTCTCTTTCCTTTCTCTCTCTTTCTCTCCCTTTCTCTTAGACGGTTCGGGATAGTAACGCGATGCAGAGTGTTCGGAGATTGCTTTGGATTTCATTTTTGTGAAAATTCGGCAGTATCGACAACTCCCCTCATCGCCGTCGTCTCATTCGGGCAAACGCCCGTAATAGTGACCGGAGCAAACGCTTGCCGCATGTCGAAGTATACGACCGTGCTTCCTCCTTGACAATGCAATAAATGAGTAATTAAATAAATAAACACCCTGTTTAAGAATGGGATGTGTTTAAGGGCAGGACGGCTGACGCCATGCGCATACGCATATCGCGATTAGCTGCTATAAATTTAAAACAAAGAAACGAGTTGGCACGCATGTTCATTTTACATGCACGCACGCAGAGAAAGGAATATATATATAAGGGAGGAGAACGCATATCCATATTTATGAGTACACATATGCAAGCGCAATGCAAATCTACTTTATGCTCCAAAATGTGCAGAAAGGAAGAGAGAAAAAAAAATCAGTCTTATGGATTACACATCCAGCCATCACAATGTCATGGGGGTCACTAAGGCAGAGAGAAACAGCGTCGACAATTTTAACGTAATATTGCTTTGTGTACCTGGCCGTAGGCCTTACATGTTAAACCAGTCCAGAAAAAAGCCTGATGCTTACAAGCTGCACGGCCAGTAACCTGGTTAGACCTCTCGCAGTACCGTGGGCTCGTGACATATACCTTAACCCCGACAGCTAAGAGTACTTGGCATTTTCCTCCACTAAAGTAAAAGTACGAAGTACAAGACTAAGACCACCCTTTTCAGCGTCCTAACGAGCACGCCGTGAGAGAAACCAGTTCCGCCCTCAGAAGCTCTTGTAAAATTTTTACCGCTAGTGCAACAAAGCCGGCGTTCCAGAAAACTATAGAGAAGATTCCCAGACTAGCTGCAACAGACCTTCCGAGAGCTTGTGTAGTGTGCACCTTTGTACTCGTAGCGCGTTTGTCCCCTGAATTGCTAGCACACTTGGCACAAGAATGCGGGCGACTTCGCAGGAACGCAAACTTCCACAGGGTTGTTTGAGAGGAGCACGATAGCCAAGAAAAAAGCGAGCTTCCTCGAGTCCAGAGCGTGTTCCTCTTTTTATTTTTTTGTGAGAAATGCCTCCACCACAGCGGGGGATGCGAACAATCGCACGTGCGTGCATACACGTAGCAACATATACATAATGATGGGAGGGAAAAGACGCCTCACTTTTTCTAGGAAGGGAAATCGGTGACACGTGCCTGCTACTTGAAAGCGTCACAAGAACTGCTGGTACAGTTGAACTATGAAATAAGGAAGGAGCGGGTATGAGGAGAACGGGTGACCTTCGCCAAGGTCGTACTGCAATCGGTGCCTGGTGAACGCCAGCTAGCTCTGCGCGCACCAAGATTCGCGGAAGTGATTCCTGCGCTCTAATAAAGCTGTTCGCCAGTGGAATAAATATTTTTTTGTGGAACACACATATCGCGAACGCCATTTATGAAAAGCTCAACTGTTTGGTAAGAAGTCCTTCAGGGTGCCAAACCTTTCCAGAAAATCAACTTAGTTCGTTCCAGAACCTGCGTGTAAAATGCCCTACGTACATGCCACCGGTATTTACTATCTCTTTCTCGCACTAAGTTTATTTAGCATATTACGCTGAAATGTGTCGAATAGTAGCAGTTGGGAAGAGAGTTATCAAATAGAATGTGTTTTCTTCGATCATTGAAAATAGATAAACCAGTTAAATGCATTGTAAGGTAGCGTATGTTCTTGTCTTCACGAGACAGCTTGACTGGCGGACATGTAACCCGTGGCGAATGCGTCCCGAAAACTCGTTGTTCGCTGTTCTTGAACTTCTGCTGTGTGATCCGTAACAATATCGACAGCGTGCCTTCTTTAGGCTTGGGAGCTTCGGTGATCGACGCACTGAAAGCAGCGTGGGTACTCTCTGGACAACAAGGGAAGTGCCTAGCATGGAAGCGGAAGGTCAGGGCTGTGGTGAATAATTAAAGAACTCCATTAATTAGATCTGCTATGTTCTCTCTCTTTAATAGAATGTGTTAGTTCCAGAAAGCGCTGTTTGGAGTGAGTTAATTGCAACGAAGTGTATCAGATGTCATCATTATCATCAGCCTAAGTTATGTCCACTGCGGGACGAAGCCCTTTCCCTGCGATCTCCAATCACCGCTGTCCTGCGTTAACCGATTCCAACTAGCGCCTGCGAATTTCTTAAGTTCATCACCCCCCCCCCCCCCCCCCCCCGTCTTCTGCCGTCCTCGACTCCGCTTTCCTTCTCTTGGCACCCATTCTGTAACCCTAATGGTCCCTCGGTTATCTAATATACGCATTACATGACATGCCCAGCTCCTTTTTTTTTCTCTTGATGCCAATTAGAATATTAGCTATCCCCCTTTGAGCTCTGATCCACACCACTTTCTTCCTATCTCTTAACGTTACGCCTAACATTCTTCGTTCCATCGCCCTTTGCGCAGTTCCTAAATTGTTCTCAAGCTCCACCTCGAAGTTTCGGCCACATATGTTAGCACCGGTAGAATGCACTGAATTGCACACCTTTTTTTCTAATAATAAAGGTAAGCTTCCAGTAAGGATCTGACAATGTCTGCCGTATGCGCTCCAACCCATTTATATTCTTCTGTAAATTTCTGTAAATATTATTCTGTAAATGAGTACTTGACTTAGGTAAACGTACTCCTTCACAGACTCTAGAGGCTGACTCGCAATCCTGAACTCTTATTCTCTTGGCAGGCTATTTATAATTATCTTTGTTTTCTGCATATTACTCTTCAACCCCGCTCTTACCTCTCTCTGTTAAGGTCATCAGTCATTTGTTGTAACACGCACCAGTGTTGCTGAATAGGACAATGTCATCTGCAAACCGAAGGTCGCACGGATATTGGCCGTTGATCCTCACTCCTAAGCCTTCCCAATTTAACAGCTTGAATACCGCTTCCATGCACGCAATGAATAGCATTGAAGAGATTGTGTCTCCTTGACTGACCCCTTTCTTTATATGTATCTTCATACTTTTCTGGTGGAGAATGAACGTGGCCGTGGTATCTCCGTAGATATTCTACAAGATATTTGCGTAAGAGTACTGTACTCCTTGATTACGTAAAGTCTCTATGACTGCTGGTATTTCTACTGAATCAAATGCCTTTTCAAACTATGAAACCCATATGGAGAGGCTGATTGTACTCTGGGGGTTTCTTGATTACCTGAATGATGACATGGATGTGATCCACTGTAGAGTATCCTTTCCTGAAGCCAGCCTTTTTCCTTGGTTGACTGAAGTCCAGGGTTGCCGTTATTCTATTGGAAATTACATTGGGGAATACTTTATAAAATACTGGAAGTAAGCTAATGGGCCTATAACGTTTCAATTCTTGAACCTTTCCCTTTTTGTTGATTAGCATAATGTTGGCATTCTTCCAGTTCTCTAGAACCCTTGACGTCGTGAGACAGTATTTATAGAGGGCCGCCAGCTTTTCAAGCATCATGTCTCCTCCATCTTTGATTAAACTGACTGTTATTCCATCTTCTCCTGCCACTTCTCCTTGTTTCATGTCTTGCAACGCCCTTCTAACTTCATCGCTAGTCATAGAAAGAGCCTCTG
Organism: Dermacentor andersoni; assembly: GCF_023375885.2. Taxonomy (NCBI): domain Eukaryota; kingdom Metazoa; phylum Arthropoda; class Arachnida; order Ixodida; family Ixodidae; genus Dermacentor; species Dermacentor andersoni. Next base: position 126,748,749 of record NC_092815.1, on the reverse strand, counting down.
TAACCTGTTCATTACTACTTCGAATGGAGGTATCATGGCTGCTCTGGGTACTGTCCAGGTCAGTATAGAATTCTTCTGCTGCTTTTACTATATCTTCGAAATTGCTGATGATATTGCCCGGCTTGTCTTTCAGTGCGTATATTTTGGCTTATCCTAGGCCAAGCTTTCTTGTCACTAATTTCATGCTGCGTCCATATTTTACAGCTTCCTCAGTCTTTCTTACATTATACCATGGAATATTCCTTATTTCCTGCTTGATGATTAGTGTTGACCGTTCCGCGAATTCTATCTGACCTTCTGAGTTGGGCACTTTCACTCTTTACTGTTTATTAGATCCTTCGTTGCTTGGGGGACCTTAGTTATTGGTTGCCTTGGTACGTTACCTACCAATTCAATTGCTGCTTCTGAAACCAGCCTAATTACGGTTTCATTCATTACCTCTGTGTCATCTTCACCTTTCTGTTCTAAGGCTGCATATTTGCTTGCAAGTAGCAGCCTGTATTGGTCTGCTTTTACCCTTACTGCGTCTAGGTTGACCTGTTTCTTCCTGACCAATTTTACTCTTTCTCTCTCCAAATTGAGGTGAATCCTAGTCCTTACTAACCTACCATCACTGTACTTTGCCCCATAACATTTCTACATCCTGCACAATGCAACATGGGACCTGCTCCATAGCGGCTTCTTGCGGACCTTTACGAGCGTCGTGCGCAAAGAGCGAGTCCAAGCTCTACTGGACACCCGCATGCATCTGCCGAACGAGAACATCGCGACCTTTGCGGAGGAAATCACTGGCCTCGTCCACCAGGCCCACCCTGACATGTCTGAAGAAAAGCAAATTCGGTTCTCGATGCGGGGTTTGAAAGAGCAACCCTTCGCCGGATTGATAGGCAGCCCACCCAAAACTGTCGCTGATTTTGTTTCGGGGGCCACAATGAGTGAGGAGACACTTGAATGCACACTAGACACTACCAGCGGCCCGAGCTGACAACAAACTCCGCCGAAGCTCAAGCGCTACGCGCCGATGTCCTGCCTGAGACGATCAGAGCGGTCATACGGGAAGAGCTGCAGAAGTTGTTGCCAAGGTCACAGCCCTAGGTGGCCTCGGTCGCTGACATAGCTAAAGAAGAGCTTCAGCGGTCACTAGAAGAGCCAGATATGCGGGCATCTCCGCAACCCCAGGCAGAAGCGATGACCTGCGCCACCGTCGCTCGCCGTCAAGGTCCCGTTCAGCGACCGCGCCAGGGCCTCCTAACACCGCAGTTTCATCGCCCACCGCCGCAGCCGCCAGCAAGCCCGGCCGTCACTCAGCGCAGCTACCCGAGGAAGACGGACATTCGGCGTGCCCCCGACCACCGCCCGCTCTGCTATCACTGCGGCGTAGCCGGACATATCTACCGCCGGTGCCCATACCGCGACTCGGGACTGCGAAGCTTAACGCGAACGCGCCATGCCCACAGCAAGGGGAACGGCCACGTGATATCACCGACTACCACCTCGCCGCCACTCAGTGGAGCCCTCGATGACCATTCCGTTCGCCGTCACCAGGAAGCTACCTATCGCCGCACCGCCGACCATACAATGGACCAGCCAGGGGCTGGTCCGTCAGCCCTTATCCGGAAAACTAAAAGCAGCAACCGATGTAGGTTGCTGCTTTTCCGACGTACAGGGGTTGCTGTAAGTCGAGCTGACAAAGATCCTCCGCCACCGACGGAAACGCCGACACGACTATATCGACGACATCCCGGCGAAGCCTGGAAGCAAAGAATACGCCGAGAAAACAAGTGCTGACCACGCGACGTTCCAGCCACACGTGAACACGACGCAGTCGTGAACCGGCGCCAAGGCCCAACTGCAGCGCACGACAAAGGACCACCGACCTCAACGTGCTTCTCGACGGCCACGTAGTCACCGCGCTTGTAGACTCTGATGGCGACTGCTCCGTCATCAGTGGATTATTCGCCGCCAAGTTGAAGAAAGTCAAGACTGCATGGGACGGCCCTCAAATTAGGACTGCTGGAGGACACCTCATAACGCCGATTGGAATCTGCACGGCAAGAATTAGTGTTCTACACCGGATATACCCTGCGACGTTCGTTGTCCTCCAACAGTGCTCGCGAGACGCCATTGTTGGCATGGACTTTCTGAACCAACGTGGTGCAATAGTTGACTTGAAGTCGAAGTCGATACCACTATCCGAAGATCAAGCGATACCGCCGGAAAGTGCTCCAAGTCCCCACGCCTTCAATGTGCTTGAAGATCAAGTCAGCATCCCGCCTCGCTCCAGCATTGCCATTTCCGATGGAACCGAAACACCCGCAAACGTGGCAGGCGTCAGCGAGCGCTACCAACGTCCAATGCTCGACCGTGAAATTTGCTTCGCAAGAGGGATTGCTCGACGGCTCGGACGACAAGCGGAAGTGATGCTGACAAACTTCAGCCAGAAGTTCAAGCACAATTAACAACGGCACGATGAATCGCATACATCGAAGAAAATGTAGAAACCAGCAATGCGTGTGTCTTCTCGGATGCTGCCGCATCTACCCCGACGACCATAGTTCCCGAACCAGACTTCGACATGAATCCGAGTATCCCCTTGAGTAAGCCGCAACATCTCAAAAGTCTTCACCGACGATGCAAAGACTGCTTTTCGACGTCATCGAGGATTGGACAAACACCATTTACAAATCATCGCAAATAACCGAACAGTGCACTTGACCACTTCCCCAAAGCCCTTATTGAGTTTCGACACGAGAACGTGACAATGTCAGGCAACAAGTCAACGAAATGCTGTGCGGCGACCTCATCCAGCCGCGGAAAAGCCCGTGGGTATCTCCTGTAGTCTTGGCGAAAAAAAAAAGGACGGAACCCTACGTTTATGAGTCGTATATGGCCGACTGAACAAGATAACGAAGAAGGAAGTGTACCCCGTCCTACGGATAGACGACGCATTGGAGCGGCTATGCAACCCCAAATACTTCTCGTCCATGGGTCTCAAGTCTGGCTACTGGCAAATAGAAGTCGACGAGAGAGATCGCAAAAAGACCACCTTCATCACGCCAGAAGGCCTTTATGAGTTCAAAGTCATGCCATTCGCTATGTGCTCGGCGTCTGCAACGTTCCAGCGCATAGTGGACACGGTGTGAGCAGGATTGACGTGGCAGACCTGTCATGGTTACTTGTATGACGTCGTCGTTTTCGCCGGAAATGTCGACGATCACCTTAGGCGGCATGCGACTCTACTAGAGGCCATCAAGTGATCAGGGCTCACTTTGAGGCCGGAAAAGTGCCGCTTCACTTACTATGATGCTCTGTTCCTCGGCCACGCCATCAGCAAATCTGCAGTGTGCCCCGGCCCGCAGAGGACAGCTGCCATCGCAAAGTTCCCGCAGCCCATCGGAAAGAAGGCAGTGCGTAGATTCCTTGGCATGTGTGCTTACTATAGGAAGTTTGCCAAGGACATTTCACGCATCGTTGAGCCGCCAACACATATAGATTAGATGTCGAGTTCAAGGGGGCAACACCGCAGGACGACGCATTTCAAGAGCTCAAACGGCGCATGCAGGCGCCACCATTACTTGCGCACTTCGACGAGGGCGCCGAAACAGAAATCAACACTGACGCCAGTAGCCTAGGCATCGGTGCTGACCTAGTCCAGAGGAAAGACTGACTTGAATGGTGGATAGGTTACGCTAGCCGGTCGCTGTTAAAAGCGGAAGGCAATTATTCTAGGATCAAAAGGGAAGGCCTCGTCATCATTTGTGCTACAGCAAAATATCGCCCTTACCTATATGACAGGCCGTTCAATGCCATCAGTGACCATCACGCATTGAGTTGGCTAGCGAATTTAAAGGACCCTTCAGGACGCCTGGCGCGGTTGTCTCAGATTGCAAGAATATGACATCACTGTAATGTACAAGTCCGGCCGAAAACACTCTGATGCGGACTGCCTATCACGCGCCGCCACTGACCCGCCGCCGCAAGACGACGAGAATGACGACGCCTTTCTTGGAATAATAAGCACGGAAAACTTCGGTGGCACGAGCAGCCCCGGAGCTAAAAAGCCTCGTCGAGTGTTTGGAAGGGTACATCGACATGACATTGTCTCTAGGGCATTTAAGCGAGGATTGTCTTCGTTCTTGCTTTAAAATAACCTACTTATAAAGAAGAACTTCTCACCAGTCCACGCCAACTACCTCCTTGTTCCCTCAGCCCTGTGTACAGAAATACTGCACGCCCTACACGACGATCCAACCAACGGGCACCTCAGATTCTCACGGATGCCATCGAGGATACAGGAAATGTATTACTGGCTGCGCCTGACCACCGATGTCCCCCGTTACGTCAAGACATGCCGAGACTGCCAGCGACGCAAGACACCACCGACAAGGCTAGCGGGATTACTAGAGCCAATCGAGCCTTCTTGCCGACCATTTCAGCTGATAGGGATGGGTTTGTCGAGACCAATTCCGACGTCAACATCCGGAAATATGTGGATCATCGCGGGGACGGACTACCTCACCCGCTTCGCTGAAACCCAAGCTTTGCCGAAAGGTAGCGAAGCTGAATTGGCGGAACTCTTCGTCGACAACATCCTGCTGCGACATGGTGCCCCAGAGGTCCTCATCACCGACAGGGGAACGGCCTTTACAGCAGAGCTCACCCAATCTATTCTGCAATACAGCCAGACAAGTCACAAGATGACAACTGCTTTCCACCTGCAGACAGATGGTCTTACGGAGCGCCTGAACAAGACCCTCGCCAACATGCTAGCAATGTACGTTGACGTCAAGCACAAGACTTGGGATGCGGTCCTGCCGCACGCAACCTTCGATTATAGTACGGTGGTGCAAGAAACATCTCAAATGACGCCGTTCAAGCTCGTTTACGGAAGGAACCCAACGCCGACTCTCGACGCCATGCTGTCGCACGTCCCCGGCGAAGAGGGCTTCGATGTCACCGCCTATCTCCAGCACGCTGAAGGCGCCCAACAGCTCGCCCACCTGCGCATCAATAATCCGCAGAGGACCGATAGCCGGCACTACATTATTCGACGCCAACACGTGGAATATGAGCCTGGCGACCGTGTATGGCTTTGGACCTTGATACGCCGAGGAAGAGTTAGTGAGAAGCTTTTATGCCGCTATTTCGGGCCCTACAGGATCATCCAACGCATTGGCGCACTCGACTACCAGCTCGTGCCAGACGGCATTTCGCTATCACAGCGGAGCTGCTCCCGACCTGAAATAGTCAATGTCGTGCGACTTAAGCCATTCTACCAGAGCTAACGAACTTTGGGACTTGGCATAGCTGAACTTTGGACTCGATATTTTTTTAGAGTGTGGTACTTTGGACTTTGTTTCTTTCTTGTTTCCTTACTTCTGTTTAACAGGTGTCCTTTTTTGTTTCACCCTCCTGTTATGTTTGTAGCATCGGGACGATCCTTTTGGGAGGGGGGCATTGACACGTGTACTTGTTTATATTTTGTGGGTGACTGATTTTCGCCGGTTTTCACCAGCCGCTTGACGCGCCCGTATGTATCGCAAGTTTATCGAAAGTTATCGATGGTTCTATCTGCTGTCTGTTGTCAGGGAAGCTTGTGTAATCTGGCTGCATGTGTGACACAAATTATGTGGAACTTTCTAGAAGACACGCGGGCACCAGCGATTAATCTGGAAACTTCGATGACTCGTGTACAAAAGCCGACGCACTTGACCCACTGATCAATTTTCGACGATCGCCGACTGTTCTCGCCGCTGTTATTGTTCCTTGAGTGTAGCCTGTTTTTGAGGGGACAGGTTCGCCCAATAAAACGCAAGTTTCGTCACTTACAGGTTTGCTGCTTTCTTCACCGTCACTACTACGTGACCATAAGCCTCAAAAGCTCTTCTAGCCTCACTGAGGCCAATGATATCCCAAACAATACCTCATAGTTCTTGAAGTATTCCTGATAAGCTACGCTGTAAAAAAAAGTTTACCCCCTCTGGGACTTATGTTGTCCCCAAGCAATAATCGTTATGTACCTTACTTGCATTTCCTTTCTTCAAAACTCGGCGCTCGCTACTTTCCTGTCGAGAATGCCATGTCAAGCTGATAACGCGCGAGCCGTTCGTGACTAAGAAGTACCGGGCTCGCAGCGTTAAAGAAAGGAAATGTGGGCAAGACAGATGGCGATTATTGTTTGGGGAGAAGATAAGCCCCAAAGGGCGTAAGTTTTTTTAGAGAGTAACTTCCCTCGATTGAGTTTAGGTGTTAAATGTTGGCAGGGTCAGTTTCTATTGGCGGCCTGTCCGGCTCCAGAGGTTCTTAGCATGCTCTGCAGCATTACGGGTCTGACGAACGCCTTGGTCAAGTGCTCCGCAACTGCTGGGTACTGAGGAACATTGGTTGATAGAATGAGTCATTAGGGAGGGGGCGGCCGAATGCTGCACCAGGGAGGCCAGTTCCTGTTCAGGTGAAGGATTGTCTTTTGTTGAAGCTTAGTAGGTCTTGCTAATTTTATTGTACCTGGTTTAGTACAGCCTAACTGGCTCTCAGCATCCTTGCCGGTAGTGATAAGATATAAATCTACGCATTATTAAGTTAGATTAAAGGTTATTCGCTCTCTATATGCATTTTGTAGTCCCACAATGCCAGTAATTCTGCAACAGTACTTTGTACTTCTGCTCCAAGCTTGTTGCTGGTTGCAATTTACGAGCCTAATATGTGCGCTGCAGCCGGCGTCTATGAGATACCAAAGAACCTAAATTCCATAACGTGGCGTTCGACGAGGGGTTCTTACTCTACGATACGTAATGAGCTAGGGCAATCACCTTCATGAGCTGACCAATGAGCGTAATTGCCGTATTCATTAGGCACGACCCCTTAGTCACCAGGAAGACACTGAAAAATGGCGACATCTACTTTGTGTCCAAGATGTCAATAAACTGCCTTACATAGAACATTAATTGTTAGTGAGGCCCGCGCCACCGGGAAGATAGCAAGGACTTGAGCACCACTTTCAAATTTGGGAACACAGATGATTTGCGAGGTTCGTCTTGAGCAATGAGACGAAATGAAGAAGTGTCCCAGGTTCTGTAGTCATCGTTGCTAGCATAGAGTCTAATGCAATAAATTACTAGAGAGAACTGTGGCCCTAGTGTCTACGGGATGTTGAGGCAGTGTGGTTCAGATAGCATGGAAATAATGGGAATATTTCCCCAAACTTCGTCCTTCTGGCTTTAAACGGTTTCGTGACTTTGAAAATGTTAATTTTCAACAAATTACTGGGTCGTAAGTAATTAAATACACATTAATAAAATTGTCCGACTGCAGGATTTGAACGCAGGATCTCTGGCACACAGGCCCATTATTGAAGCAATTACGCCACGGACGCATGCCTCAACAAGCGGCACAGAACACCCTTAAGAATTGCTCGCGAGAAAGCCATAGCGTTCAGACGCTTGGCACGTTCCGATCTGGCCAGGCGGAACCACTGCAATTAGTAAAGATTATGCATGTTCGCAGAGTGTTATTGCCATCTGCATTTCGATATAGTTAACTTCGCAATTTAGGCTGTATGATGGCAGCCAAAGCGAAGTAAAGGAAGCCACGAGAACGTCTGAAGCCACAAGCACGAAGATCAGACAAATCCATGTACAAACAATGATACACTGAATCCACGAATGAACGATTGCGGCGCCAGAGTTCCCTCTAGTAATTATTGTATTGCAGGTACAACGTCTCGAACCTGAAGATGGTAGCTCTCGTTGGGGAATACTACGACTCCTGCTGAGCTGAGCTAAGCAGCTAAGATATGAGCATCAAAATGAATGAAGAAAAAGGAAACGAAAGCAATATAAAAGCGGTACACACCTACTTCGATTTGTTTTTTGCAATTCTAACTATGGTAAGTTGCTCTGAGTAGACTGCAACGTAACATCCGGTGCAGGTTCCGAAGTAGTTCGGTGAAATTAGCAGCTAAAGTGAATGCCTTAGATAAATGCGCGTGGTCCCAACATTTCTTGCTATTCTCGCCTTTTCAACATCCTGGGATCGCGCACAATAACTCGCAGTAACTCGTTCTTTAACTTTCGATGCCGTGTAGCAATTAGTCTATACGGCGGTGAAATGCTCTTTCGAAACCGTCCTTTTACACGTGCTGTACGCCCATAACAAAGCTTACGCTGTCAGCCGATTTCCCGCCCACCTCACTGTACGCGCCGGGCGGCCGTCGCGATACGCCAGCAATCCGCTTGCGATCCGCGCCACCAGCGATGCACAGGACTGGTCGAGCGCTCGCATGGCGCTTCCAGCGATTTCACGCTGCGATTCCCAAGGCCTGACGAACTGAAAAACGCGTTTGTCGCACGTCTGCTTTTGAGAAAGGTCGCCGCTTCCACGAAGCAGGTCGTATCCGTGTTATCAGGCAGCACGTAAAGCAGGAAACGAGTACAATTTGCGACGCAAATGCGCCCCGCGAAGAAAGCTCACTGCGACAAACAAGGACGCGGAACTCCAGCAACTTGTGTTATGTTGCTGTGCATGCTCACCTTGTCGTGTAGTCAATGGATGCAGATTGTGTAGCTCAGCGAACATTTCATGGGTCGGTACGTTCCCTTATATCTCCGTTTTCGTTCCTCTTCTTTTTTGCTTACCGATGCTTCACCCATCATCATGTCTTAGCTACTAGCCGAAACTTTAGTATTGGTCTATTTCGCCTAACGCAACTGAGTTGACATTCTGCGTCGATGCAAAGCACTGAGAGTCGCGCATCCGCCGAAGCTAGAGCTGAGAGCGAAAGGAAAGGAAGTATAGCCCGAAAGAAAAAGGCTGAGAAAGTAAAAAGAAAAGAAAGGAAGAAGGCAAAGGAATAACTACAAATGTGCCGTGTTCGGCGTCGGTGCTCTAGCACTGGAGCTGTCCCACCTGAGGAGACGTAGACTCACGATTTACTTGGAACTCGAAGCTCTTGCGAATGAACGGCTCCTTTATTGATATTATAACAACTAGACAAAAGCAGAGCAACGTCGGGAATATACGCACGGTTGCCTATGAACTGCGCATACATTAGAGCTAGTGTGGCCGCGATGAAAACTGAAATGGCCTCACCAGCTTCAGTTATGTTTCAGTAACTATTCTTGCACCGAAAAGCACGACATGTTTGTTCCACAATGCATTCCGGCCACGCGAAACAAAAGAAACCACGAAACAGAGTCAACCAATGTAGCATGGCGGCTGCGTTGGCTTCTAACGGCCCAGTGGTTAAATGTAATTATTTTCGCGGCGCTGCCGAATGCAGGCGCCATCGGTCAGAACGTCTCCGCGCCCGTTGCCTATATATATTATACTCTGCTGCCAGCGATTACGTTTCATTTGAATTGGTGTCGATTCTGAATTCATAATATATGACAATACATATTTTGCCAATCGCAATAACTGCAGATATCTAACTTTGCTTGTTTCTGATTATAATAAATTTTACCCAACTATGTAATCTGACCAGCACTGCTTTGTTTCCTTCTACTGTCTCAAGTATATCTTGCCTTCAACAGAGCAACAAAACAACTGGACGTACTGGTAGATAAGAGAAGAAAAGAAAACAAAAGAAGGTCGACCCTAAACACAAGCGTGTTAGCACAGCTACATCATTTATTGCAGGTATTGACAAATATCCGAAGGCTCAAGGATACACAAAAGTACGCGCAGAACGTACGCCGTGAACCCTGCCATCCGCCTGCACCAACATCCAATCGTTAAAGCTACGTATATTCTTTCTATGTGAGGCAGTAGCTTGCTTATCCGGCAAGTCACGGGAACTTGGAGTAATATATGGGATCAAGTGGCCAGAGAACGGGCAATAAGCGGGGATGAACATGCTCCATAAAGCCCATATAAAAGCCCCGTACACGGCTTCGCCGTGCTCGATCGCCCCGCTACTTGAGTTGAGGCTAGAACCGCGGGATCAAGGTAGGTCACTGCGCAGTCGCAGCAGTGCGGACGCCGAACAGCACCCCGGGGATGGTTCTGACCGCAGCGGTCGGCTCGCACCTTGAAGTTACGACACCAATTTGTTCTGACACGCGCTAACTCGTTGCTGACACCTAAACTGTAGAGGCCCCAAAAGAAACAGGGGAAGCAGTAAATTATGCTGAACTGGCGCGCTGCTCTACATGGAACTTTTGCAGTGTGTGTGAGAAGAAGAAGTAAAAGAGAGTGAGAGAGACAAGAACTTACAAGGCTTTACAATGAGAAGCCTAAGTTGACCAAGTTGAAAAATACGCTTGCTGGGTTGGTGCCGTTTCCTGACGCCACTGGCTTTTGTGCTTATGCATGCTTTGCGTGTGTTTGGGTGCTTCATGGGTAGAAAGATGCATCTTTCGTGCATCGAAAGATGCATCTTTCGATGCGTTAGAAGGATGCTACATGTGGGATGACCAGAGGCCTGCGCACTTAATTACATCATCCATTTCTTTCTTATAAAAGGGAAGAAATCTTCCAGATGTATAGCGTTATTTCGAGATTAGGTGTTACATTTAACCGTGTAGCATATCGTACGTAATATGTACACGTCTTGTATGCGTAGTCCTCAAGAACGATTTCGAACTGAGTTTGTCCTCGCTCTAATAAATGTGGGAAATTTCTTCCTCTCTTATATTACTAATATTTCTCATCGATGACCCGTGAAGAGAAACAGCCGTCAAAATACTGCATGACAACTAAGCGTCCTTTCATTTCAAAAGAGAAAAGGACGATGCGCGAACTGTGAACCATGGAATGTGGCCGTTCTCTTTATTAGTATTTCGCTGCATTTTTCTCACCATTTCGCACCACGTGTATTTAGATGTCCCTTAAATACATCGTATCCGAGGCCGGCTAATTAGTGCGTGTCATTCGCAAAAAGTGGTTCTCACTGTTTCTGATTGTGTTCGTTGTAGTATCGCAAGGTTTGTGCTTTGTTCGTGCCACTTGTGCCCAAATAATATCGCAAGCCGAAGCTTGTGAGGTTAAAAAACCTAAGGATACTTGTTAAAAGCTCGTACTCGAGTAGGTACACGTAGGTCTTTCGCAATGGCGCTATCAAGACACTCTAATTAATTAATCGAATAGTAATTACTAATAATAATTATTTATTATCTAAATACCTAAATTAATAGTTATTGAATCAATTGATCAATCAATCAATCTGAGCTTTATTTACCAATTTCAAAAAGGAGTACAAAATACTTGAAAAAAGAGCCTATATACGATGCCAGTACCTGGTCTAATACAGAAAATACATGTAGGTCAAACACGCACACCTTAGTTCAACTAGTAAGAACCTTGTTTAGGTGATAAAGCCCCATAACATTGAGTGAGACGCCTCATTAGACAAGTCAAAACGTTTACATGCAAGGTCAAAGTTCCAGGCAACTTTTATTTCCAGTGGCACAGCGATTTTAACGCGACATCGTCAAAGGTCCCCGTGTCGCTGAAAATCCGGTGTCGGCGCCGGGGTCGATATCCGTCATAGAAGAATCATCCCGAACCACGCATCCCGAACAGGCAGGCCCTCCGCGTGGCGCATACGCGTTATGGAACTAATTGAATTTATCAAAGTAAAATGCATTCAGAAAATTAGTAAAATAGGACCTGCACACAGTCATGTGATGGTATCGGATTGTAATTGGAATATACGATGAAACCGAATTTCTGCTGCACGGAATCTCAAACGCAAAACCCCGTTCCAATCTGCCGTTTGAGATCGGTCTTAGTAGGAGCGACGCGCTCCGTTTGGCGAGAAACGCGATGACATTCAAACCGACGGCAAGGAACGAGATGAGCGTCATCTCGGCGGAGCGAGGCGACGCTCGCCTCCGCGCATCGGCTGCAGCGGCGGCGCCAGCCGTGAGGGGGAAATAAAAAGAAGAACCAGAAAGCTCGCCTTCGTGCATAGCGTTCGCTGCCAGCGCTTCCGGGCAAACATTAGGGTTACATAAGCTGCAGTTGCCAGGAAGCGTGAAAAGCAATCAGGGATCTTCAAATGCTATCGCGTTCCACTCTTTGAAGGCGGAGCTTAAGCGTCCTCCATTTTTTTAAAGTTATGCCACCACAGAACGCATATTGCTGCAATAAAGACTGCTTAAGCTATCTTGTTTTGTTTGCCATGGTGCTTGAACATGGGAAAGTAAATACGGCATCGGGAGAGGAGAAACGGGTGTAGAGTATTTTTGCGTGTAAGCAAGAGACCTTATGGTTTCGCAAAGCCAAAAAAAAAAAAAAAGTATGGGAAGATTGTTGAAGAGAATGCTACTAGGGTGCTACTAGGGTGCTACTAGAAACATTTTGCTATTCTTAACGCACTTTTGCAGCTGCTGAAAATGTTTTAGGTATTCCTTATACCGTGTGCCCCAGCTAAAGTTAGCCAAACCGTTCAAAGAACAAAAAGAAAGGTTAGAGTATCACGGTGCGCGATACGATAATAACACCTACGGTGTAGGGTCGACAGAGGTCTGACGACCGAACACAAGTAGACCTTAAGATTGTACCTTGCGCCGTGTTTTGATATATTCTCTTTGGTTCAACCGCTTGACTAACGTGACCTGGGAAGTACACCCTATGCGTTGGCCCCAGCATTTTCTTACAATAACTCACGTGGCGATGAAGAGATGAGAAATATGAGCTAGGAAGGAAATCAAGAGGAAAACATTGGCCTGGGCATGGTATAACAGCTGGAAGCCACATTCCTGCAAACAGCGTTAATATGTTGTCTCCATCACGGCTGACAGTCTAGAGCAGCCCCATAATATATCGAGTGTCAACACAACACAGAGTTCCGTTCGCTAGAGTGATAATTAAAGCCCTCTAGTCCAGTACTTTCTTCTTTGAATGAAATTAGATATATTTAGCACATTTCTAAAAGTACGTACTTTGTAAACTACACTTCAAAATATATAGGCTGGGAAGCGCGACGTGACACAGCGCCGCGCAATGTTTAGTCTCTTACACGTCAAATTTCGGGCAGACTAGCTGGTACGCTTCTTGAATCGATCTTTTAAATACAAAAAGAAAGAAAGACGAAATAGAGAAAGTTAATAGCGATGTCTTCTTGAGTCAGTTCTCTCTGCGCAATGAGGTGGCATCGCGAACAAAAATAAAGACAAAGCAACGCCTGCGCGCACACGTACATGCGGAGAGACGAGGACAGGTTCCGACTTTCATTAGGCTCGAATTGAGTTGAACGTCCTCGTTACCTTTCTTAGCACACAATAGAGAGAGAGAGAGAGAGAGAGAGAAAAGATAGTGAAGGGACGGGTGGAGACGTCATTGAAAACCGTCGGCGACGCCGCGAGCAAATCTGCAATAGAGCAGGAACTCGTCTGGCTATCGATTCCTCGACCAAGTATATATATACCGTGCTGGTCGTGGTGGCGGAAGCAATGCGCCTTACCCCGAACCCCTTCCTCTCACTCGCACGTTCTCATTTCCTTTCTTCGCACCGCGCGTACCTGTACGATAAGCGTTGCGTGCGACGGCCGCTCGATGCTGGTATAGCTCTCTCGTGAAAGTGCGCTGGCCGCCAGCGTCGTGGCACAGCACTTACTGACGACGCTATAGGAATCGAAAGGAGAGGAAATGGTCCCTCTTTCTTTGGCACGAGGTGATCCGACCGACAAGAATAGGAACATGCGTTCCACCGACGACATCAGCGCCAGGTGTAGCAAAGTGAATTGGTTCTGAAAACAAGTGCAGGCAATCTCAATATCCTGCACGTCACTACAGGCTCAGTGCGCCCCTGTTCAGCGCTGTTCATGTACAGTCAACAGTTTTTACAGAAGAGCCGTTATTAGTGTAATTAAGGAAGATTGCAGGCTCGAAATGTTGACGTAATATCTATTGAGGGAACCATCGTGGCTATCGCAGTGAAATTTAAACGATTAAGGGGCTTGCTGAATGCGATGTCTGGGCAGAGTGCTAAGCGTGTGAGGTGATTAGGGGCGTTGAGGTAAAATTACAAATGTGTTTCGCGCTTCACAGGGTATTCAACAAGCCGTCGTTTCGAAATATTGGTGTGTCAACTTTAAGCTTGCTAGTATTTAAAGTTATGTTGGTTCTTTAATAACCGCACACCGATGGGAAGGTGGGCTACATAAGAGTCAGCTATACCAATAGACATCCGAGAAATATGCGCGCACACGTCGCTAACAGCAGGAAAAGCATATGCAACCGCGTCTAGCAAAAGTTCATGAATATTGCACAATAAGTCGCTTTTATACACGAATGTCATTTTTCAAGTAGACCAGGTACTCAACAGTAAATTCACGTAGAGTTCGCAGAAGTCTGCAGTTCAGATCATCCTAATCAGATTGCTGTCTACCAGAAAATCCCGTAGGACTGTCAATGGTCGTCTCTGTTTAGCAGCGCATGACCATAGACCAAGTAATTTCGTAATGGAAAATTCACGTGCATCTAACTGGCTTAAGTTATCTTGAAAATGGACTCGTTTTTGGTCTATCACATCAATGAGCAAGTGCTCCGCAGAGGCATCTGGGGTGCCATAGAAGGTGCAATCGGAGGTCCGCTCCTCTCTTTCTTTCGGTGAAAAAATCGAGGTGCGTAGGTCATGTGTATAGTCGTAAATGGCTCATAAAGGTGTCTAATGTACGGATAGTTCTCTTGTTCATAGAAACTCGTAGAGTATAGCGTACTCTGGATAGCGCAGTGACGTCTTTGTTTGTTCGTAGAATCACACATCTTCAGACTGCGTTCTTCGCAGCTCACACAGAACGCCTTTTGGTGTCAAATTGAACAAATTTGATAAGAGTCACTGCATTCAATGAGTCAGCATCAGCTGCCTCTTTCTTGACTACCTCATTTCCGGTAATGCCAACGTGAGTGGGAATTCACTGAAAGCGAACACTATGGCCTAAATATGAAGGGATGGTCGGTGTCTTTGTGACCGTATGCAGTTGTGATCAAGCGTTGGCAGAAAAACAATGTTGAGCCAATGAATCCGTCGCTGCTTTTGAGTGAGAATAGATGATCAATTTATTTACTTCGTTATCAGCAATTTATTTTGTTGCCTGGAGAATCACAAATAATTTTGCCGAGGTCTTGCGCGCGTTCTGCGTGGGGTAGCCCTAAATTTTATTTAAGAGAATAGTACCAGAGAGACTTCAACCTTATGATGTTTTGGGATGCTTTGCAGAATGATAAAATGTCACCGAGTTGGGGTTTTCTTAAATGTCAACCAAGGGACTAAAACGACTGCCTCATCAAAACTGCTAGGTGTTTGATAAAGGTCCAAGGGCGCCAAGGCTAAGGAATGCCCTCGAATACGACAGAGAATTAGGCGGTGCGATCAAATTAAACAAAAGAGCACGGGCACCGGTAAGTGGCCGCTAAGGCAAGGTTGGAGTAATAGGAGATCACTGGGAGAGTCATTCCGCATGCAGCGGACAGAAATACAACAGATAATGACGATGCTGAGGTGGCGATGTTGAGGCGTGTCCGAGTGAAAATTCGCCCAAAGAAAGTGCGCTTTCAAAGGAACGTCTCATGAAACTGCAAGAATCAGTGCGCGTTAAAAGGAACGTGAAACTACCAAGGATTTTGTACTGGAAAGTGCGCGCGCGTGTGCGTGCGTGTGTGCGTTCGCTCGTTTCTTCATTCGTTCGTGCTCGAGAAGAAGGGGGCGGGGCGGAGAGCAACTGAAAAGTGGCATCGACGCCTTTAAAGCGGTACTTTGTGCAGCGAACCGAGGTTAAGGGTTTCTTTCAGTCGGCAAACTCCCCGACGTTTAGACTTGAAGCTTTGTGCACCGGTGCGGGAGACCCACTACGCTTATTCAGAGGTGTTCAGAAGTCCGGAAATGTTCATACGAGAGCGGTTTATTGTAAGCGGCCGCATCTTCAGTGGTGCATGCACAGCACCTGTGACTCGATACATCACTCTGAGGCGATGAAGAAGGTGCCCAGGGGGTGGGACGAAATTCTGTAGGAGAACTGGGAACGTCACCGTTGTGAGGAAAAAAAAAATCTACAACGTTACAATAAGGAATGGCCTGGCGTCGCGGACCCTTTATCACGAATTCTGCTTCGCTGGTATTTGAGTTGAGATTGTTGCAAGGTCGTCAACAGCGTTTTCTTCATAATTACCAGGAATGTAATAATACGAAACTGCAGTTCTTCAGCTAACGAGGTGGTGGAGGAGAACAGGCCGTTGCCTCGAAAACGGCATACTTACCGTAAACGGCAGCAGTCCAGAATTAAGAAGACGAGGATCGCTTCAGCGTTTCTACGCCCTCAAGAAATGAGGCAACGCCTTCTGAGTCTTGGTAAAAAACGGCTCCTTTCGACACACACTATTAGAGGGATTATTGAAAATACCTCAAATAACTTCCCGCCTCGCCCCCCCCCCCCCCCCCCTTCCGCAGCGAGGAGTGGGATTGCTCGATGCTGCGACGAGCAACTAGAGCACGAGTTGCTTCGACACTTGCGCAAAGCTCCGACCTTATATGGAATGCAGGTATATCCGGCGTGCCTCTGGCGTTGAGTCTACTGTGCGTCCTTAACATTGCCTTCGATGATGTTGCAATGGCAATAAGGGCGCCGCGATATCTGGGATGTGATTACGAAATACAGAGAAGCCAAATAGCCAATTATTTCATTCTTTTTTCTTATAGAGATCATGCATGAATCGTACCACAAGGTATTATAATCAGCTTAATATACTTAGGAACCCGCTAAATATCTGCTACGAAATGGTTCACTGATGGATTGCAGAAAGAGAGGGAGAGGGGGGAAGAAGAAAAGGGAGGAAGTTGGCTAGGCTATACGTAGCGAGGCCTATGGGGGAATCAGACAGAGATGTATATTTCTTTGCATCAAGCAAACAAAAACAATCTACCGCCCCGGCTATTAAGAACCTGCGACAGCGGTGCAACGATTAATATATATTTAAATTATTGTTACAACAGTTTTGATGCTGCGGCATATCTTTACATTAGGAGCACGTGCTTATTGAATATGCTTCACACACACACACACACACACACACACAAAAAAAAAGAACGCTGAATGCTTCACGATGGGAAATATATCAGAATAATTCCAGAAATGCGCATTTTATTGTTACTTATTAATTAGGCACTGATGAAAAATGAGCTGTATCATTTTCCTTTCAATGTGTCCCGAAAGGCAACCTTCCAATATATATATATATATATATATATATATATATATCCCGGCCGCATCGGCACAGCATTTCGATGCGTAAGAAATACAAGAACACTCGTGTGCCTAGATTTAGGGGCAAATTAAAAACCGCAAGTGGTCAATCTTGTTCTGTAGTAGCCCACCCACTACAACATGTCTAATAATCATATCATGGTTATAACTTGTAAAAGTGCAGAATTTAATTTAATTGTTCCATGTGAAGCCATAAGAAAATGCTATTGGAAGTTCACAGAATAAAGGGATTTCTGTATGCATTGAACACGCAGTCCTCGCGTTGAAAATACCTAAAATTGGCTATAGAAACCGAAACTCTCGTAAACTGTATACACTTGCGAATTTCTGTGTTTTGGCTGGGACAAAGCCATGGTTAGCACATACTTGAAATGGGAGCCGCGCCATGAGACAACAAGTCAAGAACTTTCCGGAACTACTTTGCACTTGTTTATGGCATACACAGTGTGCGCTAGCCCACCTAAATAAAAGAAATATTTTGGGTTTCCTGCTCCAAAACCGAGATACTATTATGAGGCATCCATTATTATCTTATCCGATCATTATCTGATTATGATCTCTGCTACTGAAGTCTAGGCCGATGTTTCGATATAGCTTGTTCGCTTGCTAACATCCTGCTTTATTAACGCCTTTATGTTTGGTTTGAATTCTTGGAAGAATTGTGATCGAAGGGATTTCATACCAGTATTAAGGAAATCTGCCGGGTGACATCGTTTTTCTCTGATATTGCTCCGCAAGCTCTGTAAACTATACGTTCAGATGGAGCACGGAGTGTAAACCGATTTCGCGTAAATGATTGTCCTACTACGAACGAGATTAATTAAAAGTAAAACGAAGCACGACTTGGCAACATAGAGTGGCGCCGCGCTGCTGACCCACAGCCCCCATCGGGAATCGGTGGGGTTTTTTTTCGGCAATCCCGACACATTTTAACGCGCGAACTGTTCTAACGCCTGTCGTAGCACCTCCGTCGAAAAGAGATTTCGATGAACCTAATTGTATCTCCACAAAAGACACGGTGATTACTCATTCAGAAAATAAAAAAAAAATAATAAATTATGGGGTTTTACGTGCCGAAACCACTTTCTGGTATGATGCACGCTGTAGTTGGGTACTCCGGAACTTTGGTCCACCTGGAGTTCTTCAACGTGCACCCAAATCTGCAGTCACTGCAGGAGAAACAGGTGAGCCACTACACATTACTTAGCTAATCTTACTTTTCAAACACTGATTATAAAATAGAAACGGTGGGATTTATTTCGTAAGATTTTTTCTTGCTCGAGTCTATTCTTCCTTGTATGATTCGTCCCACTGGATAGCTGATCCCGATGACAGAGCGGTCGCGGCGTCCTATTAGCCAATGACGTACGAATGGGGAAATAATTGGAAAGTGGTAAGAATTGTTACAAAAGACTGCCCCGAGTTGTGCCCCCCCCCCCCCCCCCCCTTTCTGTTCACAATAAGTGGTAAACCGCTTTTCGGGGAGCAAAGGCTGTGATTCGCATAACGCCGAAATGACCATTAAATCTGACTTTTCTTTCCCGGCACAACTCAGTATCAAAGCGTCAGTTATTGCGTAAGAACTACGCTTGCGATGCTCCGACGTTACGTAAGGGCGAGAAGAAAGAGAATGTCGAGGTGCCCATAATGGCTTTCTTGATTAAGGACAATATGTCTAAGTAGCTAAAAAGAAATTACTCGACATAAAAGAGTGACAAAAAGGTATTCCGCAATGCAGTATTTTCGCAAGTTTCCGCGCGAAGTAATAAGTCATTGTTTCCAACTCGCAGAATGAAACGAACATCGTCAGCCAGTTATGGGGTAGGAGACAAAGTCATTAGCACCTCGTTCCTTGGCTACGGTATGACGAAATACGAAGCCTCAAGGAGCATGCGGAGTCCCCTTTCAGAGCGGTAATGGATTTTTATCCTCTCGTCCTTCTCGTTATGTTCTCGTCTTACATTACATCTCCACAGCGAACCAATCAGTGAATCGGATCTAATGCTATTTTCTTGTAGAAGGCTGCCAAGGGTTCTGCAGTGACGCGAAACGCAAGTGACTGGCGTTCTTTTATTGCACGAAGTCTTGCCGCCAACTGCTGCAGAAGAACCGCAGTGTCCTCTTTCGTTGAAATCGTCTAATAATGAAACTTTGCACGAATACGGCTCCGCATAAGGAATTCCGGGTCGCGGAAAACTGCATGCGTCAAAAAGGTGTGCCCAGAAAACAAGACCGTATACGGCATGCGTATGAACCAAATATAAATCAAATGTGAACCATATTTGTAAGAAAACGTGCCCGGAAGGAAATTCGAAAGACAGCAACACGAAAACTGGTGGAAGCAGTTTCAAAAGTGTTTCGAAATTGGCAGTTCTATAATATTGCCGAAATTAGAACAAAAGAGAGGGAGAACAATACAATTATTTCTTTATATCTTGGAGACGGTCGTCTCTGACGAGGTTAATATGTGGTCTACCATAACTACTTTATTTACAGAGGGTGTTCAAGAAATATTGTTCAAAACTGCGTTAAAATTCGGAGGAGTACGAGGAGGACTAGCGTTGTTTGCTGCCGGAGGACCTATAGCCTTGCAAAAACTGCCGGTAATTACTCGACCCCAACCCCGAGATGCGATACTTCAATGATTTCTTCGGGGTTTCTTTCATGACAGGCATATATGGCGAAATGATCTAAGGTGGTATTTACCCTATTGCAAGAACCAGCGCCTTCCAGTGCCTTCCAGGGTGAAACCGACGTGCTTCTTAGAGCAATAGCTCTGCTACTCCAAGTACAAACCCAGCAAACGTCTGGTTCCGTTAATCTGACGTTCCCGCTCAGCTAAGGTCAAACTGGGATTTAACCTGCCACTACCGGCGTCTGCTGCGTACGCCGCCTGGGCGCCCATATCCTGAAAGCAATCTGCGATATAGACAAAGTGCGCGGTCGCGCGGTCCTCACCTTCAAAACGATCTGCGATGTGTACAAAGGGCGCCGAGTGCTTTTAGCTTCGTATGCACTGTGCTTTTGACGCTTAGTTCGCGTTCAAGCGAGACGCCGCATGAAGGTCAATTTGCTTGCTGCTGCTACCACTCCGAGCAACGTCTGTGCGTGGTCTTGTGGTGCAATTGTATATGCGGTAGTGGCTGACGGCGCCGAGCAGCGTCTGTGTCCTTTCCCAGAGCAAGCAAAACAGTGATATCACTCGACAAACTTGGCTTAACCACGTTCAACAACGGAACTTTTTGACACCGGATTGAATTGAGGACGCTGGCGCTTGCTGGAAGTCATTGGAATAGCGGTGAGATAAGAGCTGGATAAGAGCTGAGTCACACTGGACGAGACGCTGGTTTCACTGCTATGACGATGGGGCGCACTGGTATCTGCTGCGAAGGCGCTGGTTCTCGATGGAGTTCGCTGGCTCGTACTGGAAACAGCGCTGGTTGTGTGTTATTGAAACACCGGTTCCGGTAAATAAGGAGTAGCGCTGCTGAATACTAAATTCTTGATACAATTTCATCTGTATAAACTAGTGCCATCTCCTAAATAAAGCTATATTTAGAGTTCACAAATGTCCGTTTCATGTCGCCGCTAGGAATAAAGGTGCGTGAGTTGCTCCATTTATGCATGGATATGTGACGCTGAAGGTAACTTTCGCTTTTTGCATTTTGATTATTGTACGGCGACACTGCGTAACACTCGGAACGCTTTTGCTGGCTACGTGACAGTGCCCACTGAAACAGTTCGTGTGTACGTGTGTGTGTGTGTGTGTGTGTGTGTGTGTGTGTGTGTGTGTGTGTGTGTGTGTGTGTGTGTGCGTGTGTGTGTGTGTGTGTGCGTGTGCGTGTGCGTGTGCGTGTGTGTGTGCGTGTGTGTGCGTGTGCGTGTGTGTGCGTGCGTGTGCGTGTGCGTGTGTGTGTGCGTGTGCGTGTGTGTGTGTGTGTGTGCTGCTTCATTTTTTTCCCTTTATTTATTCTTTCTCTCACCTATCACATCCTTTTACCCCTCCACCAGTACAGGGTAGCCAACCGGAGACAATCTCTGGTTAACCTCCGTCTTTCCTTTGCCTTTCTCTCTCTCCCCATTTTGACTGTGCGGATAGCTACGTTCTTGAACTAAAATGCGCAAATGCAGATAACGCCTCGATTTTTAGCAGTCTGTATTTATTTAATATTCCTATTCACCAACGAAGGCTCATTGCTCAGCAGCAGTGCATGTTTTCATGTCGTGCACATTCACCACAATTCTTATGTTAGTTTTCGTGACGTGTTCCTGTAATAGACTTATATTTGCTTATAAGCGATGACGCAGCCGATGACGACGTGTTGTCGCAGTGTTGTGAAGTCGACACGAAACAAACAAGCACAGCAGTCGTCCGGACACGTTCGGACGGATCCCAGGAAACCAGCCACTGATGGATACTATCGCACCGATAACAAAGCTGAGGCAGTTAGTGCGCTCCTGCTTTCCCCAGTGTAGCGAAAAAATATTAGTTAAACGAATCTGAGGTTCAAGCAATGACCACGCTTTCCCTTACCGGAAAATGGAGGTAAGCGAAGCTTGTCCTGCGTGCACCTGACATTCGTCGCGGTTAAATAACCCGCAGGTAATGGTGCCGGATTGCTTCGGCCTCCCGCTCTCTCAGT
Organism: Dermacentor andersoni; assembly: GCF_023375885.2. NCBI lineage: Eukaryota > Metazoa > Arthropoda > Arachnida > Ixodida > Ixodidae > Dermacentor > Dermacentor andersoni. Next base: position 126,726,902 of record NC_092815.1, on the reverse strand, counting down.
TCGGGATCTTCTCGTTGCTGTCGGATTGCCTAGGATCGGGCGGCTCTAGCGGCTGGATCAGCGTCCCGACGGCGAGCCCTTTCACGGGCGAGTTGTTGCCGCCGCTCGTCGAAGGCTGCCTGTTTCTCCAGGGAATGCACAGCACGTGGCCTTCCCATCCGTATTCCGAGACTGAAAGGAAACGAAGCCGGCGCAGCGTGCGCGAGACCCTTTCCTGCCATTTCCCTTCCTGGCGGAAGCAAAATGGCTCTGATTGGTTGCGCGCGTGGCGTGAGCGCGCGCCTATGCAGCTGGAATCTACGCTAATGACTCACGCTCCGGCACAGCTGTCAACTCATCAAACCACCCTTTCTCGCAGCTGCTCTGCTCTGGGAGCAACTGGCTTGTTTTTGCTTGACCATGACAAATCCACTTGTGAGTCAATACAAGCTTCGCTTGAAAACACACATTTCAGTATTGGCCAGGTACCCCCGTCGAGATAATTCCTTCCGCCGAAGGTTAGGCCCAACTAGTGCATAAAGTCAGGGGGAGGGGGGGGGCTGAGGGGGCTCAGCCCTCCCTCCATTTTTTTAAGAAGGGGTCGGAAGTTCAACTGTCGCACTGGGGCACCTATTTTACAAGCGCTGTAGGTGATTTTATTACCCTTAATGCTTTGGGCGCGACACTATACGTATTAATATTTTTACTCCGTGCTTTTATTCTATGGCCCATGTATGTATATATATATATATATATATATATAGTATATATAAACATGTGTGAGCGTGTGCATGCTATACTGGTCACCGCCCTATGAGGGCTCCCCTTCACTGAAAGGATGCTTCAAGTAAGCCCTAGGCCTAGCGCACCCGCTGCGTCCGATCTACACGCTACCAGTCCACTGTGCTCAGGAATAAGCAAGTATAACGAAGAAAAATCACTATTGGGGGCGAGGACTTACGGAGTCGCCATCTGTCGGAAGCACCTTCCTTGCGTAGTATGAGGGATCACGCGGCGCGCTCCTCATAGGGTTGGCTTGCGGCGCTCAGGAAAAACACCTCGCGGCAGCCTTCCTGGACATTTTTGTAAGTGCTCTCAAAACGCTGGAAGTTTCTTACTGTCGAAATAATAATCTTGGGCAAATTGAAAGCACGGAATCGTTTACAGACTCTGTTTACCGAATACGTATATACAGTGAACGCCACTGCGCGCGATCGCCGCGATGGAGTCTCCCGAACCGGCTTCTCGCGTGAAAGGTAGGCAAACGCTGAGAGCAAACTGTGTTAAATACGTTCTTATAGTGGGCTGTCTGTATTACCAAATGGAGCATAACAGAATGAAGCCTCAATGCAGCGATCGCACAGGTTCGCAGCGACCGACTGGGCGTCTGCATGCACGTCCACGCACAATGTTTCGCTTTCGCTGCGAGCGCGTTGTCGCACCGTGCCGTGAGCTTTAGGCCACAGAATATGAGCATTTCACAGTACAAAAGCGACCATTGTTGAGTTGACGTTATTAGAGCTGTGCAAAAATAATTTTGTTATCGAGACTTCGACGCCTAGGGCGACTGTGATGTGTCGTCGCGACGATTCAGTCTTTATTCTTTTTTTCTAAATTCTTGGACGTTTCAATATTATTTCTCAATTCTCGTCGCACTGAATGTTTATCGCTATTCTGCAGCGTGCGATTTCCCGCTGCGTCTGTATCGTAATCCAGTGCGTTAATTCATAACACAAACATGACCATATGCCATGCCTTTTTTTAATGTGCGTCTTACCACTCCCTTTCCGTTCCAGTGAACTTGCCAGTATCTAACATCAACAAGTTCATAGACCAAACCAACATGACATTAGCCGGGCAGCGGGCGTGGCCGAGCGTCTCAATACGCGTTTTCTGCTACTCACGGAACATGGCAGTCCCGGTGCCGTAGCAGAAATCTTCCTCGCGTCTGTGCTTGCTGCATACCCGAGTTGTAGCCGATGGCTGTTTACCGGTTCTAAGTTTCATTAGCCAAGCTTCATGCAGCTTATTGTCCTGCGGCTACGTGTGAATAAGGCTGACACCGGGCTCTGTTGCGTACGTCCGGCACTGCGGCACCGAACAGTAGCCTACCACGTTGCACGCTTCCAAAGGCAGCAACTACCTATTACAGTGCTTTCAAATGTTGTCAAGCAGACACACACGGCGGGAAAGCCTCACCACTTAATCAGAACCCCAGCGCAGGTGGGACATTATACTTTCGTTTTCAGCTCGCTTCGGCGCTTCCGAAGCAGCCAACGCAGCCGCTGTGTCCACGTGATCCCTCATGGCACGTCATGCCGACGGTGGCGCCAGCTTTGACAGTCGTGGAGCTCGCCCCCAATAGTTCAGCTTTCGCGTCAGTGTTTCTAAATAAGCCAATTTTTTTTGCGTTTCTACAGTGCCAGCACAAGAAGCAATGAGTTCCGATGTGGCGCGTTATAAGCGTAGTACGCATATGTGTGATCGCCGAAGGCTGTCAGCCGCATTAACCGGCGCTTCTCTGATGGATATGCTAGTATACAGAAGCGTCAATTGAAAACAATTTTGAGCTATAAGGATGTCACATTTCCCTTGCGCGAAGAACACGAAACGGCTTTCAAAATCGGCAGTAACAACCTGTACAGCGTCCCGCGTCAGCGGTTGTTTAATACGTTTTTCGAAGTTAAAAGACCAATAGTAAAGCAAATATTAGTGTTATGGCACTTGAACGCATGCTATTTAAAACGGAAAGCAGCTTTTTTTTTTTTCTGACGGAGGTGCAAGTCTTCGTCGGAGGTGCGCAAGCTTATTTGCCATGTCTGCGCGAGCACCAACTGAAACTGCGCCTTGATGCTAACATGGCAAATTGTTCACTAACTACTATGTTTTGGTCTGGTATAGAATTAGAGTACTCGGTCTGGTCAGGTGATTCAATCCTGGTGGTGGTAGAGATTTGTATTCTTTACTTTCTTATTGCATTAAAACCCTCCCTGTTGCTTTCTTTATATAAAGTAACATATATGGTAGCCAGGCACCGCGTTTTTCTCGCTCTAGAGCTGCTTTTCGCACCAGCAGCGAGCGCGTTTTCAATATATATGCCGCGCCAGTCCAGCGCTCCCGCACCGAACGCGCGACACTGGACACTGGGTTTTGCAATAGGTGGGCATTGAATTGTACAAATTAAGCAAACTAACCTTATAGCCCGAAATGCCACACCACTGATCCTAATCCAAGACTTGAAGCCCGTCATCCGAGGATAATACTATAACGGACTGCGTTGCTGCTATTGGCATAGAAATGAATTCCAGTCTACCCCCCTTATTTCACCCTTAAATTCCACCCTTAAATTTGAGATGCTTAAGACCGCGACTGCCACGCTCTGGACATACGCATACGAGTGGCTCGATTGCTTATTGTTTATACCTCACCGTCGGCCGAGCGGGAAGCGAGCGCCCCTATCAAACTTCGACCTCTCTCCCATCATGCTGGCCTGGGTATCCGTATCCTAAGGGCACCCAGAGCTGAAACACTGGCGGTGGTAGTGGTGCAACAAGCGGGTTAGGATGGATAGGTGGGCTAGTTGGTAGTGCATTATGATAAAAACTTGGAACGCTCAAAACAAAAAGGTCGTAGAAAAAGTTTTAAGACGCTCTAAGTTTTTATTATAAGCGGGTTAGCCTGGCATGCTTGTACCGCGGTTGTACCGCCTGAGCATATCCCATGCTAAATTAGCGCGAGGGTTTTACAAAGCGTTCATCGACTTGGTGTCTCGGGCGAAGGCGATCAGCATGCCTGGGACTCTATTTGCCTATCATTCCGGGCCTTTCCGGAAACGTCTTGAAGGCCCGTTTGCGGAATGCCCCTCTTCTGCAGAACCTTTTCCCTTCGAACTGGGAACACAACCAGACGACGTGCTTCATATGGAACGTGTCCCCACACAAAGAAGAAAACGGTCGAGTAGATTTTCCAGCGCTAAGGACCCGTGCCTGTGTGTATAGACGGAGCCATTTCTAACTCCACAAAAGAGGGTGACCTCTTCGCCAGCATGTTCTTTGACTACGCAGTGTTCGTGTGCAGTTTTGTACAGAGCCCGAAAAGATCTTAACAGCAGCATCGTTACTAACTGCAAGCGGAAAAAGAAAAAAGAAAGTTGTGCGAGATACGACGCACGTCTTATAATCGATGCGAAGCGAACCTTGTGTGAAGCGAGTTAATAGTCTGGCCATTTCATTCCTGTGTCTTTGGCGCAAGACAAACTGGCGCGCAGGGCACGCGCTCTCGCGCACCTTTGTTGCGCAATAAGACAGACGCGGCGATCGTCTCAAAGAGCTCGACAGAAGCACGCTTGCGATTGCGGCCTAATTGTTGGAGCATCGTGCTGCAGCGCTGGGTGGGTACTCGAGGTTCCATACTATCCATCTGGCAGGTAATGCAATTTTAAAGCAAATCTTTCTTTCACGGTGAACCCTCCCGGGCTTTCCTGACCCACGCTGCCGGCTGGGTGCTTGCGCTGCTGTCCTGGCAAGAACTGCTCACATTTTAAATAGGTAAATAAATAAAATTGAATTACACGTTCGACGCTGTCATGCTAGGGCGAACGCACACAGGAGCGCGTACGCTCCTCGCATCGCGCATGGCCGTGGGCATAGCTCGGCTGGGGGCATCAGGCTCAAGGCACGCTTTGAACGTGTAGCACACGGCTGTTATTGCACCCAAATGCCGCGCCTTTTTCGTGGCTCTCCTACAACACGGCGCCCGCATATTTTTCAGTTGCGCACTAAATCTGCTGTAGTGTCTGCTGGCTAAGCGCTCGTTCCCCCATAAGAAAAAAAAAAAGAATGATGCACGGATCACGACGCCACGAGGAACATGTGCAGGGTAAGGAACGGACGGAGAGAGCAAAGCATTTTTTTTTGGAGCGTCTAACCGTTGTCGCGGTAACAGAAAGAGAGGGCACGTGGAATGTAGGACTTCTTTTATTGCCATAACCATATGCACACACGGCGGCACGTTCCGCGGGGCTGCGCTGCGACGCGACGCGGCATCCAAGACGAAGAGAATGTGCCTCCACAGACGAAAGCGCCCGTCTCTGCAAACAAACAACTCGGTTTTGCCCAGGCAGCACTCGTGAGTGCAACGCCCACTTACGGTAAGTGATGGCAGTGCGCTCAATCATAAACACGGCGCGAGCATCGGACGCGCGTACTTCCCGAGTCGGGAGAAGCTTCTGCGGTGTCTGCGAGGCAACAACGGAAACGGTGCGAGGCGGCATACACTTAGGAGTCGCTGCGGCGAAGGAAGTAGCTGGGGTCTGGCGTAAAGCGTTTTCAGAGAGGGGAAAGCAAAAAAATGGTTGCATACAGAAGTGGAATGCTACACTCAGCACATCGCGGGTGTTCGTTGTACGAAGTGGCCACACACCGAAGTGATGGCGACTGTTTTTCTTCGTGTCGTAAAAGTAAAACTAAACTAAAGACGGGAGGGGAGGGGGGGTGGCAGGTCGGTAAAGTATGTTGCCGGGTCGGTACTTTATCTGAGTTGGTTTTCACCACAAGCATGGAAGAGAAGACAAGACCACCGGTCTTGTTCTCTAGCCAAATTATTTTGTGTGCGTACTCGTGTATGTAGTCGCGTGCGCTTGAGTGTAAGTGCGATCGCGGGCCACCGAATGGCAGGTGTTTAACACTGAAGCGAACTCTCCCATAAATGCAGTTTGTCCTCGCTGGCACTTACTGAATTGTATGTTCATCGCTTGCGAAAGTTTCTCGCGAAAAGTAGCGCACTAACCACTTCTTTCTGTACAGAGAAACCTAAGCGGCAATCAGGTCGACTGATTTTATACCGGTGCGACGGGTTTAAATTCATGGAGAAAATAAATCAAACAAAAAACAGAAACCGGAACACCAGGCGCATGCGTTTAGTTCTTCGAGAGAAACCGAATTATATGTTCGTAGTTTCGAAAACGTACGTGACATGTACTGTAATTTAATTAATTTTAATTATGGGATTTTACGTGCCAAAACCACTTTCTGATTATGAGGCACGCCGTAGTGGAGGACTCCGGAAATTTCGACCACCTGGGGTTCTTTAACGTGCACCTAAATCTAAGTACACGGGTGTTTTCGCATTTCGCCCCCATCGAAATGCGGCCGCCGTGGCCGGGATGCGATCCCGCGACCTCGTGCTCAGCAGCCTAACACCATAGCCACTGAGCAACCACGGTGGGTGACATGTACTATGGCACAAAAGCAACCGCAAAACTGGTCATTTAGACGAGCAGCTGTAATTTGACTGTCCTTGGTTCGGTTGACCAATATGGCATGCATATCAATGTCTTGTCGGAGACAAAAGGCTATTGGAGGTGTGCAGCATGAGAAATTAAGTGTTACTGTTTGAATAAACCTGAAGTTCACAAGTTATTCGGAATCCTAGTGTTAGGTGAGCTACAGGCACCCCAGTTTACAAAGTACAAATTGCCTCACGAACAGTCAACTTGATTTATAATTGTGCGAACGCGACTTACAATCAGTGAACTACAGCGAAAATGTGTCGTCAGTCACAAATAAACCTATAAGCAGTGGCACTAGTCTCAATGTAAAGGTTCGCAAACCATTGACGTAACGATTAGAGATAACAATGGTCAAGCTGCTTCGATGCTTATAGTGTGCAGAACTAAATGCACACGCTCATAGATATATTTTAAAGTTTTCCGTAGAGAGCTCACCCTGCTTTTCCATGAAGAGCTCTTCCTCTCTCTCTCTCTCTCTCTCTCCGTAAAATGATAATAGTATCACAGTGACTTCGTGAATGCCACCTCGCATTCCAGTCTCGCAGACATCCTTATCGTTGTTGCATAATGCATAGCTGCGTTATTTGCTTCTTTATTCATAAATTCTGATACGATTCGATAGAGAGAGAGAGCTAGAGACGAAATGAATGCGAAAGGGAGAGGTGTTAATCGACCTTGTTTAAAAAATCTTGTTTAATGCGCTAGACTGGGGGAGAGGGTGGTAGAAAGATCAAGAAAAAATGTAGAGAAAGAGAGCGCAGACACACTGTCGCAGCCGGTCACTTTTTCCTCAGACTATCAGGGTACGGGACCACGTGCAGCGCAATTAATAACAGTCCAGAATATAGCCGTTGGTGCAGGTCTGTTGTCCATAAAAACGTGCAGCAGCGCCTTAGTCACCCTGTACTGCGACTACTTCTCAGGTTGGCATTGCAAACTGGTTTACTTTGAAAATGGTCTCTAATAAATCGAGCTAGCACAAACTTGAGCGATTTTCTCTATGTATTTTAGCAAAGGCAGACACACAGAACGTGTTCAGGATTCTCCTTGTGACTACAGTAATCACACGAAGAGCGTTTTCATCCTCCCAATTCCGAATAGCAAAACGCTTTGTAAAGGACACTCCCAGCCATAGCCGACAAAGCTGGGTGTAATCTTGCATCCGTAGAGTCCAGTTGGGATGCGGAGGCGGTGCGAAGAAACTAGGTGTCATAAGGGACTACAAAACTTGAAGTTTCATTTAATAACTATTGAAATGCGATTACTATCTTTCATTTCGATGTGCTGGCTTTTAGTATAGGATCAGGTTTGCTAAACGTAGCTAGCGAATAAAATGGCAAAGAGACTTCAAGCTCTGATCATTACTCGGCAGCATAATCGTCTGGAAGGGGAGGCGACGCAGTAGTTCGAAGAGGACGCCATCGGGAGAAAAAACATAGCACCATGATTTCTGCGTCGTAATATTTTAGGGTGATGTCATCGATATTTAGTTTTCCTTTAGGTTAGCGCATTCTAGCGTAATTGTAGCTTACACGCAACATTATTTCAGGCACTAGTTACGGCTGCTTTCTTCAGCGGTCGCTGCGACTCACATAATCTCAGCAAGCTTATTTATCTCAACGCCGTACTCAGGTTGGATGCTGTTAGAATCCTACGGCTATCATGTATTGTGCTCACATACATTGTTTTCATAGTTTATTCACGCATCATGACTGCGTTATTGCATAACGCAATTCTCTTTTGTCGTGCCCACTTCTTACTGAACCCCTTGTACCTTTCTGTTTGTGAGTAAAGCAAGAATAAATACGTACGTCCGGAAACGAATTACTGTGGGCGTACTTTTAAGAATAATAAGTACGTCCGCAGTTAGCTTGTCATTTGTTACAACCACTGATGATGACCACTGATGAATGACAGGTAAATATTTTTTCGAGTTCACCCAGATGACTGTGTTTTCTTTTTATTGTGTATTTATCTTATGCAACCGTGTTGAGGTTTCTTCAAATGTAAACCAACTCGTGCTTAGAACTCTCTGAGCAATCGATGTACAGCCTACTGAGCGGGTAACAAAACTGCTCGAGAGCTCTTCCTCGTCTATTGCTACACTAATGTCTAAAAACAGACGTTCCACTACCGTAGAGCATTCATAAAATTCGCGCTCACATACACAACCGGAAGATCTCTACGCGGTGAAAACACGAAAAAGCTGAGTGAATACGGCACGCGCGACAGCCACGAGCTGCTACTTCTAGTGTTCCCAACACTTCCTACGAGTAACTGCAGGCTAAGCCATCTGCAAACCCACGCGAAGACTTCCGGACTGGGAGAACAAAAAGGGCCTTACATTCAAAGGGAGGAGAGTGGGCTGCTGAAAAAGACAAGGCTTTGGAAGGATCAAGTCGCATAGGCAAAATTGTGACAAAATCTCTTCCGTCTCAAAGACACACACACACAAAAAAAGAGGATGAAAGAAAGACAAAGGGACGGCGGTCGTGCCAGCCATCCTGCGAGCGCGGGCAGCCACCGTAAAGCCGAGAAAGGTCTAAGGTGAACATCGTTAAAGGCAAACTCGCGAGTACTTTTGTTACATGGTAGGAACATTGTGGGATTCATGTATAAAATTCTTCGTGCTTTCCGGCTACGTTCCCCCGCCGTGGTGGGATAGTGACTTTGACATTGCGCTGCTAAGCCTCAGGGCGAAGGATAAATTCCCAGTCGCGGCGGCCGCATTTCGACGGGGACGACATCCAATAACGCCCGTGCAATAGGTGGACGTTAATAAACTCCAGGCGCTGCAAATTAATCCCGCGTCTCCCACTACGGCATACCTCATATTCATACCGTCACTCTGACAGGTAATACCTGAATTTGATAGCTTTTAAAGGCCAACACCCAACGTCGCCCTCCAACTTTCTTTACAGGTACGCTAGACGGATCCGGCAGCGCTTTGATGGATGTACGTCCGACGTTTCTCGTTGGTCTGTCCATGTTTCACGTTGGGATACGTTGAGCGTAAGCACGCTGAACAACTAAATCCATTCTGTAGAAGGACTTGTTGCTGCGCTAGTTGGTGTTTGCTTACCGACATATTGTAGCGCGATGGTACAATTACACAGAAGAGACACGAAGAGAGAGAACACGCCACATCGCGCCTGTGACGTGTGCTGTGTCTCTTCTTCGTAAATTGTGCCTTCACGTTATACTATCTCGGTAAACTAGGGCGCTATAATGTAAAGCTATTCCAAACTTTTCTATTCCAATTCTGCAATCAGCCCATAACGATTGGTCAAAAAATTTTCGAGCCACCCCCATTTCGCCCGTCTATCACGCGACGTCACGAAAACCGCAACAAAACCCTATCTGACATGATGTGTGCACACTGTTTATGGATTACTAGACCGAACGAAATAAACATAATTGTTTCTGATTCGACGCATTTTCGCCATTAACCCCCTGATTTCGGTCAAAAGGTGTCAGGCTGCACCCACTTCGCCTGTCTGTCACGTGACGTCACAAAACTACCAAAACTCATTGCACCAGCGTGACGTGTACGCGTCGATGTGCAACTGAATATTTTTTCTGAACAGCCGGAGATTGCCCCATTCCGAAAGGAATAGAAGATGGCTGACCGCCGATAGCTCTTGCATTGGCTACTCGGAGCTGCCGAGGAGCATGGATTTATTTGCGCATAACAAAAAAATTGCGTGGCAGTATAACGCTAGCGAGCCCTTCCAGTACGTATACGACATAACTATGCCAACTCTTCTTAGGATCCGTTGTGGTGGCTATTTTAACCTTCCGTTGCACTCTGCCGCGATTTTGGACCAGCCGCAACAAGTTAAGGGGAAGCGGACCAATCCCAGACGCCGGCACCGTCCTCTTTATTCGGTTATCTACTTTCGCTCTGCCTGGCTCGGCCGCATCGAAACCCCCTCCCCTTGAGCGTGCTCCTCGCCTCTTGCCGGCACATTCGATCAAAAAAGCTGCGCGATGTAGGCAATGCTATTCTCTTTGAAAGCAAAAAAAGTGACCTATAAATGAGAAGCGCATTTCATTGGTTTTTTGAAACAACACTGCGGGTTACCGCCCGACGCTTGCGTCAGCATTTACGTAAATTTGACGTCAGGAGATTAAAATGAAAAGAGATTGCAACAGTTTTACGTTACGGGGCCCCTAAGTACATTTTTCCATCGCGTGAGCGCTTTTTCTGCTGGTTTCGTGGTGCAGCGTGCATGTTTCGTTGCAGCCGGCGCGGCTGGCTGCAACTATTTTTGCAACAACTATTGCTGTAACAACTGCCGCATCTGCTTCCATGGCGTTGATGCGGGCTTTTGCAGCAAGGAAATGCATTCCGTTCGGTTCCCCTAGACGCAATACTACAACACGTGTTTATCGTAAATAGAGCAATGCCGCAATCATGTTGCGCTCTATACCGAGTCCCTTAAGTTACTGGCGGAAATCCCGCCGTGTTGCAGCATTGCACAATTACGAATAGGTCGCAGTTGAAACTGCAATGCACAAATTAACAGAATTGTTAAGGAACGAAAGCTCAGAAGCGCAAGTGTTTTGCGTACAGTTGGCTCTGCGGACCGCTCTTCAAGGAGCCTCCACTTCTCGTTCACGACCGGGCGCGAGTGACCCTTGTCGTACTGCTTGCCTTGTCGCTAAAAGCAGGTCATTGTTGAATCTTCTTTGGAAGACTGCTTTGATCACATCGCTATGCAGACCATTAATAAAAACTTGTAAATTATTAGCGCTAGTTTTGGCGTCGTAAAGGACGTCGTGGTTTTGCATAGGTTTAAAAGCATTTTTGGCCGCGTCCGTAGAATACGCACATTTCTATTTTGGTTCTGGTTGGTCAATTTGAATTAGTAAGTGCTTAGTAGATTGGGTTCTCCGCAAGCGTGATCGAGTCTGCATGTGGAGGAAGTGATTTCGATGGTAATCAGTGCCAATGTGGCTGAGGGCTCACATTTTTAGGGACAGTTTCTTTACAGGCAGTTATAATTTGAAGGTTAGATTTTTAACGTAGGTAAAGCTCGCAAGAATCGATTTGTAGAAACGACGAAATCAAAAAAAGAAATTATGCGCCACAAGTCTGAACAGTTTGCATTCTGTTATTAATATTATACAAGTAGAGAAACTGTCGCAAGTCAGCCATTTCTTTAGCGTTGTGGTAAAATTTCCAATTGATAAGCTGCGTACCTGGGTTGGCTGCCAAATGACTAAAGGTTTGGTTATTTTGTTTCTTTTTTCTCTGCGCAAGCGCGCCTGACGTGGCAGAGGTCTTTTCGCCTCTTAAATGTGGCAACGGAAAACGACAGGAAGCAGTGTGTTGTCACTGCTGCAGCACTGAAAAAAAAAAATAACCATCGGACCGTCGGGCCAGGCGTTTAAGTAAGTTTCATGTGCCATTTCACATGCTGCACATGCAAAGACAGAGCAATACACGTACGTATACGTATGTATGACCCGACGGTGTTTTAGATCTGGTTGTTGAGTGGTCTTGAGGACGCGCTGCTTTCTGTGACTCGACCTTATTAAATGCGAAGCATTTCTTGGCGAACATTTTTCACTTTGACAGTATCTATCGAGCCGCTTACGTCATTGTGCTCTCATGGTCGTTTCGTTGATTTGGTGTTCGCCAAAATTTGCATAGGAAGACAAGAGTGTATGACGAACATAACTGATCGGTAATGACAAAAATACCATGACATGCGTGTCATGTAGGTCGTGAAACAGCCGCCTACGTCTTCGTGCTCTCATGGACGTTTCGTTAACTTGGTAGGCTCCCCGAAAACTACTTCACATAACGTGGATGGACTCCCACAGGGCCAGGGGTCTTCCGACTTTTATATCTAAGTGGCCAATATGTTTTCGCCACGTCAGATACCCTGCCACAATATATATATATATATATATATATATATATATATATATATATAGTGAGTGAGTGAAATAAAAAATAAACAGAAGTGAACCGAAAAAATGTTCCGACCACTTCCTGGTGTAAGGCTTGGGAGGTCAATCCCACCGTTCGTAACCAGTTGTCAAGATTGGAGTCGGGCATGCATTAGATGGTAGCTGGCCCATGCCGTCGTCCAACTTATCCATGGTGAGGACGTTGTTGAAGGGAAGGACTGCTTCTCATCGAGAACGAGGAATATGGGTTTATGTACAGTATCTACATAAGGACGTTGCAGTTCATCAGTCTAGCATGACTGTGAGAGCAAGTACACTGAGCACCGCACAACAGCGGTTTATAAACACTCGGTCCTCCCTCGATCCCAAGGTGAGGGAAACATTCGACCAGGCACCGTAGACGAGCCGCCTCTTTGCGCGAGGGCTTACACACACACACTTCCGCACAGGTTCACGGTCCCCAACCGAGGTCAGACGGTCTTCGCAGAACTCGGGGCTGACGTCAGGAACGGTGCGCGGGAAGGGGCCTCGAACTACGTTCCCTCGGGTACTCCCTTGTTCACAGCAGACCGGGTCGACGGTGGCGTGTTCCGTCACAAAGCCTGGTTCGTCGAACTCATCTCAGCAATCCCGCGACGTAGAGTGGCGGACGCGACGTATTGTCCTTGGTACACAGTAGACTTAGTGACGGCGTTTGGCTTTCCAGGAAAAGTCGACGCCGCGGTCGCACCTGGCTGGCAAAACTTGCACCTCAGCGGGCCGTTCTTAACACTGGTCAGAACATATCTAATCCGAACAGCCTGCCACACTCCTGGTTCTAGCCAGAAGTGTGGCAGGCTGACAGGCTACCACAACGCAACCACTTTGTTTTTCTTCTTTCTTTTTCATACGTGGTATTCAATGCATCATGTAAAAACTGTATGCGAGAAGAGCGCAAGCACTAAACAACACATCGCATACTGATGGCCTAGAACGGGCGTATGCATACCATGCACCCAAGAGAAACTACAAGCAGTTTTTAACTTTAAAAAGTCGCACTTTGGCACTAAAGGCGAAGCATCGATTGCGATAGCAAATTAGTGGATGGGTAGCTATTTTTAATATAAATTTTTAAATATTGCCTATCAATTTTGTACAATTCTAATCTTTCATCTACATATCCCTTACCGGCGGTCATTCTAACAGAAATGAAAACGCGTAATTGAATAATTAAGATTATTATCCTAATTACATTTTCAACTAATTATTTCACGGCACATGTTTTAATCTACACACGGTAGCTAGTAAGTTCACAAGACATATCCACCTGGAACGAATTTTCTGGACTGCAACCGTTTCGAGATTAGAGTGTCCGACGAAACGCATTCGTGTTCCAGTTAATATTGTCCTTCAATGCATAAAACATCGTTTTCTTAAAAAAAGTACCTGGAACGCCTATGCGTTTCGTCGGATTCTGAAAAGAATATCTCGAAACTGATTCAGTTCCGCACAACCTGCCACAGGCAGTTTAAAAAATTGGTGCGGAAAAAAACAACAACAGCACTCTATATTATTATACCATATGGTACCCCGTATGAAGAAGTTTACGTTCGCACATAAACCGGTATCACCATGTAGAATTGTGAAACAGCGCACACGGGTGCTTTTTTATCATTGCTAGAGTCTTGTTTCATGAAAAAGGTGTTAGCGACACACACACACACGCACACACTTCTGCCCTGAGCTTACGACGTCCGCCTGCAGTCAACAACATACTCCTCTTCCTTCTTCCTTGGAATGTCATACCCTGTCAAGCCTATACATTGTAACTCTGGTCGACTTCATTGCTGGTTAAAACCTAATACCAAAATTTTTGAATTACGATCAATAGTGCACTCAGAGTGGACAAATTGTGTACACTATATGTCGCTCTGAAGTAAACTATTATTTGCATCTCACTTTTGCATACCTGACATAAAGAATATAACAATTTCGCGCAAACCGTAATTTAGTAAGCCAAGGGCGCTATAACGGAAAAGTATTCCAAACTGTTTCCATTCCATTTCTATAATGAGCCATCGATGATTCGTCGAACATTTTTCAAGCCAACCCCACTTCGCCTGCTTGCCACACGGCGTCACGAACACCGCCAGAAGTTCTGCTATGACGTCTACCCACTGATTATGCATGATTAGACATAACAATTGTTATGTCTCTGCCGCGTGAATGTGTCCTATGTGGTGGGTGCCAGAAATGTGCGGCGGTGTACAATATGTTCGCAGGCAATTGAGTGCTACCGTGCATTCCAGCGAATAGACGCGGCTGCTTATGCACGGTTTTATTCAGTGTTTCTGCATTAGCTTTGTGATTTACTTGCGTCTGCGATAGAATCCACAAGGTACCCCAGTTAAAGAAGACAACAGGAATTCATGTCGCAACTAGAGAAATTTCTGTTGTACGACAGAAGTTCCTCACGTTTCCGTAGTTGACAGACATTCCTGACGTTACGACAGAAATTCTGTGAAGCATTCTGTCGCGAAGACCAAGATCTCTGAAGTCGCAACAGAAACGTTCTGTCGCGACAACAAGAGTTCTGAAGTCGGAACAAGAGCTTTCTATCATGACAGCGACTCTGACATTACGACAGCAATTCTGACGTCGCAACAGAAACATTCGGTCGCGACGGCCAAGAGTTCTGAAGTCGCAACAGAAGCGCTTTCCGTCGCTGCCCTTTAAAATTGTTTGTCAATTTCGCATCGGTGGTGTGTACTGTACTTTTCTCTTGCGCGGTATTCAACCGTGCTTCTCTCAAGCCGGCAATGCTGATAGCTCCGACACCGCTATTAAAGTCGACGTGGCCAATTGTTATAATTCTGCCGTGACCACGCGGCACCTACCCGCCTCCTCAAAATCGGCCGCTGATGAAAATCATACCATCTGCGGGAATGGGTGCGTATCCGTTTTGTTTTATTTGGTAAGATGTGGTACACAAGCCTGTGGACTTAAATGCGCGGTTACACTGTCACATTAGTTAATTTCCCAGAATTATTGCACAAGCTTATGCGAAGCGGAAAAGAAGTTTTCGCTTGTTCCACAAAGTTGCGTGAAAACCTGTCTCGCTCGGGTCTCATTAATCTGGTACAGCGCTGCCGTGAGAAGCCAGTATGCTGTCAGAATGAAGACTCATCCACGAGTGTTCATGTAGCTATTTTGCGTTGAGCCCACGAATTATGTGCGCGCTCAAAAGTGTAAAGAGCGAGAGACAACTGTCGAAATTAGCAGTAACAACCCTAACAATGTCCCCGGTCACCGTTGTCTATTTCTGAATTTCTTATTCAATATGCATATCGTACAGCAAAATCGATGTTCTATCACTCCACGATGTACTACTACCTGCCGATGGTAACAACACTTGTGCTCTTCTAGAGATGTGGCAGCTGACGCGGTGGAGGGAACCCGCATCTTGGCTTTTAAAATACAAATGTAAACAGCAACGCAGACAGCGGTTTTTACTGTCGACATAGCCAAAATGTACGCTCAAACTCAATTGCGCCGTGGTGCAGTGGTAAGATGCTAGGTTCGTGATCCGTAGGTCCCAAGTTCAAATCCCGGTTGACAAGGTATTTTTTTCTATACTTCTTTTTTTTGTACTAATAAATTTACATTTTTCTTAAAGAGGTCTCTCAATTTTTAATTAAATATTGATCAGGTTGTGTTTTTAAAGTGGGACATGACGTCACATTGTGACTAATTTTGTCTTCTTCGCCTTCTTCAATAAGTGTCCTGTTCCTGCTTGACAGTAAAATGCCTCTAGTGGGGTTGAAATATCATAGCAATCAAGCTGTAGAAATCGTACTATAAAGCAAAATTTTTCTTCACAGTGTGTTTCACGAACCACCGAGTAAACCCACCATTCACCCAGCATGCACACCATTTACCCACCATTTACATTTCACCCAGTACGTACATGCAGTATTCACCCAGCGCATCCATCGTTCACCCACCATTCCCACAGTTCACCCAGTATGTACCCACCGTCCTCCCAGCACGCCCAGCATTCACCCACCATTTACACAGGTCACCCAGTAGTCATCCCACCATCCACCCACTACACCCACCATTCACCCAGCCCGCCCACCATTGAGACAAGTCACCCAGTATGTATCCCACCAATACATCCCACCATCTACCACTGTACCCACCATCCACCCATTATACCCACGATGAATTCCACCATCACCACCATGTTTTCCATCATGCCCAGCACATTTTACATCATGCCCAGCATAAAATTCATGATGGGCAATGCTGGGATTTTCAATAGGGAAAAAAGCGAATAAGTTCTAATTTTACGTCTTTTTCGCCATTAGCCCTCCGCAACTGCTCAAAAGCTTTCAGGCTGCGCCCACTGCGCCTGTCTGTCACGCGACGTCACAA
Organism: Dermacentor andersoni; assembly: GCF_023375885.2. Lineage (NCBI taxonomy): Eukaryota > Metazoa > Arthropoda > Arachnida > Ixodida > Ixodidae > Dermacentor > Dermacentor andersoni. The sequence continues at coordinate 126,710,296 of NC_092815.1, read as the reverse complement.
AGCCACGAAAACTGACGAGTGACGAGTACGCATTAAAGACGAATTAATATGCCGAACAGATGTGAACTTTTTTTCTGAATAGCCGTAGGCTATCGCGTTCCGTAAAAAATAGAAAATCGCTGCCCGCCGATCACTCTGGCACCATGGCTACTCGCAGCTGCAAAGCAGGATGAATTTACTTGCGTACAATAAAAAAAAAATCTTCCGTAGCATTATAACGCTGTCAAGCCCTTTCGATACGTATACGACAGCGCTCAGCCAACTCTTCTTCGCTGAGGATTCCTTTTAGTGGCATTTGTTTTACGCTTCCGTTGCATGCCACCACGTTTTTCGACAAACCATCACAATCTAAGCAAGAGGAAGTGGACCAATCGCAGATGCCGGCAGCAGCCTCCGCATCCGATTATCTACTTTCCCTACGCTAGCTAGACACCATTGAAATATTCTCCACTACTGCGTGTTACTCGCCTCGTATAAGCCAGTTAGATAAGTAGGACCTGTCAAGTTAGGCAATGTTATTCGCTTTGAAAGCAAATTGATCTTGTATAGGAGAGTAGAACGTTTGACTGGGCAGTTCAAACAGTGCTGCATGCCATGCTTGCGTCGATGGTTACGTAAATTTAAGCTATAGAATATTTGTACTTTGCAGAATTTTGCGGTTGCTTCAGTGAAGAGTTTCGGAATTGTAAATGTTATTACACCGCCCATAATTGTAGTATTCCTACTTTCAACAAATTTTTAAACCTTCCGATGCCGTAAATCAAGACTATGTTTCTAGCTGTCAGCGCAGCTCGGCTTTCATTCCTAAGTTCAACAAATGCCACTGCAATAGATTCAGCCTAATGAGGGGAAACGAAGATTTCACGCGTGTTTCGACAGGAAAGCCGAATTTGACCCGAAATATTGCGCCCGCCTGAATTGGCTTGCCTAATGATGAAATGCTTCCGTTCAACAATTACTTCAGTAATGAGCTAAAGCCTCTGTTTAAGTGCACGCAGCAGAGATGTCAGAGTATGTCAAACGGCGACCAGGACAAAACTACGCCAAAATAGGTCTGTGAAAAGCTTATACGGGCTTAAGAGCGGAACATTTGATTTGAAGCTTCGCCTCATTCCCTCCAAAAGCACGCTAAGATATTCGCGAATACGTGGCTCGATCAATAGCAAACTCAGAATTTATCTTTTACATTTCTTTTTTTGGAAAGCGATAGTACAGAAGAAGCAAGAGGATAGCCGTGTCTGCGTGTCGCATTTGCATTCTCAGAGTCTTAGGCACTAGAGCATAAAAAATGCACATTTAGATGCTTTACAAAACCCTTTTTCTTTTCTACAGCTGTACGAGCATCCCAATTTTGTAATAGAATCAAATATTCAATATAAGCGACATTTCAATACCAAATAGAATATTGAAAATTTTCCACTTCGCAGCAAAACGAAAGATATCGGTTCCACGCAAGGTGCCGCGAGCGACCAGATGCGTGGTAATATTTCGTATTCGCGGGCTTCTTTCACGCTCAGAAAAACACTTTTATGTAGCACTTATTGATCAACAGAAAGCTGCATCGGCAGTTTTTCATGTTGCTCTACAATTTTCTCACTGACACTTTTCATCTAATTATAATATTTGATAAGTTGATGAATTATTTAAGGCTAATTATGTAATTAGGCCGAATGCAAAACATAATCAGAGTATCTCTAAGCGATGGCAAACAAAGTTACCTTGGATATGTCCAGCTATGTGGCATTTCCATATTTTTAAATCTTGGAGCACGATATTTGGGACATCCTGTACAACGTTTCCATCGGAGAACCAGGGACTTACCCTGCGAGTTTACCCTGATGGCTTTGTGGTAGTGGAATGCGAAGGTAGTGCTACGGCATTCGCTATACCTTGTGGGGAGGAGCAATTTCAGACGGCTTCTTTCAAAGACGATGGGATAAAGTATCGCAATTCAAGCTTTGTTGATGCAACTAAGTACAAACCACCGTGATATTTTATTTTCAGCTCTGTACACGTCAGCAGAAATTTATGCAGGGCATCGACTTTCAGCGGTTATTGCGCACCCCAGAGCAGCTATGCTGTTTAGAATTTCCGGTGGGTTTCCATTGACTTACCTTGCACACTGGCGTGTTTGGAGACAAAGCTGCAGTCATGCATGCCAAACAGTAACGTACACACCAACGGCGAAATTACCTCAACCTATTTAGTAAATAATAAGAAAAACTATCATGAACTATTTTCGCTCTTCGCGGTCTGCACCATACGTGCCTTACGTCACCAAGAAACTAATCCGTTCACAAAGTTAACTGCTCTTATTCTCATACTTTCGGCGCAAATTCTGGTCTGGAGACGCCAGGGCAGGAATGCCAATGTCACCAGTGTGATTGACCTATCATGCATATGGTTTTGCTATGTTGACCAGATATTTTCGGAGAGTTATAGGCTGTTCATGACAGTTGAAAGTGTAGCGCAGACCAGTGTGGTGCTATAGCTTTAAAGATATGGAACCATACACTGGTTATGGAGCAGTGAAGTGCTCTGCCTACTGAAGTTTTTTTAGGGACACCGATAGACTCCGCGAGACCTTACATTCACCATTACTACTCTAAACGTCACCAATCGCTCATTGTTATCAGGATTGCCCATTGGTAGTGAAGTGCACTTGGAGGAGCGGAGACCGTTGCTTCGTCTATATTGGCCTTGCTTATCTCTCTTGACAACGTTAGTGGTACGTTAGTGGTGCGTTAAGAGTGGTACGGGACATAAGCCGGTATTTTGGCAGGTTTGCAACCGACACATGTCAAAAGGAGGAGCTCGGGCACGGCAACTACCGTCATTCCTTCGCGAGGCTACAGGTATGCCCGTCTCTTACGCTATCATCGTCGCTGTCTTCATACGCAGCTCGGTATTCCGAGAGACTAAGCCAAAGTTCAGCAGCACAAGTCCTAAATACGTTCTGCGTACGCCGCATTTACTGCCGGCTTCCCTTCCTCTTTCTATTTTTATCGTGAGCTTTTCTTTTTTTTTCTTTTTCGCGTCGACCCCCGTTCTCGTGGACCGGAAATGCGAAGGAATAAACTCCCGCGCGATTACTTGTACGGCTCGTGGGTAATGCTGGCTGGCTATCTCCAAGCTGCTCTATAATTCAAAAGCGAACTCTCGCAATTTTGCCTCGTTCTGGCTTGGTCGTTTTGGAAGCACGCTAGCGTATACGACTGGTGCTCGCAGGAGCTCATTCGGTATCGGGGGACACGGGTTTTCCATTTCCCATGGTATTTTTGTGACTCTAATTTCCTTGCTTTGGCTTCTTTCTTCTCTCTCTGTCTCTCTGTTACGTAACGCTGCGCGTTCGCATCGTGCCAAAAATTTACGCATAGTCACGTCACACTGTGGTGCCACCAGATGCCATTATTTCAGTTGCACTACGGGCCAGCATGTGCGCCGTGCCATGGAAGCAAAGTTTACACATAAGCACGGGCTCTCGGATTGCAAGACTTCCGCGCCTCGCCCGATGCACAGTTTGGACGCATCACGTAAATCACTGCTCAGCAGCTTCATGCTATTCGGCGTGAAATAAAGGGAAGTTTTCTAATGCGACTAGATTGCGATGCGAGAATAGGTGCTTATATTGCGCTATGTACGCGGACGCGTTCTTGTGAAGAACTTAGATTTACAACATAATACGTACCGATCTTAGGAAACCAGTTACGTAACATTGGAGTGCAGTGGTAACAAATATTTTAGTGCAGGATTTACTAAAACTCCACATGAATTCCCATCATTCCGGATTTATTGCATCTTTAAAAGCTTGTGTCAACTTGTGTATGTGATGTACTATGTGTTTGATCTGACTTATTCATTTCCTCAGAACCATTCTCTTTTGCATTGCTTCGGCCCATAGAGCACAATAAGTGAATTGTAATGAAATGCCATACATCGGCCGTATTACTGAACAGAATTAATGTGCAGTTCATACGGATCCTTAGGAATGGCGGGCCATTTCAGATCAATTATTGCGGGAAAAATTGTACCACTATAATGCCTAAGAAAGTTTCCAGCAGAGATTCCTACATCACATATGAAAAACACGAATATTGTGATGCAGCAGTTATCACGACGTTTATTACGCGTCGGAGATGCGGCGAACCGACCACGCCCAAAGCACGGATCGCACAAGAGCGAGTCCCACAAGCGATGAAGAAGAACCCCATATGAACCCCACATGATGATGATCATGCACAGATGAGAATGTATAGCTTATAAATGCCCAGAATATAATTTTAATAGTTGCTCATAGCGTTTGATTGTTCAAAGATGCAACTGGGTTATGAGAGATGTCGTAGGCCTGGAGGTATTTTTCGATTGCCCGGTGCTTTTTAATAAGCACTAAATATAAGTTCATTAGCGTTTTTACACTCAGCTACCGTCGATTTGGCGCTGCAGTTTGCGAGTGTTCAACCCACTATCACTGGCGCATAGCGGCTACGAAGTGCAAATATTGTTTAGTTCCAAGATAAATAAATGTTGACTGAACTCACGAACACGTCGAAATCTGAGAAAGTTAAAAAATATATAGTGTGAGACAATGAAAAGAACCGATCTCATTGCCTTTTCAGAATGTATTACTGGTAAGGAAACGATAACGAAGACATCAAAAAGTTTGCTGTTGCGATGTTAGGCATACACGAGGTACATCACCAAGATTGATAATTGAAAACAAAGAAAGTGTATTATAATCGTCTGCGCCAACTAAAGAAGCTGCGTGGTACAAACATGCAAAGGGTTTGTCTATCTTAGCGAACGGCATGATAGTTCCTGAAATTGAGAACTTTTCTACATTTATGGGTTAACATTCAGGACTACCGCGGAGTATTTGGGCGATCATCCATAGAGTTGGGTGGAATGGTAAAACTGAGATTTTTGCCGGCGCAAGTTTGAAGCAGCTAGCGCAACACGGGGTTAATTGGAGATCGCTGGGAGAGGCCTTCGTCTTGCAGTGAACATAAAATTAGGCTGCTGCTGCTGATTATCACGATTTCACGGAGATTTACTCGCTTGCCCTGCACCCCATGCGAGTGAAAACATCTTGTACGATTACACCATGAAGCATGTGCTACAGCGACATCACTTTGGGGTCCGTGAATGTTTCCCGAAGTCTGCGAGTTGATCTACCGGATTTAGGCCGAGAAGAGGGAACTCTTGCGTTTTCCGTTAGCACGGCATGTGAGGCTGAAGAGTGTGCTTTTATGTATGAAACATTATCCGTGACCGACGCAGAACTAAGCAGCCTTTCATTCTCTGATAATAGCGCGTGCTGTACGGCCGCAAAGAATGCACAGAGCGTGTCTACTGTACACCCAACAAATAGCAAAGCATCACCGTACTACCGTATCTCCTGCTCAGTTCTGTGTTTGTTCTTTCTCTGTTTCTCCCTTACCCAGTAGCAGGACCCAGTAACCCTTACCCCTTACCCTTACCCTTACCCTTACCCTTACCCTAACCCTTACCCCTTACCCAGTAACCCAGAAGCAGGACAAGGTTATTCATCTCCGGCCTGGCCTCTGCACATTTATTATCAATAAAATTCTGTACCCTCCAAGGCGCATAAGTACTTTGCGGCACAACAGTGCTACAAAATTTTTTGTTTGTTTGCTTGTTTGTTCACAGAAAAAGTCGGGAAAGGTAATGTAGAGACAGAGGAGGACGCCAGCGTCAGGAACCACGAGACGGTTTAACAGATGAACATAGCTATGACTTCAGCCCACGCCATCGTATTTCCTCCAGCACACTGTTCCCGGTAGAGCGATTAGGGGGAGCATGTGCACGTATAAACTATGAGAACCGCATGACTGGCATGACGCACCAGCTTCAAGAACAACAACAACAACAACAACAAAAAGATAGATTGCGGACTGTGGCTCTTGCAGACGTTGATTAGTCACCTTCGGTTTACTTTGATATGCACTGTCTTATCTTGTGTTGCATGTTATCGATAACAGTTTTCATTTTTTTGTAATTTGTAAAGGAAAATCTAATATCCAACTACTTAACTTGTGCGTTTATGCAATGAACTATGGAGAAAATGTGAGCGACCGATGACCACTCCCTGTATGAGAATCCTACGCACTTTATTTCTTTAAGGGAAGTGTTTAGGACTGTCTTGTTGCAAAAAAGAGAGAAAAAAAACTTTTTAATCAGTAAGGCTTCGACTGGGGCTAGTTGATACGTCAATCGTTCTTCTTACTGCACTATCCTGTTATAGAAAGCACAAGAAAAGCAAGAAGATAGAAACTGACCCACGTGTGCACAAATGCGTTTCACTTTCTTTTGTCCTTTGCGTAACACCATAGTACAGTGAACAGAACGATGTCACATAAACAACACAAACCAAAAGTAATCACCGAATGCCTGTAACGTGAGGCAAAAAATACATTTGTAAGTATTCACATTTCATGTCATTAACGCGCGTGATACCTCCTAGAGAATCTGACTCCATTAATGAGGCCGGCGGTAAACACATGATATCACGTGATTGTCAGAGAAAAAAAAAAACAACAGTAACAAACAACGGGGAACCTGCATTATAATTTGCACAAAGCACTGATCAAATACTATAAGAGTACAATTTACCAGTAACTACGGGCATTTTTGGGACAATACGAAAACACTATTTGAGAAATTTTTTTCACGTATACGACAAGAAGCACAAAACAGGCACAAGGCAAAATAATCCGCGACAAAACGAAAATGTATATGCGTCCTCTCTCCGTGCTACAAATGCGCTTGAACGGCGCTCAATTTATTATGTATGTGGGCACTGTTACTACGTTGTTGCTATCAGCCTTATTTGCATAGCGCATACGCAAACGTCGGTCAACCTTCCATATTTCTCCATACGTACGCTAGACGTGCGGCGCGCGACCGCCTTTTTTATACATATTTCCTTCATCCTTTGGAGCCACAGGGGCTTGCCTGGCGCAAACAAAACCTCCACGACTGTCGCTGGGTAGGAAGAGTGTCTGGAATTGGTTTCCGGGCAACGGGAATATTTCAAGGCACTATAGCGCAGTGCCTTAGCTACTCGTGACAACAATTTGTGCGGCAGCAGATGTTCTAAACGAGCAGCTATTGCTGAGAATGTTGCACGCATGCCGCTAAGTATAAATAAACTCGACATATGTTCTTGAGTACCTTCAATGTGTGTGTAAATCTAGTTTTTAGGCCGTCGAGGCCTTAATTTGCTTTTTTTTAATATTGCCGACCCGGACTCTAGGCTATAAGTACACGTGCCAGTTATGTGTTTAGCGTCTTCCCTCAGTCACCATCGCCACCAATCATGTTCCTCCTGCCTGCGCTCTTCCCATTCCCGGAAAGCAGATTTGCTGACTAGACCTACCGTATTTTCGCAATTCCAAGCACCCACCGATTCTAAGCACCCCCCTCTATTTTCGCGAATAAGTTAGGAAAAAAGTTGGCATGCGAATCTAAGCACCCCCCTATTTGTTAGGAAGAGCGCGTAGCCAAGGCCGCCAAACACGCTTGCTCACTCTGGAATCATTGCTCGACGGACCTGCAGGCACGCGGTCGATGCTTCTGTTGGACGAATTTCGCGGCCATGTGACCCCGGAGGTAAAGACAAAGCTTCGGAACATCAATAGCGACGTGGTTGTGATTCCGGGTGGCACGACGCCAGTGCTCCAACCCCTCGACGTTTCAGTCAACAAGCCCTTCAAAGCGAATCTCCGAAGGAGTACGAAGGGTGGGTGCAAAACCCTGACCGGAAGAAGACGCCGATGGGAAAGCTGCAGAAAGCGTCCCCATCAACCATCGCAAAATGGATTTCGGGCGCGTGGAAGAGGGTCCAAGTGGACGTTGTGGTCAAATCATTTAAGAAGTGCCTCAATCACAAACAACTTCGACCGAACGGAAGACGACCTGCGGTGGGATACCGAGAGCAGCGGTTCAAGCGGTGCGACGAACTCGAGTGGCAGTGATAGTGACTGAGCATCCTACACAAGCGGTGGGTTCACTGTCTGCACCGATTTTTCTTTTGAATGTTTGCAAAATAATATGTTATTTCTCGCCCCCATCTCGTCGTGATGCCGCAGCGAAAAGAAAAAGAAACGTGTAATACATAAACGGCATATTAAGCGCATAAAAATACAATGTTGCAGAAAAGAAGAAATTTAGATTGATAAAAAAATTGCAAATGCAAATTGTGTGTCGCACAGTGTTTCATATTGATTATGTTACCGTACGTACCGAAGTTGATGTTGGCAATGTTATTAACGAATGATTCTACCGAAGCAGAGGCAACAGCTGCTACTGGTAATTTATTCCAGCAGGCAATGGCGGCTGGAAACAAATAATATTTGTGTAAATACATGCGAATGGCTTGCCATCCATCTCCTTACGCACTTTTTTTTTTCACTTCCTTCCAGCTTCCTCCTCCTCTAGTGTAGTGCGGCAAATCAGGTGCAAAACCTGGTTAGCCCCCCCCCCCCCCCCCCCTCCCCAAGTCTTTTATTGTATTCTCTTCTTTTTCGTTCTGTGCGAGAAGTCTCTCTATGCAATCACATATAAACAACCAAACGTATCCGCTCTGTGAAAGTGCAGCCGTAACGAGTGCAGAAATCCAAAGCCGACACAAGCGGACGCAGAAGTTCAATAATCGGTCCAAACGTAGCCAGGTGACTTTGACTGCTTGTTGCAGAAAATCATCCCGCCGATTGGTACACTTACCTGCGCGATTTGTCTAACCTCAAAGACATATGCTCTATTCCATAGTCATTGCTCTAACAATATTGAAAACCGCGTGCTACGGCAAAAATATTGTACGTAACAATAGTCATTCGAGAAGTCTAAGGTGGATTGGGAGTGCTGCTATTCGCAGATGTAGTCGTTCGCTTTAGCAGTGAGTGAAAGCCTTATTTTTTTGCAAGTGCTGTCCGACGACACGGGGTAATCATTCTTTTGTTGTTGTTTTACGGAAGTTTTAAAAGTCACCCATGGCAGATACCACAATTCTTGTTCTTGAGCTCTATTATTCGAAAAGGCGGACATTACTAGCACGAGAAATCAAGACACAAATTTACCTCGTTATAAAAATTCGCTAATTACTTTCTTAAATAATTGCTGTACGGCACACATTGCTGTTTACGAATTGCAGCCGGCGAGTTTGCAAGACGTATTCACTCGAAATGAACTTCCAGGACAACGCCAGTTTACAGATATTGTAAACTACAGATTATAGTTACAGATTACAAATATGGTATGGGACGAAATACACGGGTGTTCCATTTACGCTTGTGCTTCACTCCATAAAAAACATTGGGTTAAAAAAGTGAGTGCAACAACAGTGCATATTTTACGGCGACTTCGATGGCGCATATCTCTAAACTTAACATTGCCATTATGAAAATTCATTCCGAATGAATGCGCCTTGCAAACTCACCGGTATACCCGCCGTGAATGCTTAGTAGCTATGGTGTTGGGCTGCTAAGCACGAGGTCGCGGGATCAAATTCCGGCCATGGCGGCCGCATTTCAATGGGGACGAAATGCGAAAACACCCGTGTACTTAGATTTAGGTCCACGTTAAAGAATCGCAGGTGGTCCAAATTTCCAGAGCACCCCCCCGCCCCCCAACAGCGTGCCTAATAATCAAAAAGTTGTTTTGGCACGTAAAATGCCATAATTGTGAAATGTTTAAACCCATCGGCTACAATTCGTAAATTGTAATGTGTGTTGCAAACTAATGAAACAAGAAGCTAAATAATGATTTTGTTAATTAATTTACGATGTGTTTCGATTTGTTTTGCATGTTCTGTGCACCTCACTGAATAATCCCGCTCAAGAGCTAGAGTTACGTTATCTGCAGCAGGTTTTTTTAATCTCTAAAACTTGAGTATGATCACCGTGTATATGATGCAATCAAACTAACTGCAGCCCACCGTAGCATGCACACCGTACAAGGAAACTTTCGCTAACAACGGTTACTCAACTAATTTCGAAACGCGGGTTCCCATTAAGCAAACGCAACAGTAAACACTGATTATAAGGACGCAGTCTTTTTACCCGTGCTTTTGCTACAAACCAAACGAGAGAACTTCTTCGTCACTTTGCTTCGGAAGAACGGCGCGAGTACTGCCGCTCAGCCCATTGAGCGTCACTGACGTACTGGTACGCCTCCGCGTTTCTGCGCTGCCATGCTCCTTTCGCATTCTTTTTGATATATAGGAATGTGGGGACCACACCAAGAGAGCATTTGTCAATATATGCATCATTGTTTGCTTTTCTTTCATTTCTCCACAACGAGAAATAAACCGTTGAGTTCGTTTTAAAATATCCTAGAAAAAAATATAAGAAACCGGCGCTGGAGGTGTGTTCTCTGCGAAAAACCCCGACACTGAAAAGGTCAGTGGCCTTTACTGCGTACAGGCTACAAGACGCGATAGTAAAGGGTCCCGACTTCCACCTGTTGTCCCTTGCCACGCAACACAATATGCAGTTCAAGATCATTTTTACATCCCGCCATCACTGCGATGCGTTAGTCGAGAGCAGAACTATAGCGACGGCAAGTAATACAGATTGCGCACGCCTGCTGCATGGGTTATTTAGACCATGCAATGTTTTCATAAATCACCTGTGGCCTTGAGATTCAAGTACCTGGGATGGTTTACTCGAAAAGGCCGACACAACTTGCACGAGAAACAAAAAATGTATATTCGCATAATAAAAAATATAAAAAGGAAATGTTGAAGTAATTAATGACCCTTGAGTTTGCAAGCTAATTGCAAACTCAAGGTAATAGGCAAGGTTTGCTAATAGGTAAGATTGCAAGTATTTGTAGCCCTTGAGTTTGCAAGGTGAACGTACTCGGAACAGTTTCTCTGGATGACCAAAACTCTGACATATATCCTTTCCCAAAGCACGCGACGAAATTCATTTGCGTACGAATAATTTCTCGGTTCAGCGCATGAAACGGCTCTTGCTTGGAAAAGCAAGTGGAACAACAGTGAACGTTTAGCTCAAGTGTGGAGGCGCATATCTGAAAGTCGGTGCAATCCTCCAAATTCATTCCAAGTGCTTACTCACCAGCTAAAATTCTTAAATAGCAATAAACACCGTAAAATATTAATGAAAGTTAATAAAACCTTGCTAATTATTACATCACGCATTTCGATTTCTCGTGCAGGTAATGCCTGTCTATATGTGAATACGGTTCAAAGATAAAACATTCTGCAATGTGTCACAGGCAATTTTTAACATAGTGCAGTCCCCACTTAAGCTGATTGGCCGTTCTATATTTGCTTTCCAATTGGACAACAAACTCTCCGGAAAACAAGCATGTAATAACCTAGTAGCTAAACACTTCTGTCCTGAATTTCAGTCGAGGGATTGCTAGCAATAAAGCATAGACTTCAAAAGAAATTATTCCTGATCAGTGTCTGATATTAGCGAAAGAGCACATTTTTCTCGGGTTGATTCCTAGTTGTGATACCTGGCTTAGGCGTGGTAATATTAATGTTATGTGGCAATAGCAGGCATAAATAAATTAGGGATAGAGCTCACGACATCAGGTTCATATTTTTAGTGTTCACTCTGCCTTTCCTCTTCATCTCTCTCTCTCTCCCTCTCTCTCTCTCTCTCTCTGTTCTTCGACTTTCAAGTAACTGAAGTGTGTTAATATTGGCTGGTATTTATTTTTTAATAGTCCTTATGTAGAGCTTCTACTTCATTGCGATAAATGCCATAAAAACATTTTGAGGACGCTTAAGCTTCGCCTTTAAAGAGTGGAACGCCGATAGCATTCAAAGATCCCTGAGCGTTTTTCACGCTTCCTGGCAACTGCAATGTATGTAACCGCAATGTTTGCCGGGAAACGCTGGCAGCGAATGCTATGCACGAAGGCGAGCTTTGTGGTTCTTTTTTTTTTTTATGGTGTGCAAGGAATTCAGGGGGCGCACCGCTCCTACCAAGACAAAACCTCATTCGGCAGCTGGAAAACACAATCGCGTTAAATGGGGTCTGTGTTAGCGTTTCCTCGTAACCGAATTATATTTTGGCGTATATTCAAATTACGATCCGACGCTCTCATAAGTCGGTCATAAGGTTGTGCATAAGTCGGACTTTACGATTTGTCTGATGCACTTAACTATGAGAAATTCAACTAGTTCAGTAGCTTCATTGCGCTGCATGGAGGGCCTGCGTGGTTGGCTAAACGTGGTTGGGTATGCGTGCTTCCGAACGATTATGACGCAGGACGCGGGCTACAGACGCCAACGCCGGATTTTCTGCGACACGGCGCCCTTAACGCTATCATATTAAAAAGGGCGCATGGCGTATTCCGTCAATGGATGGGCACTGTATGTGTTGCACGAGTTTTATAAACGCTATGAGACCTTGCAAACTACATGTGCACTGTGCAAAAAAAATTGCCGAGTTTAAATACCCGTAACTACAACGTAAGTTATAAGGACGCCGGGGTGGAGGGCTGCGGATTAATTTAGGCCACCTGGGTGTTCATTCACGTGCAGCAGAATACAAGTACACGAGCACTTTTGCATTCCACTTCCATTGGGACGTGGCCATCGCGCCCGGGAATCGAACCCGGGATTTCCGCGTTGTGGGCACTGCGTCACGGTGGCCAGTCTCTACTATATACGTTTGCTCATTCCTTTTCTGTGATATACTTTTGGAGGGCTACCGATTACATAGTTATGAGGAATGCGGGAAGATATATCATGTCGCACATTTCAATAACTTACCCAATCAATCGCTATCGACTTCTTTTTTGAGAAAGAGTCACGCTGAATGCTCTCGTATATGTGCGATACGAGGAAAAGCCAAGTTCATGAAATAAACAGACGCTTTGTAGCTGTTATCGAATAAATAAACCACTCGAAAGTAGGCGACTGGAGGGCTGGATATCCTAATTGTGAATATCTCCAGCGAGTGGGCAACATAAAAAAACGAAACCTCCCCCCCCCCCAAAAAAAATAAACAAAGGAAGAAAGAAAAAATTACTTGAGGAATAAAGCATCCCTTAACTCAGACGTAGCGCGCTATAGAATATGTACAGTCAGAGCGGTGTTGCGTCTGCGGATGCGAATCTCCAGTCACGATGTGCGTTGTCACAACAGTCTATATATATATATATATGTACAGAAATGGGATAAAAACAAAAGGAAAAAGAACCTTGCACCCAGCCAATAATAAAGTACATCAGAAAAAAGAGGAGTGGTAAAAGTTCGCAGAAACATGCGCGACGTCCGATTTCTGAGCACATTCACAATCCATCGTGGTGCAGAAAGTCACATGATGCCTCGCTGCTAACCTCTATGGAAAAGACCATCCATAACGTGCCCTGAATTGGTAACACCATCACCGTTTGGGAACACTCAAGAAGCCACCATTTCTACTTTGCTGTCTTATGCGTCACGAGAAACGTGGGCTTTCAACTTCCTCACGTATGCAGCCTGCTTACGTGCGCCGCGGGTACGCGAAATTTTGTGGCTAATGCAGAAACTTGCCCGGGCGCAATAGATCTACGCCATTCGATACGGAGTCGGCCTGGCCCAGCGAAAGTGCACTTCGGTATGCGAGCAAGTGGTCACACTTGACCGGCGAAAGCCGTGTAATACGGCAACCCATACCCGACCTGACAAAAGCTTTCGACCAGGAGCAAACTGAAATCCTTTGCTCCTTGTTATCGACGTAAGCCGCCTACGCGCACTCTGCGCAGCGGATTCTTAGTTGAGCGATCCGGTAGCATGGTACACCGCTTGGCGAGACGCTGGAATAACGAGCTGTAACGGATAAATTCGGCTGCTAAACCTTTCACTTTGAATGAGCGAACATGTTGTCGCAAAAAGAGAAAGCTAAAAACAGAGAACTAGAAAAATGGGATATTCGAAATTATAACATAAGAAAGGCTGAGGACGCGGTAAGAAATGGCCGCAGCATGAAATCAGTGAGAAGAAAACTTGGTATCGGACAAACCAAGATGTCTGCACTGAATGATAGGCCGGGTAATATCATTAGCAATCTCGAAGATATAGTTAAAAACAGCGAAAGAACTCTATACTGACCTGTACAGTACCCAGAGCATCCACGATACCTCCATTCGAAGATGTAATGAACAGGTTGCGGAGACTCTGGGTGCGAGCTTGTAGGCGTTTCAAAATAGAACGGAGGCGGTTCGTTCCACCGAGCCGCACACGATTGGTCAATTTGAACCGTGAGAACGCCATGACGTCACTTCTGATGTGATATCTGCTGTCGATCATTCTGTGTCGTCTGCGATCGGACGAACGCAACGGAACGGACCGCCTATTTTGTGACTTAAAGAACGAACCGCCTCCGTCCGATTTTGGAACGCGTACAAGATCGCACCCTCTATAACTAGCGATAAGGTTAGAAGGGCCTTGCAAGATATGAAACGGAGAAAAGAAGCAGGAGAAGATGGAATAACAGTCGATTTAATCAAAATTGGAGGAGACATCATGCTTCAAAAGCTTGCTGCCCTTTATACGAAATGCCGCCCGACTTCAAAGGTCCCAGAGAAGTGGAAGAATAGCAACATTAAACTAATTCGCAAAAAGGGAGACGTTAAGGAATTGAAAAATTATAGGCCTATTAGCATACTTCCAGTATTGTATAAAATATTAACCAAGGTAATTCACAATAGAATAAGGGCAACAATGGACTTTAGTCAACCAAGGGAACAGGCTGGCTTCAGGAAGTGATACTCTACAATGGATAACATCCATGTCATCAATCAGGTAATCGAGAAATCTGCAGAGTACAATCAGCCTCTCTATATGGCTTTCATAGATTACGAAAAAGCATTTGATTCAGTAGAGGTACCAGCAGTCATAGAAGCATTACGTAATCAAGAAGTACAGGAAGCTTGCGTAAATATCTACAGAGGTTCCACACCTACTTTAATTCTCCCCAACAAAACTAGAAAGATACATAAAAAGAAAGGGGTCAGGTAACGAGATACAATCTCTCCAATGCTATTCCCTGTGTGAGTGCAAGAAGCATTCAAGATATTAAATTGGGAAGGCTCAGGAGTGAGAATCAACGGCAAATATTTCAGCAACCTTTGGTTTGCAGATGACATTGTCCTGTTTAGCAAAACCGGGAGCGAGCTACAACAAATAATTGAGGACCTTAACAGAGTGAGTGTTAGAGTGCGGATGAAGATTAATGTAGCGAAGACAAAGATGATGATCAATACCCGGGCAGGGTAACAGGAGTTCAGGATCACCAGTCCTCTAGAGCCTGTGAAGGAATACGCTTACCTGTAACAGAAACTTTGAGACTGACAAAGAGGCTTGAGAACAAGTTAAAGTGAGCGATGGAACGAAGAATGTTAGGCATAGCGTTAACAGACATGAAGAAAGCGGTGTGGATCAGAGAGAAAACGGGGATAGCCGATCTTCTAGTTGATATTAAGAGAAAGAAATGGAGCTATCAGGTCATGTAATGCGTAGCTTAGATAACCGGTGGACCATTAAGGTTACAGAATGGGTGCCAAGAGAAGGTAAGCGTAGTCGAGGACGGCAGAAGACAAGGAGGAGTGATGAAATTAAGAAATTCGCAGGCGTTAGTTGGAATCGGTTGGCGCAGGACAGAGGTAATTATATATCGCAGGGAGAGGCCTTCGTCCTGCCATGGACATAAAATAGGCTGCTGATGATGATGATGATGAGAAACAGAAAAAGAAAGAAAAAACGAAAAGATAAAGAATTATGTTGTTTTAAAGGTATAAACGTGGGATAGAGAGCATATGCCTTCGATGAACGAACTTCAATAGTTCACGAACTATAGGCTTGGCACTTGTCTAATTGCCTTAACTTTCGTGCTGCAGACTAGACCTTTACAGCAGATTGCAACAACTTCAGTTATTGCTGTGACTAAAAAAAAAAATGAAGGAAATTGGGGGTTTTCACGTGCCAAAGCTGCACCGTGGGCTACGAGGGACGTCGGAGTGCTGGGTTTAATTCGAATTTTGACAGCCATGGACACCTGAATGCGTACCCAGAGCACGTTGAAGTAACGTTTGTACCTTCCGCGCCCAACGAAATGCGATCGCAGCGGCCGCCATCGCACCCGCGACCTCGTGGCCAGCAGCAGCATGCGATATCCACTTCGGCACCATGGGGGTGACGGAAAAAACGAACATGTAAGCCTGGGCCAGTACCGTATTCAGTATAACCTGGACGCAGATTCACCTGTACACGAAATCCGAAGGCAGGAACCACGAAGAACGATGAGTGTGTGTAAGTCCAAGACAGCTGAGAACACATCAGACAGGGTGAAGTGCGGTAAGTCATTATTTTCGATTTCTGCTTCGACGCGGCCGCAGTAATTTGTTCGCTGCTTTTCCGCACGTATTTCTGCACGCAAGAGTGAACGCTCCGGCGTAAGTTCCATATTCCATTAGAGGCAGCTTGCTTCTGCCGCCGTCCGTAAATTCCCGCACTTTCCCTCCGATATTGTTTTTACACATCGAGTTAATGCTCTTGGCGTACCAGTTCGCTTACCGAAGTTTCTGTTGGCGCTGACGAGGATATTTTGTCAGATATGGGTTAAGTGTTTCGATGGAAAATATCACCCGTCAAATAATAATTTCGTACCAACACAAGCAGTACAACGCCGAACAATCTTTCATACGAAGCACAGCAAAATGCAATTACTGCCACGAAGTTTATTGTGTGTGTACAATATGTTATCCGTCTGTTCTCCGTACTATAAGATACCCACCCCGAGGAGCGGTTGTCGTTCTTGTGACAGTGCCAAGCAAATTCAATTCTGCCGCACTTTGTAATTTCTTTCATGGCAGTTAAGTTCGAGGTACACCACATGTATTCTTGGGCCTTTGTAAGCTCTGTATATACGCTGTCTCAACTAACTTATTCCAAGCTCATGTAGAATATAAAATATTTAAAGAACATGGTGCCAAACCCGACTTTAAGGCATTTGGCCTTCGGTCGTCAGAGGTCTGAGGACTGACAACCGTAGATCTGATAATTCCATCTGGCACCGTGTTTTTTTTTTTTTATCTTCCTTTTTCGTTCAACAGCTTGGTTAAAATTAGCTGGGACGCACTGCATTTCTTTTTTAACGTTACTACACCTTAAAAGAAAGAAAAAGGTAGTTAAGGATTTAAGATAGAAAGAACAGGTGTCGAACAAATTAAATTCAAGTGTCGTCCACCTCGTGTTTTCCTGCCAACTCGCCCCGCAATTTGACCGAGTGCATTTACGGCACTGCATGGCTCTCGAGGCTACGGTGTTACTGAACCGTTGCAGCACGCTTAACCATTTGTGTAGCTGTTAACGCTACAGCGAGGCTATGTAAGTTTCTATAGCAGCTTCGCACCAGTCTTGCATGCTACGGAGTGGCCGAACGTTCAGTAGCACAATGCTGACGCTGCATTGAAACGTGCTTCATTTCTATGAGAGTCATGTACAATCACCAGCAGAACCCTAGAGATACCGGATGCCACGAAAAATAGTGGTTTCTTCGCCGCCTAGGTACGCAGGCTAAAATAAAGTGCTACAGCCTACCTGCGCCTTTTTTACCAATGTAATGCACTGAGATAACTTTACGTTGCATGGCTGTGATAGAAAAAATTTACATTTTTTTGTGGACGCCATAGTATATAGAGCTTTGCTGCCGACTGCAGATAGCCTACTTTGCAGGCGTGTTACTGTGGGCAGTCGAAGCACAAACAAGTTAGGGCAAACTAGAACAAGTTATATAGTTTTGTTTCGTTTTTTGTGAAGCCGTATAATGATTTTGGCTTGTCTATTCAGTGTGAGTCCTATGCCATCTGTAGTGACAGGATAACAAGCGCTGCGGCATCGGGCGTTCGGGTTATTGGTTGAAAAGAATTACTTCGTAATTTCTGGCTAACATTTCATTTGTGCACGTTGCTACTTTCTAGAACTTCCAAGATAGATTTTGTCGAAGCAGTATCGCACAATTTATTCACATACATAAATGAGACATAAAACGTTGTCAAGCGGCATTTCATTGTCGGCGTCTGTCGTGCAATGCACCGTGCGCAGAAAAGGTGCGACGCTTACTGTACAGTGAAGATATTAGTAAACTTAAAAAATATTGCACGTCATGATGCCTTTTATGGTTCCTAAGATGTTGGATTTCTGGTGACTCTTCCTGTGCATGGCTATTTTTAACGCGCTTGCATTATGTATTGATTTCCTGGGTCACCCACATGCATACCACTGTGTCGCTTGTTACTTTCATGTTAACGTTTAATTATATGCCGTCACAGTATACTGATGGTCATTCACATTTACCTATAATAGGTTGTTAATATGAAGCACTAATAACTGCAGCACCTCGTGTATTTGCTAAACAAGAAAAGGCTGATATGATGCTTAAGGGACGTGCCTGTTAAAGAAACATCTCTCTGTTGGTTTTCATGCTGAACTTAAGCTGCTATCAGCGCAGGAACAAAATAAAATTATTTTCTTGAAAGTTCATGGCAGGTACCCAGACTGCCTCTTCTGGCTAGACGTGCCTGTTCAGTACATGTTGGTCTGAAATGGTAGTGATTGCACATCTCTCTGCATATATAGACTCGTCCGCAATTCGGAAGTGTTTGCTGCTCTCTATCATGCTGCGAACTCTTCTTGCCTGTCTTTTAACTAAACCTTAATCCCTGATTTCAAGTGGTAAATGGCCTAGCCAGCGTCTCCTTCAAGGAGCCCCCATCCTATAGGAATTTGTTTGTGTTTTATTTCACAAATCTTGCTCCGTCCTTGTTGGTGCAACGGCGACATGCGTAACGTTACCTTTCAAAACGGTAATGAGCATGTCTTCGGTGCTTTCCACGAAGCTACCAGTTGACCAGCGTCCACCTGGACGACGAACGTACCCGACGCCGACTATTGACGAATCAATAGAAAAACTCCCTTCGAGGTGACAGCAGCCACTGCATTCTGTGGAAGCGGTAACGACCGTCGAGTCCAGGCTTCTCAACTCGCTACAAGCTGACATACATGTAGAATCCACTAATTGCCACAGGGAGCCACTGCCGACGTCATTTGAGGAACTGCATGGGCTCCTGTTGCCCGATTGTCTCGTCATTGCATCGTATGCAGGTTCGAATGTTCGACATCAGGCATTCAGCATGGACATCAGCAGTACAGCAAGGTGGTGCAACCATGGGCGGAGCGCAGTGAACAGTGCTACCCCTCTGATAGCCCGAGACTCAGTCATCAAGTGCCCTCGTCATGTTACCGAGAAAAAAAAAACGACTGTTTTAAAAGAGGACATCTTCGGTGCAGTGACTGTGCTGACATTTGTGTTCTCATACAGGTAGTGAGATCAGACACGTAAAGCGCGCCGACGGGGAGCGTGCTCCCATATCCATGGAGCGTTGTGAGTTGCGAATGTACAAAATAAACCAATTTGTCACCTTCAAGCCTCCCGACCTCGTCTGCTCACCAACCAGCAACCCTAAGCGGTAGATATGGACGACGGCGTGGGTGACGCCCCGGGCTAGCGGAGGCCAGCTGCCACGTTGTGGGCGCTCCGGCGGCGTATATAGGAAATCGGCCCGAGTGAGCGCCGACTACAAACCATGAACTCGAGAGCCGGATCCCAACAATAAGCTTCGCATCGATTCTCACGTACGGCTGTGCTTTTTAAGCACGAGCGCGCCATTACGTGAATTCACGCTGGAAAGACAAGTTTTCTTGCGCGCATGCATTCCCCTTGCTTTCTGACGATGCAACAGTACAATACATTTTCATATTAAATACAAAATTTCACTACAAAGCAAAATTTTTATACGTTACATAGCTGACCGGCGAAACAATTCAGCACTGTTCAAAGTCTCCGTAATAGGTGAACTGTAGCCTTGCACTTAGTTCCGAGAGTACGGAAATGCGCAGAGAATATAAACCGCGAAACATTTAAAGGGTGCAGTGACTGCCCGTTCCCATTTGATTACCTATTACGATTTCTCGGATATCCTTAAATTCCATTCATGCCGCCCGTCTAAAACGCTGCACGTACTGTTTCAATGTTTTAGAAGTTTACTAAGGCAGAAAAACAATCCCTTAAGATGTGTGGCGGGAGAATTTTGATATTAAATTACATACGAGTACAAGGATGTCGCCAAACAGCTTGGACTTTGGTCTAAGGAGAGGAAAACTCTTATTTGGTCGTCAGCTGTCAATACCATTTTATTACCACGCATGCGAACTGGAATAAGCAAAAAAAAAAAACAAGAAACGAAAGTACCGCCAATCGATGCACACACCATTCGCATATCGACAACGCAGCTGAAGTGCTGGGACGGCGCGTGCTTTCAAACACCACCTGCTGAAACTTCGCTGTTTGATGACGTGATGGTTTTCAAGCTATGACGTATTCCATCTTCATGGCACTTCAACAATTTCTTTTCGCGCCTACCAGTAACCATTTTTGTGCTTGAAGCACCATCTGCGTGAACGCAGCATTTTTTGTTTGTACCTCTGAACACTCGGGGATCGATCGTGAAGCCATCGATTACAATTTCGATCGTGTCGAATGCAGGCAAGACAGAGTCACCTTTTTGTCTTTGTTGCTTTTTCAGTTGCCCCCGGCACATTTTTTTTTGCATAGCTTTGCGAAATGCTCTTACCGCTCCTTGGTTTCGTATCGACCCCATCGTTCTATCGTTGCTTTTTTTTCGTCGCGTATAATTACCACGTGGGCAGGAAAATCAACATACCTTTCATCACGTAGGGGTGTGAAAATACCCTGCCTTTTGTCGGGACAAGCAAGCTTTTATGCAACTTACACGCATAGAAGCGGATAAAGATAGTCTTTAATTTGGAATGAGAGCCCGGCTGATCGCCTCACATGATATATACTCGTGCTGCTTGGCGACAATTATCGTACACAGAGTGATCACACACAGACATGTATACAAGCGGCAAGTAAAGCCACAGATAAACACGCACACATTAAAGCTTCTTACGAAATTTCGTTAAGGCCAGTAGTTCGAGGCGTATATATAGGTACGGTAGGTCACGTGAATGGGCAAATGATGTTAGAACTACAAACTTAGCGCAGCCATTATTAGCTCGCGGTTGAAAAAGTGTGGGTCTTACAGCGAAGCTGTTAAGGGTACTTCCACCACGGCTGTCATGCGGCGGCCGCATTAGAGGCTGGCTGAAAGCCTCGATAACGTCGCATACATGACCAGGCCGGCAGAACGCGCATTCGTCATCGATACAGCCGTAGGAGAAAAGAAAGAGAGAGAGAGAGAATGAAGAGGAGAGGCAGGGAGGTTAACCAGATATGAGTCTCCGGTTTGCTACCCTACACTGGGGATGGGGGATAGTGGTTAGAAAGATGACAGAGAGGAAAACGCTAAAAAAAAAGGAAAAAAAAAACACGCACACATGGAGGCACACGCACAAAAGGCGTTCCAGTTAAAGTCGTTCACAAAGGCCGGTAGATCGCAAAAAGCGCAATAGCGCTTGCACGGCCTTCTTCTGTGACGGTAGGTCCTTTCGATGTTGTAGAATTCTTTTTTCGGTCGTCCAGTTGGTCAAGTTCGTGGCGAAGGCATGCCCTCTGTGTACTGTACTGCGGGCAGGCACACAAAATATGGCCAATTGATTCTTCATGGCCGCAGTGGTCACAGGTTGGGCTGTCGGTCATCCCTATGCGGAATGCATAGGCTTTAGTAAAGGCAACGCCCAACCAAAGTCGATATAAAAGCGTGGCGCCTCTGCGGCGAAGCTGTGATGGCGCTCGAAGACTTAGTGTTGGATCAAGTGAGTACAGTCGCGTGTTTCTTAAATGTGGCTCATTCCATTGCGACGCGGTGCACTGCCGAGCAAGTAGGCGGAGCTTCCATGCTGCGTCAGTTCTAGAATGAGGAATTGGGACGTGGCGCTCCTCAGTATGGGCTGAGCGGGCAGCGTGATCCGCCCGTTCATTGCCGATAGTCCTGCAGTGACTTGGAAGCCACTGAAAGGTTATCTCATGGCCTGCTTCACTTATATGTTGCAGCGTCTCTGTAATATGGAATATTAGTTGTTCGTGTGGTCCGCGTCGTAAAGGTGACAGTAGAGACTGCAGTGCCGCCTTCGAATCGCAGAATATTGTCCATTTATGTGGTGGTTCATCACCAATGTGATGAAGGCCAGTAAAGAGCGCTGCGAGCTCTGCTGCCGTCGATGTTGTCACGTGGGTCGTCTTAAATTTGATTGCTGTACCTTTCGCTGGTATGACGATTGCCGCCGCGGAGCTGCTTGGAAGGACAGATCCATCAGTGTAAATATCCGTACAGTCAAGGCAGTTCTCGTACAAATATAGTAGCGTGAGCCGTCTAAGGGATATGGCCAATCTTCTGACAATTGAAGCATTGCATTGGTCTTGGAATAAATGGTCGAACCTGGTGGCGAAAGCGGCCGACCTTCACGTAGGGTGGAAGGCAGTTGCCTTTGAACGTTAGCCTCACACAACGTGTGTTACCGAGGCGACAAACCTGCACAATGACGTTGTGTTCACTTGCTGTTTTTATGTGAACTGGGAGGTCTGCATTAGGAATTTCATTGTCAATGTCATCGATGACTCCTGTTATTGTGGCACCATTCGTTGGCATGATGGATCGGACCTTGATGTTTCCCAGCTGCGTTACATGTTGTAGTATAGTCAGCGCGCTCGGGTTCATCACATCGATTGCCAGGATGTTTCGCCTAGTGTTTATCCTGACATCCTTGATCTCGTTTGGCACAGTGTTTTCGAGATACACGGAGAGTGCTTGCCTGTTGAGGACGCGCAGGTTGTCGGTAGCGTTCTGTGGCACGAACAGGATAGAGTGAGGCCATCGTTGAGGCGCTGTTTTCACAGTGTTCGAGCTGGACGCCGAAGATGAGTTGATAATTCTTCGTTTGGCCTTGCGGTACTGGACAAGTCGAAAGCCGTCTTCCGAGGACTCGTCACCTGATGCGGAGTACAGCTCTGTGTCCTCGCTACCACTCGATGTATTTCCTCGCTTCCTCGAACCGATGTCCGCGGGTGAACGGGAACCGGGAGGATCCTCGGGGTGTTGTACATCCATCACCGCGATGGAGGGGGCGGTAGACACCACAAGTGCAGTGAGAAGTCCAGAAATGCACAGAGACGGGCGAGATGTGTTCCGCAAGAGATGCACTTCGTCTTCACCACCAGGAGAAAACAAGAAAACACGTTGGTCATATGCGGCGACTATACATGGAGCTTTAATGCAGTGAAGTCTTCGCAAAGGAATCGCGCCATATACCTATATGGTGACGCAATCACAAAGCGTTCAGTACGTTTCGAGCAGTGGCAAACCAAACCCGCAGTAATTCTGGAGGTTGTGAGAGCTGCTTTACGCAGCTTTTCTGTCTATAAGTTGCTCGAATTTGCATACATCTTCGAAGGATTTTTTTATGCGAAACCTTCTTTGCGAACGTCGGCCACTTTGTCTATCAAGCCTCCTAGGCCGCTGGGCTGGTACTGCCTACCAACTTGAAAAAAAAAAAAAAAAAACATGTTTTTCTCGTCCATATCAGCAGCTGATTTGATTTTTACGCGAATTGTCATAGCTCTTTGAGACACACGTTCTGTCCGCGTATGCTACCACTGGAAATGCACTGGTTGACGGTTCTATCCTCTGCAAGGTTGCGCAATGAAACAACAAAAGGAATATTTTCAGAAAACAGTACCTCAACGCCTTCAGTAGAAGCGGAGTTATTGGCAATCGAAGATGGCCTTTGATCCCCTCCACGGTGCACCCACTCCTTCTTCAATGCCTTGCACTGCGAAGGCTACGGCGGAGCGGAGCGGTCCTTACTGAACGTCACCGTGGCGCCCAGCTCAAGTTTTATTAAACTGTCTGTTCACATAGACGCCACCACTTGCGATTCTGTTTTCTCGCACCGAGCGGCATCAGTAGCATAGCAAAATTTTTTTCGCACTGAGTGCTACCACAATCACAGAATTTCCGAGTGTGAGAAGTATGTCGGCAGCGTGCGCATCGGCTTAAAAGGCGCAGATATAGTCCGGCGTAACGCGGACGCGCGCCATGCGCGGTGCAGTTACACTACCCCGGCCATGATGCCTCGACAACACGCAAATTGGACGCCATGTACCTATGGCTATACAGCCTAGTATCCGGCGCAGTCAGCGTGACCGGGGGCACTCGGCGCGGCTGGCGCAGGAAGAGACGGATGTCGTATACCTCCCGCCGGAGCCAAAATAGACCAGAGTATATCACGCGCTATATAGCTCGTCCGGCCGGCAGCATGCGGGCTGCAGTTCGGGTGCACTGAAACGAGTGTGCCGAAGTTCGTGCCTTCGCCAAACACAAAAGCGCTCGCTCGCTGCGCACATGTGCACGCGTGTTTTGCGGCAATAGCTGATTCACGCGCTGCTGCGAGCCACCTTCAACACGCCGAGCTATACAGGTGGCACAGTTAGCGCAATCCTGGAGTCGCTAGCGCGACGTATCCGACTTCGCCGGCCGCCGCCTGGCACGCTGGAAACCCAGGGCTATATCCGCTCCTTAGGCTCCGACCGTGATGGCGAAACACCTCGAAGGTGTGCAACTCGGGAAGCAGACGAGCTACTGCAGGCACACCATGTGCCTGGAGTAGTATAGCGGTAGTAAACTCTACATAGAGCCACCTGACCAAAAGAAACCAATCTGAGCACGCGGTTGTTTTCAGTGAGCCGCAGCGAGCTCAGCGAGCGGGCTCGTCGCGGCATCCCGCGCGGCTTCGGTATATCTGCGTATACACAACAGACGCAGCTACACGCAACTGTATAGTAGCCAGCTGCAGTGCGTACGTCCGAGCTCGAGGGCGCGCTCGCGGTCATGTGCTCCAGTCTGATCGTGCTACGTGGTGCGGACCAGCTTCCTCGATCACCGGCTTGACAGACGGATAGTAGCCACATCCGAATCACGCAATTCGAAACATTATGCAACATTGCGCACTGAAAGGGTTTCGTCGATTGTGCAAGAGGAGCAGTGTATGGCATACCTCTTTCCTGCGGGCAACGCTACGTGGGACAGACGGGAAGCCGCCCAAACGTGAGGTTGCAGGAGTATAATCAGAAAGTGCAAAAAGGGAGAGAGGGTTTCTTCGGAATAGGTTGCTCCCAATATAAATGTGATCCACTCTTTGAAATAACAGAAACACTAGCAAGAAATGAGCATCAAAACGCAAGACTCATCATTGAGGCAGCGGCTATTGCAGAAGGCATCTTCGTTAGAAAACCGTCCATAGCATTGACTGTTAGAAAATTTGCTTACGTGGGGTCAGAACGCGGGGAGGTCGCCTTAGGCCTTGATGCGCTCTTGTAGATTCGTGGTGACCATGTTGACTTGCGCGATTGTATCTGATTGTGATCAAGTGCGAGAGCTTATATATGCATGCTTTTTGCAATAAACGCCAGTTGGAAGCCAGCGCTTTTGCTTGTCGTCTGTAGTGTCCCGTGTCCACTTATGCGCTGGTTACATCAGTTCGCCTCTTCTACCAGCAAACGTTCAAAATACAGTACCAGTCGGTAGCGAAAGCTCTCGTAAAGCCTCGAGTTGCTAATATAGGCCCAGCCAAGCAAATCATGCAGAGTTTGTGTTTTTTGTACCTGTTTGTTTCTTGTCCTTGCGTTTGCTTCTGCGTTCATGCATGCGTTTTGAAATCTGCTGATGCAACCATGCTCGCCCCCCCCCCCCCTCTACTCCCCCACGCTTCGCATTCTATAAGGGCAAAGTTATTCCAATAATGAAGGCTCCAACTGCTCGAATCTTTCTTCTTATCTGCGGCTTACACTGTAAACTTCGCACTCAAACTTCGAGCATCGCACGCGATATGCCAAGGTTGTGGGTTCGGTTCCCACCTGCGGTAATTTGTTTTTTCATCCATTTTAATTTCCATTAATTTATCGTTTCTTCATTCCATTTATTAGGCACAAGTAATTTCCCCTATGTTGTCTTTGGTGTCAGTGTTTGTTGGCTTCTTACGATATGCTAGTAAATATTGAGCCCCTCGGTTAACCCCCTTTCTTCTCGTTTACTGTAAACTGAACTCACTTCACAGTGTGTACGAGCATATAGGCAGGGTGCATACAAAAGAGCCCTTCTATTCGGTATTTGAAGAGTGCATGAAAGGTTGTAAAACAAAGAAACAGTTATTTAACACCCTTGCGGCGTTAATAATTTTGCACTGTGATCAATACAATTGCTCAAAATAACTTGTGTTTAGTTCGCTTTCCTTGATCCTTCGCGCAGAAGAAGCAGCAGCAACAACAACAACAACAGCAACAACAAAAATAATCGCGCTGACAAACTTATCTCCACGCTAGTGCTTACCTGATGAGTTTCTCTCTCGGTGCCAGGAAACACTTCCCTAACAACTTCTTGGCCCCGATCCCGCGTTTGCACTTATTTACACACGATGTTTGCCTCGCATTAGGGAGGTGGCTATGTCCACACAGCAGCCCGTCACTGCTGTCAGGTCTTGTTCCCTGGTGGTGCCCCGGTGTATAAATATTTCATCAAGGTATCTCTGCAATTGCGAAGGGTTTATGTTGTTGTACTGGTATTTTCAGTTAAGAGCGGTTAGTGGAGGTTTGCGAATATCGGCACATTAGCCAGCTAAGGTACGCGAAGGAAGTAACTGGCTAGAATTTTTTTCATTGTATCGTGCTATGTTTGCGGGATGTCGGGTAACAAGCGCATTGCTCGAGTAGGACATTGTGGGTCGGACACAGGCCCTGTTGCAAGCTCTGTGTTCACTATAAGCCCGCCGATAAGGAGTCAGACTGTATTGCAATACAGCTGCAATCAGATATGCAACACATCTCCCCCAGAAAGGTGTAATATAATAAATATTTATTGAGCCAGTCATTTAACAAGCAATGAATAGGTTAGCGAATGAATTAATGGAGGAAAGAAGAAGGGAAGGAAGGAAGAACCAAACAAATCAAAGACAACCATTGAAGCCGAAACGAGTACTCAGCTGATCCCGACAACTCATGCCTTGGCCAAACATTCTTGCTGGAGAAAAACGAACGTCATGACAGTGAAGTCCACGTACTAACTGACTGCTGTTGCTTTCCGAAACAATGCACAATAATAGATAAGCTACTTTATAACGCTCTTGCTCACGAAATCTGTCATTATGCCAAACAGGCTCACTATTTTTATGACGAAGTCTTCTTTCGTTCTTGACGTGAATTGCCTAAACTGACTACACAAGGGAGGCACATACGGTGTTGTTTAGAGTACCTTAAAGAGGCGTGCAGTGAGCGCTGTGTGCACCTAACAGACAGTGCGGCTTAGGTCTCGATGATAAATAAGAAAGGCTACCTGGATTTACTTTTAGGATGCCTCACTAAACAAGCGCGGAAAAAATAATTTTGTCAAGGACACGAGTGCAATGTATTCATGTATCCTTGTAAAGGAGTCAATGTATCGTTTGCAGCTGTGAGCAGGTGACTATCGTTATTTGTCATTAACAGAACGGCGCACTGAAGCCTCCTCCTCTTCCTTTATGTGTTCTTCTGTCACGCCTTAAAAAAAAAGACAGATAATCGAAAACTACTTCTGCCTGCTTTGACTACGCTGTTAGAAGTCATTGCACACTGTAAGTAAAGTATGGTATAAAGTTTGTAAACAGGGATAAGGTGCCTCAGAAACGTTGGCCAACGTTTCGATAGGAGGACCTACCTTCGTCAAAGGCGGCCTCATCATCATCGGCATGTTAGCTTTAAACAGTTAGTGCAGTGACGTCATGTGCGGGTGTTGTCGCTCGCGGCTGGTTTCCCCTTTCTCTCCCTTTAAAATCAGCCGCGAGCGACAACACCCGCACGTGACGTCACTGCACTAACCGTTTAAAACTAACATGCCGATGATGATGAGGCCGCCTTTGACGAAGGTAGGTCCTCCTATCGTAACGTTGGCCAGCCTTTCTGAGGCACCTTATCCCTGTTTACAAACTTTATACCACATTGTGCTATTCCATCTGTCAGCCCCTTTCTTGATTTTGGACATGTAAGTAAAGTAGAAATTCTAGAAAGAACAGCTTGGCTTAGGGAACTTGAAATACCGATAAAGGAGAAACAACAGCCTGGCGCCTTAACTGCATGGAAATTTAGGGAAGGCGCTGTCAAAGCATCCCCACGCTGAACAATGCGAACGAGAAAAGCAACAGCTTGTAACGGCGAGCGCGAATTTTTGCACTAGTTCCCGCATTCTCCTGTCGCCTTGCCGTCAGAACTCCGCAAGATCAACAGAATAAAATGAAAAATCTCGTGGCTTCCACCCTTTGTCCCCAACCCTGTCTCCGAACTACTTTCTATTCATCAGCCTGCATCTGACGAACTTTTTCGAACAGCAGCAGGAAGGCAAACTGGTTTCAGACACAAAAGAGTAGTAAACAGAGGATAGGAAGTAGTGGGCAGGGTGCCTGTTGCTGTCACCGGCTTACTACACATGAAAAAAAAAAATCCAGTGGCAGTAGGCTTCCCTTCGGCGGCCGAAAACTCCTGCAATGGCATACAGCACGACGAAGAAGCGGTGCCTTTACAGCAAGCACATAATCGAAAAAAAAAATAAATAATATTCAGCACAATAAGACAGGCGTTGACAATGGCACGTGAGAAGACAGCCAAGATAAGAGAGCGGTCGATCACTTCCCGTTCATCCGCTCAGTGCGGTTGTGCTAAGCAGCGCAAAGAGTGGCAGGTTTGGAAAAGACGTGGCGATTGGCGCAACGGGCGAAATCGCGCCTTAAGAGTGGAGACTATATATATATATATATATATATATATATATTCGGATGGTGCACGTCTTCTCACAGATAAACCGCCACGATAAGATGCCTTTATGCCTGTCCAGGACGCACCTTCCCATAAACATCTGCAATTTTTTTTAGTTGGGTTTATCTCCACCTAAAAAGAGCACAAACAATGTGCCCGACGTGCCGTCGAGGTTCCTGCCCCTGGTGCGGAGGAAATTCTACACTTTTTCAGGTTACCTGGAGCTGCTCAAAACCGCCCCCACACCTGAAAGACACAAATTTGGCAGCACAATAACATGCGTTGGAGCAGTGGGAGGCACGATGTCCAGCTCTGACATGGCCGAAAAGCAAACGCTGATCGACCAGGTTGGACGGGCGGCTGAGGTCAGTGGGGCTCTCCCCTGGGGCTCCCCCTTGAGAATAATTATTTTTTATATTTGAATCAACTTACCTTTCTCTATCTTTCTCTTGTCCAGGACGACTTCTATTGGCGGATTATGGCGGACGCATTGTGCGTCTAAATACGATGCTCTGCTAGTGTGTACAACTTTCTGAAACTGTATAAGACATGTGTGAAGGATATACAGTATAATGAAATTCAGTGCTGCGGAAAGGGCGACATGCAACGAAACAATTCACGATACGAGACGTTGAAGTGAGGCAGCAATCTCCTTGCTTTTATATTATTCGGCTGCCTCTTCCACATACTCGACATGTGCAAAGGCAAAAGGCGGGACAAACACCTGACGCACCCCTGAACACAACGACCAGAATCATACACGGGCACGGGCAGCTGTGAAGGACACCGCTCAAGGGTCCATGTGCCCATCTCGGAGTAAATGCAGCATCTGACCGACCCGCGTGAAATTCTGTTGCTTAATTACAATGTGTAGTAACTTTCATGGCGCCGTTGAAGAGTGCAAACACCGCATGATACTTTAGAATACGCTTTCAGGGTTTAGGGTTGCTTTCTGTGTATTTAGCGTTGAAAAAAAAAAAACATTTCATTTGTGAGGGTCATGGACATGTCCTAGAGCGCACGCGATACCATGGAGACCCGGCGATTTTTGTAGCCTAATTAAGATGCCTTGGGCTTGTGATCCAGCATGCGAACCTGAATTGCCAACTTCTGGATAATGAATTCCGATTTGTGAACTATTTGCGGAAACTCGGTCCGGGGTACTTTTGCGTCCCTATAGCATTTTTTTTATTGAAATGAATATTAGGAGAGGTTGGCGCCTTTATGGTGGCACCGGCTACTCCTTGTCACTTGGCAAAGGAAACAAGTTTGCGCAAAAGGGGAGAATAGCGACACGAAATATGGCACTCAGTACAACACTGGATGAATAAAAAATATACAGTCCTGCAGTACATGAGTCGCAAAGCTCTGTGCATTAGTTCAAACCACGTACGCATATATAAAGTCAGATATCTTGAACAGCCAAAACACACAACACTTGTAATGCACTGCAAGTACAGAACAGAACTATACATATTGCGTAAAAAGTTGCGATCACCACATAAACCAATTATGGACCACGAACAACGTTTGTGTTACTCAGTTAGCGTATTCGATCATCTGATACCTAATATTTTCCCAAAATGTTGGTGTCCTCTAAAAACTTTTTCAGAGCAAGAAACGCTCTTTTTTGAAGGCCTGCAGTTGGCCATGGGCCAAGTATCTTTCTTAGGGTGAATGGTCTTCTGTCTAACATCAACAAATTTGCTTGCAGTACCCTTCTTTGTGGATCATATTTCATGCACTCGAGAAGAAGATGATTCACATCTTCGTCTGGATGGCCACAAGAACACTGCGAGATTAGAGAAACGTGTCTCTAGTCCCTATAGCATTAGTCTTCTCAGGGTGTTTCTATTTTTACGGGACATCGCAGCATATGCGCGCAAAATTGCCGCGCGACTGGCCGCTCGAGGCACATTGCATGTATGTGCAGGCTTCTTTCACGCTGGGAAAAACACTTTTACGTGTAGCCCATATTCAGCAACAGAAAGCTGTGGCGGGAAATCTTTCGTGTCGCTTTACAATTTTCTCACTGACACTTCATCTAACTATAATATTTGAGAAGTTCACTAATTAATTAGGACTAATTACGTCATTAGGTAGAATGAAAAAAATAATCTGAGAGAGCGGCTCCTCCTTTGTAAGGGCGTTTCGGAATCGTTCCTCAGGACCCAAATAAAGTTCATTGCCTGCCTGCCTGATCTCCAAGCGACGGCAAACAACATCACCTTGGTTCTGTCCAGCTACGTGGCATTCGCATTTTTAAAATCTGGGGAAAGTTAGCTGGGACACCCTGTATGCCGTTCTTGGGTGTCCGGTGGTGGTGCTCAAACCATGCACCTCCCGCCGCCAAACACCCCGTCCGGAAACACAGAGTTGTATATTAAGAATTTAAAAAATACGGGTGGCGGAGAGTGAGTTTCAATTCAGCCATTCATAGTGCCCATTATCATAAGTATCCTGCCCTGCTCACCTGCAGCACCACGACCGACTTCTGCAAGAGTTCCACCGCCTGGGGCTCCCATGTTCACAACGGGAAGATATCCTCTTCCCCTGTCGTAATCAGCTACCGGCCTTCCTAAGTGTCGTCGAGTACCTCGACTCGTCGGGGCTCTCAGTGAGACTGTAGGACATTTCTACAAAAACGGATGGCCTAACGGCCATTTCACCACCTCGGGCTTCCTGATCCGCCACTACTTCGCTTCTGCTGGGCCACCTCCTATACGGTCTACCTCCAGCCTACTCCTCCGGTCGAAACCACTGGGCCCTACCGGCCGGGCTGCTCTGATGCTGCTAGGACGACCCTCTACCTTTCTCCCTCCTACACTCCCTCTCTTTTAATCCTATGATCCCACCCTGCTGGCGCTGAGCCGTGCTCCCGCATGGGTTGCAGAAAATAGTGCTAGCCTTTCCTCCTTCCCCACAAGCACCACTTCTCTATCATAATTAGGCCGGTTCCTTCAGTTCTTCCAAATTACATTTGAGGTTATGGCTAAATCCGGGATTTGTCATTTCCTGCGGCAAATAAGACAGGAACTATAGAAACTAGGTAGCGTTTCCGTATACTAATATTAAATGAATCTAAGGCCACCATGAATTCACCCGCAGACACAAGTGTGCGCAAAAGTAGAAGCTATGAAGAAATCTGAAGTTCATCTCTTAATTGCTGTCTAGCTTGTTTATCTTGCACTCCATTAGAAGAATGCCGGCCGAAAGCTGATATACATAGATGGGTCTTCAATCTAGGATAACTCAACGTGCGCCGTTGACATTCTGTCATTAGCAGAACGATATAGTTAAGATTTCTCGCGCGACAACATCCATTAGAACAGATATATGTGTCATTCTGGAATACAGTGATACAGTTCTGTTCAGCATTCTTGCCAAGGCGTTCATACAGCGAGATTGTTGTTTCAATCACGGAATACATGCATAACGCAGCACATCGTGCAACACCCCCCCCCCCCTCCACACACACACACATGCACACACGCACACACACGTATTTCGAAAAAAAAAAAAGGTAAACAAGAGGCTTATATTATTTTCTTCCTCTTTCTTCCAGGAAACACTACATCCTGAAGGCCCGCGAACGAAAGACACCTCTTCTACAGACCGTGAATCAAAGCCTTTATTTCCTCTTCAAGCAACGTAAACGTGCAAAAGGTATTGTGTGGGAGGAAAGTAAGTTGCTCTCGGCGCTGCAGCTCAACATACATTCAGGAATGTTAAAGTAGAGAACAGTCATTTCCTTGAACAAATAATGAATGTGGATGGCACTAGAAGCGCTGCAAGTTGGCGTACATTGCACGCGTGAATGTTTACGCAGATACTCTCGCGAGAGTGTCTTCGCTACACTTATGGGAGCGCGGCACGTGTCAACTCGTTTCTATACTGCCGTATGCGCTACGCACTTTTGCAAAAGCTGACGAAGCTATACAACCGACGATTCGCAGCCCCAGAAGCTGCTTGTGTAACGAAGATTTGTTGCTGCTCGCATATGCAGACAGATATCGCCGTTTTTCTGACGCGTTCCTCTTGACGTGTACTCCCGAGTGTGCTCCGAAATACGTTTTTGGCGTGAAAAAAAAAAAGAAAGAGAAAAGAACGAAAGAAAGAGAACGACTCAGTGTAAACGCTCGAGTAGAGCTGGAAACGACGAGCGTGATTTACGGCCACGGATGCCGGCATTTTCGTCGGCCTCGGCTTTTCCTCGGAGAGAAGGTCATTTACTCATCCTAAGCAGGAAGTTGGCGCGATTGAAGAGTGCGCACTTCGGCACGCATTTCTTTTCGCCTCCATCCAAAGGCCACCGATACCAGTGATGCTTCAACTTTGCCAAACCAGTACAAAGTTGAAGGCGTGCACGTTGCTATATCTCACAATGCTCTGTCAACTTAGCGAGTGAAGTGCTACAATACGTTCTCTTTCGTTTACCTTTATGAAGGGATGTACTGTGAGTATTCTACGCTATCTCGAGTTCGTTTGTTAGTTTTTTCCACAGAAAGTGTTTCTAAGAATTTGGAGGCGTCCTTAACGAATTAAGGTTCGGCAAACATGCCACAGAGGTTTGTTACTACATATATCACATGTTTGCTAATGTCTGCTGTCGCCAGCAATGTAATGACTGCTACAGAATTAACATTATCTTTACTGCGCGCGCACGCACGCACGAGCGGACACACGCACGCACACACACACGCACGCGCACACAGGCACACAGGCTTTGCGGTTCCCCTCGCCACCTGAAGTAGGTGGTTTGTTATTGCAGGTTTTGCTCCTCTTAATAATTAACCAGCGATTATTGTTTTCACGTCCTAATTGCTGCCATTATTGATTAGGACACCGACATCCTCAACGAATTTTTAAAATGGCTGAACGAAGAAAAGGGTTGCTTGGTTGTTTTAGTGATCGCAAAACAGTGAATATTCATAACTGTGTATGGCAATGAGGTGATGGGTTTCGTAACAATGAGCTTTATTTACCTCTTCAAGTAGTCTGGCTCCCCAGAAGTGCATTTCATTCCATTGTTTATGAGAAAAAGGGAGGGGCGATTGCTGCGAATATTTTGGCGCAAGCAAGGTTGTGGGAAACAGTGCGTACGTTGGCGAACAAGAAGCGTAATGACGCTATTTTCAATTCTAGTAGATTTTATTAATGAATATTTCGCCATTTATTTCATGCACGCTTTAAGAGAACACAATCAACGAAGTTCTGCGGAAATCCGTGGAACTTATTGGTTGCAGTGTCACAGAAGACTGACAAAAGCGAGCACTGGCATACACTTGACCCAGCTTTTGAACTGAGCTCCACACAAACACACACAAAAAAACTTCGACTTTATTTGTCGATCTCACCCGTAAATGGCATTCTGGTGGCAAGGGAAACGCACTGGCTTGGCACTGGTAAGGGAACGTCTTGGCACATGACTTAGGGACGACATGTGCTCAGTAGTTAAGCCTAAATATCTACAAATACTACTACGGTGTCGCAGTTCAGAATTCCTGAAGCCATATAATGTAAAACTATTCCAATATGTTTTTGTCCCGATTTAGTGACGTCAAATTCCCGTTAGCACTGACGCAAGCGTCGGGCGGTGAGCTGCAGCGTTGTTTGAACCGCCCGATCAAACGCTCTCCTCGTTTACAGGACGTCACTTTTGTTTGATTTCATATCGAACAGCATTGCCTACCTTGACAGGTTTTTCTTATCGAAATGGTTAACAAGACCCTACCCGCAGTAGCGGATAGGGTTTCGACGGGACCAGCGCTAGCGCAGTGAAAATGTATAACCGGATGAATAGGGTAGAGCCGGCGTCAGCGATTGGCCAGCTTCCCCCTGCGCAGATTGTTGTATCTGGTCGAAAATTGCGGCGGCGTGCAACACAAGGGAAGGTTTAAAAATGCCGCAAGAACGCATTCTCAGCGAATAAGAGTAGGCGGAGCGATGTCGTAAACGTACCGAAAGAGCTCTACAACGTTACACTGGCACACAAAATGTTTATTATGCGCAAATAAATTCATGCTCCCCGGCAGATCCCCGCAGCCAGCGCTCTAGTGATCGGCAGGCAGACATTTTCTATTCCTTTCGGAATGGGGAAGTCTTTGGATATCTTTAAAATTTTATACATAATTCCGAGAATCACCTATAAATGCGTAAGCATTCTTTGACTTGGCCGTTACCTAGCTTTTGCTTTTGTCGTTTCGCAAATTTCAATTGGCCCCCTACCCGAAATTGCAAGTTGGCCCACGGCCAAATTTGAAGTAGGCGCACCCTAAAATTTAAACTGGACGTACCACGAAATTTCAGTTGACCCACCCCGAAATTTCAAGTTGGCCCACCCCTAAATTTCAAGTTCGCCCACCCCCATATTTCAGTTCAGCCACTCCGAAATATCAGTTCAGCAACGCAAAAATTTCAAGTTGGCACACCCCCAATGGTAAGTTCGTTCACCCGTACTATAGGCTTCCTCATGCATTTTCTGTGGAGCCCCATGTACCCATATGGGTAAGCTGTCACGCTTTTCGCATTAAGCACACGATCTTGCTAACAAAATTGCCGGGGTACTCGCAAAAGAACGCTTACACATTAAAAAAAAACTACAGTTTTGTTCGAAATATCAGTGCTTGTTTATGCGTACACGTTACTTTTACGTGGAAATTTTCGAAGTTTTGTGACGTCGCCTGACAGAAAGGTGAATTGGGTACAGCCCGAAAACGTTTGAACAATAGCGGAAGGCAGATGGAAAAGAAGGTAAAAGAATCGGTAATATATATTTTATAATGATGCATTATCGGTGTGTACACGTCATATCAGATGGGGAGTTTTAGTGATTTTCGTGATGTCGCGTGACAGACAGGCAAAGTGGCGGTGGCGCCCGAAAGTTTTGCACCAACAGCGAATGACTGATTGCAGAAATGGAATAGAATCATAAATAGCTTTACGTTATAGCGACCCAGAACTGCTACTTTTCAATATATATATATATATATATATATATATATATATATATATATATATAGCGAAAGCGCTAAATGAACGTTGTGTAGTTTCGCAATCAGTTCTTTTTTGTACTCAATAGAAAAGTGTAGCAGAGTACACAGAGTAAATGTGGACAAAGTAAACAAAGGAAAGACAGCAAGGAAGGAAGGAAGGAAGGAAGGACGGAAGGAAAATCGCCTGTGCGGTCTTGCTAACACAATTTCGTCTTAAGGACGATGTCCTAAAGAATTCGCGAAACTAATGCGATTTCGCTGCTCAGGATGCGTTAACAAAGGGCCTCCTGTTTCTTTTTTGAATCAAGTTTCTAGTTATAAAAATTAACGCACATGTGCATACACCTCGACAATACGAATAGCTAAGTTTTTTTTTCTTTTCTTTTTTTTATTCCGCTTTTTTGAGGCCTTTCTAAGATGGCGCGAGTTTTCTGTTATTCAAGGCGGGTGCTTATGGCACGAATGACGATCAATAATTAATCATTTGGCTCACTGGATGTGCAATTTGATATCTTTACTTACTCAGCGTCTGTCGTTCACACAAAAAACTAAATTTTCTATCGTTGTCTCGTGCTTTACCTCCACCCGCAACGAATTTCGCAATGCATCTCCGCACTCACTCGCGCCATGCTGAGATATGGTAAATACCGTTATAATTACTTTCGAGACGAACCTTTCGTAGATTTCAATAGAAGATATACGCAAAAGACATCATTTAGCAGACACAGCAGACTTGATAACACTGATGAAGCAGACAGGCGGAAAAGGGAAAGATTAGAAATCGCGGGAACTTGCGTAGCACCGTTGCTTTTAAAATGTGGCGTGCTTGCCGTAGAGCCAGGACTTATTTATTTATTTATTTATTTATTCTTCGAATTCGCTAAATGTGCGGCTTCTGACGGGAGAGCGGGTGCACTGCGGCTTAATGTGCCAGCAAAAATTTAAACAAATATATATAAGAAAAGTAACTTAGTTTTTTTGGTTAATGGAGGAGAAGAAACCGAGGAGCCTACACAACCGTTAAATGAGCCGAACCGTGGTTTTCGTGGAAGCGCACAGTCTAATTAAATCTCAGTTCCGCGGTTGCATACGCAAAGAAATACTCTGTCGTATTTGGGCTATTTCGAGGCTAGACGGTCCTGAATAAGAGCGCCTGTTAATATTTCTGAGAATACCATTTCGTGAATTTCGCCCGCTAGACTTGTTTTGTTTTATGGGACATTTAATGAGTCTACCTTTTGAGGGTGGCTTCTGTAGTATTATAAGATCAAATCCCGTTTTATTGAGCATAAATGAAATAGACGCACTCTTGCTTTACGCCGCGCAGAAATCTTACAGTGCTTTTTTTTTTACTTACATTATAGTCCGGTCACATTGGACGAAGCAGGTGGGATTCTATACATACTAGTACAGAAACAGGAGCACACGTTCTGCAAGTTGTAATTGAATTCATTCGGAAGTACATTTGGTAAAGTAAGAAATACTGTAGCTAAAAGGTTTTTACGAACATCAAGGTAAATTCAACCATCAAAGGAATAACAGACATTCTACAAAAAGGCACAAGTAAACAGCTCGGTGGCTACTAGCAAAAAGAACCCTTAAATAATGTTTCAGTGTACGGACATAGGCTCTGACAAAAACGAGGTCGAAGTGGCGAAGACGATCGAGTCTAAGTTGGAAATTCGAATGAATGAATAGAATTTATTGATAGGAAAGACAGAGAGGTCGACCTGAGCTAGTGCGCTCTAGTCTGCTACTCTGCATTGGGGAAGAGGGAAGGGGAGTGAAAGTATTGGGATGGATGATGATGATAAGAGAAGTGGTGAGTGCTTATGCACATGAGACAGTTGTCTCGCTAAAGCCGCTTGTCGAGCTTGGTGTTCTGCAGAAACTTCAACAATACTTTTGTTGCACGCATTGAAATTGCAGTGTCAGGCCATGGGCCAAGGATAGCTTCCTCCGGCAGTAGTCTGCCAACGCTGGCTACGAAACTGTCTAACGTCCTTCGCTCCAGCATATACGCTGGGCACTCGCACAGTACGTGTTGCAGCGTTTCGGGCGTCTGGCAGTGGTCACAATCAGGGCTGTTCGATTGGCCGATGAGGTGTGCGTAGCGACGGGTGAAAGCAACGCCGAGCCGAATCCTGTGTAGCAATGATGTTTTGCTCCGTGTAAGCTTCGGGGGCATAGTCTAAGTTGGAAATTCGAAAAGAAGAATTACATATTATATATAAATACAGTAACTTATGAGCTGCTTGTCACATAGGTCATTGGCGTTTTAGTAACGTCAGCAAGAAAATCTAGCCCTGGGAATGACTACTGACTAGGGAACGCACCATCATAAGCCTGGTTAAGCCCACTGCAGGGCAAAGGCCTCTCCCATACTTCTTCAACTACCCCGGTCATGTACAAATTGCGGCTATGTCGTCCCTGCAAACTTCTTAATCTCATCCGCCCACCTAACTTTCTGCCGCCCCCTGCTACGCTTTCCTTCCCTTGGAATCCAGTCCGTAACCCTTAATGACCATCGGCTATCTTCCTTCCTCATTAAATGTCCTGCCCATGCCCATTTCTCTTTCTTGATTTCAACTAAGATGTCATTAACTCGCTTTTGTTTCCTCACCCAATCTTCTTTTTTCTTATCCCTAAACGTTACACCCATCATTCTTCTTTCCATAGCTCGTTGCGTCGTTCTCAATTTAAGTAGAACCCTTTTCGTAAGCCTCCAGGTTTCTGCCCCGTATGTGAGTACTGGTAAGACACAGCTGTTATACACTTTTCTCTTGAGGGATAATGGCAACCTGCTGTTCATGATCTGAGAATGCCTGCCAAACGCACCCCAGCCCATTCTTATTCTTCTGGTTATTTCAGTCTCATGATCCGGATCCGCAGTCACTACCTGTCCTAAGTAGATGTATTCCCTTACCACTTCCAGTGCCTCACTACCTATCGTAAACTGCTGTTCTCTTCCGAGACTGTTAAACATTACTGTAGTTTTCTGCGGATTAATTTTTAGACCCACCCTTCTGCTTTGACTCTCCAGGTCAGTGAGGATGCCTTGCAATTGGTCCCCTGAGTCACTAAGCAAGGCAATATCATCAGCGAATATCAAGTTACCAAGTATTCTCCATTAACTCTTATCCCCAATTCTTCCCAGTCCAGGTCTCTGAATACCTCCTGTAAACACGCTGTGAATAGAATTGGAGAGATCGCATCTCCT
Source organism: Dermacentor andersoni (assembly GCF_023375885.2). Classification (NCBI taxonomy): domain Eukaryota; kingdom Metazoa; phylum Arthropoda; class Arachnida; order Ixodida; family Ixodidae; genus Dermacentor; species Dermacentor andersoni. The sequence continues at coordinate 126,671,246 of NC_092815.1, read as the reverse complement.
TGCCTGACGCCTTTCTTTATTGGGATTTCGTTGCTTTCTTTATTGAGGGCTACGGTGGCTGTGGAGCCGCTATAGATATCTTTGAGTATTTTTACATACGGCTCGTCTACACCCTGATTCCGTAATGCCTCCATGACTGCTGAGGTTTCGACTGAATCAAACGCTTTCTCGTAGGGAACGCAGCAATGATTACTAAATTTGTCTGCCTTTTGTTGTTGTTCTTCTTCTTCTCCTTCTTCTTCTTCTTCTTCTTCTTCTTCTTCTTCTTCTTATTATTATTATTATTATTATTATTATTATTCTATCTTCTTTGCTGTATGTGTATGACGTCTCACTACTGTTACACATAAGTGTAACGCTTCGATTGTAAAAATAAAAAAATAAAAAGAGAGAGAGAGAGAGAGAGACAGAGAGAGAGAGAGAGCAAGACATAAGAAAGCGAGCCACATTTTGCTACACGATTATTTAGCAGTTGGCCATAGCACAGCTTTCAACCTGTGAACAAAAAAATTCGTGGTAATGCCGCGGTGATGACGGGTTTGTCAAGTTACCGGGTGAGGGATGGGTTTAGCAAGCGTTTAATTATTAGCCCTTATGACACGCTATATATGGGATCATACGCACTTTATTTGATGGAAAGCCAGGAATAGTAGGAATTGAAAGACAACTCACTCTGTTTAGATGAGTCACTTTTAAAGCGGTTCGCTTTCTTTGGGTACATAACGCGGCTTTTCGAGTACAACAATTTACCTGGGTTTATCCCGAAGATTGTGCAGTATAGTACAGCGGTGAAACGGTGGCATGGTACCACCGTGTGGGGGTACTTGCAATACCAGTGGCATCTTACGGCACCGTGCAGTAGCGTAGTTATGAGGGGAGTGTTTTCGCATTTTTCCCTCGTGACCGGTAGCGTTTATAGGGACGCTGTTGTTGAGACGCTGCGCTTCTCAACGACGGTCAGAGACGCAGCATGGGGTTCTGAACGGGTCTTTGAGGTAGTGGCGCTCTCTTGCGGGATGTCCGACACTTCAAAGAATTTTACACCTTTATGGGTGTTTAAAAGGGTGTTTGGTTGTCGCATGGCTAACACCCTCACGTTAAAGGGGTGAGATCAAATTGTTGGTGGGAACCAATGATGGCATCTTGCTTGCCGACTTTTTCTTGCAAGTAAAAAATTATGACAGCTGCGACAGGCGAGTGCATAAAATGAAGTTTCACATCTATCCTTGTGAAATTTTCCTATTCCTGTGTGCCCGAGGCTGTCAAAATGATTACATAGTTTTCAACTACGTCTTTTGCGATCGCACGTCTAGTTAGAGCTCCGTTGTCGCCTTCCGTCATTTTTTGGTAAGGCCCTAACGGTAGGAGTGTTACCCGTCACACAAGCAAACACCCTTAAGGGTGTAAACATTTTCGGAGTGATAAGGTGCCTCGATGCCACGCTTCCAAAGCGGGAGACGACGCGGACATTCCGGCGCCCTAGCACGTCAAACAAGCGTTGGGCGTTACCTGGCGATTCCCGTCGTGTCCTGAACCTGGGACTGTGATGAATAACGTTTTCGCTCTCACCCGCTTAAGGGTAAGGCATGGTGGCAACAGGAGCGCCACCTATATCGCACAGTGCAACATGGTGCCGCAAATAATGACATCCCGAAGCATGCTAAACGCAATTTCGGGTAGCATTCGAGGTTGGTTCTTCGTAACATTTCCAGCGACATTCCTGTTGCCAATTTCGCCACTTTCAGGAACACGTATGAATAAACTTGCTGCAAGCATAACCACCCGACATCGAAGCCAAGAGGGCAGCGCAGGTTTTATGCACCGCCCCATCCTTCGACACCTTTAATACTTCTTTCGCGAACAGAATCTTTCTTTAATAAAATTTAACGAAACATTCTGAAAAACGTAGAACGAACCCAAATTCCTGCAGTTTACGGAAAGTTCGGGAAAATGGGCGGGTATGGTCATAGTCACGCGATGAACTTGAAACACCGTGTGCTTACAACGCACAGAAACGAACAAACAGCGAAAAAGAAAGAAAAACCTGCCACGCAATAGGATAGATAGAGATACTGTGCAATTTATTACTACCAATGACCTTCATAGCCTGTTCTCTTTTGAGCGCCGTTCTCTACCAATGTATCTAATAACTACAGATCTAACGTCATGGACCAGAGTTTCTGCGGTACAGCCTACTGCGAGCATTTATCTGAGTCACGTGCTAGCAAATAACTGCTGATCCAAACCATCCAACAATATGTAATAAAATGCGACTCATATCAGTGCTTCGTTAAACTGCCTCCACCAGCGCAAATTACTCCAGGCAAAATGAGGTACTCGCCTTTCCTAACTTAAACTCCATGAACGCGCCAATCTGCTCCGTTATCAAACATTCCTAGAGAAAAGTTAGTAACGGTCTTTCAGAGCTATATATATTAGAGGGGACAGTCACTCACTTTTCGCGTTAATTTAGTTCTTTCTTAAAGCTCTTTCAAAAAGCGCAGACTTCCCTAGTAGAGAATCGCTGTGGTGGTGCGGGTTGACTTTGGCCGTGAGTACATGGTGTTGTAGGGTGGTGTCATTTCAGGCGGTCTAAGTGCAGAAGTCAAAAACCTACAAGTCGCACTTACGTCCTCATAGCCTAAAGTTTTTCAACTAGGCTTATCTGCCACATACAGATGAACAAATTAGATATGAGGCCTTAAGGAATGAAAGTCATTCTGTGAAGATACCCTGGCAGGACGAGGAAAACTGCCTGGATACCCATACATTGCCCCAGGAGCAGTCGGGTCTTCTGAGTTGTGCTGGCACATCGGACCCAAAGGCAGCGCGGCGGCAGTGCATTGCCGGAGGCATTGGAAATGCAGCAGCTGCATCCGCCGCCTCAGCAGTTGAAATCGGAGCCTCGTGTTCAGGGCCAGCAAATGCTCTGACTGAATGGTTGTTCGCAGAACACAACACATGCCTCGACACTGATCCATAAATTTGCAGTAAAGAACAATTGTGACAAGAAGACACAGGGTCTGCTTTTGCACTCTACCCTGTCATACCTGAACACTACTGATGTTGCGTATAAATGAACGAACAAGAAGTCCTATTAGGCACAGTTAGTCAATAATTTCTTTTCGCTGTGCGATGCTGCAGCAGCTGTGCCAGATTTTGTGCCTTCTTATCACCTATATCAGTGTGATTTGTGAAGTGCGCGAGTCAGTGCTGTGGTGGAAGAAGAGAATGAAGAGGACAACAGATTGCTTGCGCAGAGGTGAATCCAGTACTGAATGGAAGACGACAACGTCGAGGAGCGTCAAGCACTCGAACGCGCGGCGCAAAAAGATAAAACAACAGGGAAAAGACCCTATCGGGAAAGTGCACGAAGTTCCCAGGGGTCAATCAGGAAAAGACAAATAGGCTGGCAAAAAAAGAACGAGGCACGCTAGCGGAAGAGGGGGAGAGTTCGAGGAAGCGACGCAAGCGACTCGAGCCTCCAGGGCTTCAACCGACCGGGGCCCACTGCCATCCTGTGCCCAGGCGTCGCTACCCTTCCCTAGCACGGCCGGCGAACTACTCCACCCAAGGCCGGCGAAATTCTGCGCGCGCAGGCAGAGTGCGAGCAGCCAGGCTATGAGCCCGAGTTTGTCCCTAGCTGCCTGGCCGAGACGCTGCATCTACCTGCCCGTGCCACCAAGACGCCTGCGTCCAGTCTACTAGCCGGAGTTGCTACGCTCTGGTCGTTGGCTCATCGGTCATCTACATCGACGTTGTGGTGAGACCAACACCACTTCTTTCGCCACCTCGTCTCCGCAGCTCCAAGTCGAACTGTTGCGGTCACACTCATGGTCTGCCCCTAACTGGAGTGCTGTGGCTACTGTGCGATATAGTTCTTACTGTATTTTGTTTCTGGTTATGAATTTTTTGTTGAGCGGTTGTTGTATGTGTTTCAATTTTCGTTTGTTGAATTAAAAGCGTTGTGTGCGTTTTGGAAGAAACGACTTTGTCCTCAATTGGCTTCTCCGAGGCTTCGCCTCCGAGGACCATCTGCCACAATTAAAGAAAAAAACCTGCATCCCAATCATGCTGCAGTGTGTCAAGGAATGATAGCACTCAGGCCTTAAATGCCTGAAATGGAATGGCTGCGCAATCTATTCAGACAAATAAGCATGGCTTCCGCGGCACTGAGCGTATTACCTATGCTCGTGACTCATTCCACGTCACAAGGAGAGATTCAACAGGCGGCGTATTGTCTTAAAAGATAGCCGAGTCGTTATACGAACTGCTCTCTGATTCGATCGGACAGTCATCGTATCAGTCAGTTCAAGGAAGCAGCCTAAAGGAAACCGAGAATAGACTCGATTTCTTTTTGTAACTACACGAATTCAAGCTCTAAGGAACGACAATGAAATTCTATCGGCTATGCCATCCGTTGGTTTCATGCAATTGTATCTATTCTGTGTCGGCGTGCTGCGCATGCTAGCATTGCCAAATACGATATGCATGCATCTCCAAGCTCTTACACGACAGCTTCAGGATGCCAGATGTCTTACAGAAAGTGTGGAATTTAGCAGCCACTGAGAGCGGCGCTCAAAACAAAGAGAATAAGCTACGGGAAAAACGGAAACGGCTAACAAAAGAACACGTTAGTACGGCAATTTTTTTACCGGGGCAAGAGATAAAGGACTAAGACGTTCTGCAGAGAAAAATGAAGATTCGAGGCGGTAAACTGTCCATACGGAGCGGTGACGAACGTACCATAGCGCAGTCCCGACAATATTATATGGCACAAACACGTATTTAAAGCTGATCGTGCCACCGTCAATCGGGGTTTACTGTCGTGGAAACGACAAAGCATCAACCACGTAAGTAGCCAGGCGAAAACGGCCATTGATCGACGGGAGGTCACCACTCTTTTTTTTTTTTCCGTGACGACCAATCTTTCTTCCTATTAATGGAAACTCATCAGCGCCAGGTGACTCGACACAGCCGAGGAAAGGCCTATGGCCGTGAAGGAGAAATAAGAAGGTTCAATGAAAGAGCCAGTGATGTAAAAAAAAAAAAGGTGGAGTCAGAAATAAAACAAAAAAGTGAACAAACAACAACAACAACAACAAAAAAAAAACAATGAGAACGAAGATAAAAGAAAAAAGAAACGAAATCCACAGGTTATACACGGGGAAGAGCTTACGCAGCAGAGCGTAAAGACGTGGCGAGACGCAATATAAGAGTAGCGGTAGTCGACAAACAGACGATACAGAAAGGAATGGGGGATGACAAATTGCCGAAGCCGTGCGAGAGGTGTGGTCCGAAGGGAAAGCGAAGGAGGTAAACACGATTCGGCTTTCATTCCGGGCTCTCGCGTGGCCAATCAATAAAGACTCCCACAGGAGGGGCAGTGCTGTCATGAATTCTCGAGCAACACTGGCGGTGAAGAATGGTAGGACGCATTTTGGCACGTTTTTCTTGGCGAACCTCAAGCAGTGATACCACACAGGTGCGTACTTTCACTGTCAATGCACACCACCTTTCCAAGTACCTTGCCAGGGACGCAAGGCTTTCGTCTGAAGGAAAGCTAGCGACCTAGCGACAATGAGCAAATCAGTGCGCTAGTGTGCGGAATATATATATATATATATATATATATATATATATATATATATGGTTAATAAACATCTGGCCCCTCGGTTAACGCCCTTTTCTCTCGTTCATTACATAACGAGGGCCTCGAATATGGCAACAAGGATGCCTTCAGGTAGCACGTGTGAGTTTATTGACCAGTTGCTTTCACCCTAGAAGTTCAGGTACTCGTGATGCCCGTGGCAGAAAGGGTGTCCCACATCCGCCGCCAAGGTTTGTGAGTGGTGGCGCTGGCTAACACTCCCAGGGTCAGTTCTAGCAGTAACACATAAATACCCCACAAAGTGGATGGGAAGACGGCGCCGGCGGTAGCTCAATTGATAGAGCATCGCACACGTAATGCGAAGACGTGGGATTGTTCCCCACCTGCGGCAAGCTGTTTTTCGATCCACTTTCAGGTCCATTAGTTTATAATTTCTTAGTTTCAATTACTAAGTACAAGCAATTATTCCTGTGTTGTCCTTGGGGCCTTCGTTTGTTGGCTTCTTATAAAACAAATTATATATATATATATATATATATATATATATATATATATATATATATATATGTATATTCCACACACGCGTCTATAGTGATATGGCCGAACTGCGCTATTTATTTATTTATTTATTTATGTGTCTAATATACCCTCAGGTCCAATGGCAATAAAAAGGGGAGTGGCTAATTAGTTCAACATAAATTAGGCACAATAGCATCAGCAACCAACCAAAATAAACTAGTATAGTTGTACAACTTTAGCGGATCGCGAACCGGAGTATATAAATATTATTTTTAATTATTCAATCTAGATAACTCAACGCACAGAGATTACATAAACCAAGTTGCATAAGGCACGCAAATAAGCAGAACGCACAATTCATAGTAAGAAGAGCATTCAAGCAATAGTTATGAACACAGGGAAAACAAGAATACTCAGAACGGAAAAAGTTTGTTTAAAACGGCTAGTCTCACTTTGGAGGCACCATTTACGGGAAGTTGATCCCCCTCTTCAGATGTCGGCGGGAAGAATGAATGTAAGAAGGAAGAGGACGTGCAAGGTTGAATAACTTTGTGTTAGTGATCAAGCCGAGATGATGCGTAATGTGGTGTCGAAAGAAGATCGTTTCGTAATGCAAGATGACGAGATACCTTAAGAACAGAGAGCCGCAAGTGTTTACGCTGTGATGCTAAGGGTGCTAACTGTAGGTTAGACTTCACTGCGGTCGTGCTGACTTTCCTGTTATATTTGGAGAACATGGGTCGCGTGCAAGTGTCCTGTACCATTTCTACAGAATAAATTAAATTATTCTGGCTAGGATCCTTAACTGAGGCTGCGTATTGGAGCTTAAGCAGGATAAGCGCTTTATAGATGATCAGTTTTAGAGACTGTGGCGCACGTGAGAAATTTCGTGAGAGGTAACCTGACGGTGTGTCAGCATTGCTTAGTACATGTGCAATGTGTGTGCTCCAGGTAAGGTCAGTTGAGACGTGAACAACGAGGTACTTGTAGCATGGAACACATTCGAGTGCAATGTAATCGATGTAACAGGCTGATAGAGTGCTATTACGTCTGTATAGTCGCATCGACTTGCATTTGCTTATGTTTAATTTCATGCGCCATGTTTAGCACCATGCACTGATAGCATCAAGATCAGATTGTAAAGTGGATAGGTCATGGTTACTATGTACTCCTGGAAATAGTACGCACTCGTCAGCAAAGAAATGAATATGAGATGTAATACAAAAATAAATATGGGGTTTTACGTTCCAATACCACGATATGATCCTGAGGCACGCCGTAGTGCGGACCTCAGGAATAATTTGTACCACTTGGGTTTCCTTTAACGTACACCTAAACTAAGTACACGAGTGTTCTCGCATTTCGCCCCCATCGAAATGCGACCGCCGTGGTCGGGATTTGATCCGACGGCCTCGTGTTTAGCAGCCCGACACCATAGCCACTAAGTAACCATGGCAGGTAGATGTGATACAAAAAGGCAAATCATCGACAGAGTTAGGAATAGTAGCGCTCCAAGGACATAGCCTTGCGGTACGCGCGAGAAGACCACGCTAGACAGAGAGTCGGCGCTGTTAGCAGGAACGAAGTGAGAACGACTGGACAGGAGGCAAGTAAGTAATTGAGGATCAAGGTTAAGCTTTTGTTTTTTATACATTAGTAGATTATGACATAATTTATCAGGCATTTAAGAAAAGCTAGAAATATACAAGCAGCAAGAGAAGGACGATCAAGAATGTCATGTCGCTGATTTATAAACGAGATTAGCTGCGTTTCGCTTTAATAAGTTTTGCGAAGGCCTCGTTGCGAGTGCGTGAAGAAGGAATTAGATTCGAGAAAGTTAGCAGGATTAGAAAATAAGTTACGCCCAAAAAGTTCGCATGGGATGCTAGTGAGCGAAATGGGACGATAGTTAAGCGGGCAGTGCGTACTACATGTTTTATCAAGCGCAATCACCTTTTCTATCTCTCATTCCGCAGGGATAGAGCCCGTGTCAAGTGACTGTTGAAAAATTTTTGTTAATATAATGGAACTATACTCGCCCGTGCTTTTCAAAAACTTCGGGCTGACCTCGTCGCAACCCGGTGAAGAAGAAAGTTTCAATTTATTAATCAGGTGTTCCACGCCACATGGGTCTGCTACAATACGACTTATTGAAATGAAATAATGACACTGTGTGAGTGGTGGCGAAACAATCGCCACTGATGAAAAATTATAAAGAAAAACATCCTTAAGAACAGATGAGCACTGTTTAGAGGGTATTATGTCTCCCGAGTTATCCACAAAGCTTATAGGATGACCGCTTTTTGGATGTATGACGCGCCAAAACTCTTTAGTGTCAGTTGAGAGCATGAATGGGAGAGTGCTTTCCAAATAGTGCTTTGCGCAACGGAGTGCAGATACATATTCATCAGAAGGAAGTTTATAGTCACAAGGTCAACGTTTCGCTGATCTGTGTACATGTTTCTTTTTTCATAAGCGTTTTATGTGCTTGTTGTGCCATGGCGCCAGTTTGTTAGAAATTATAGAGCGAATGGGTACGTAATTATCAAGAAAGGCTTTAGCGTTGTCCATCGATCAAAAACGTATCGGGAAACCCACACAACTATATGTTCATCGCGGTAAAGTTTGCTTGTTTGAAATCACGAATAGTTTTCCTTTTGTTTTTGTCTTTAGCTCGCGATAATTTAATTTCACACGCTAAAATGGTATGATCGCTCAAACCCGACAGTAAAGCTATATTGGGAGCAAGATCGGGATAAGTGGTGAGTATTAGATCTAGGATATTGGCGGCAGAATGTGTTGGCCCGATAGGTTCTCCAACAAGTTGCGAAAATGAAAAAAAAAAACAGCACACATGCCAAGAAACTATTTTGAATCGTGTACGAATGATTAATTCTGGGTCGATCGCAGTCTCATGTGAGATTAGGTATATTAAAATTACCGAGGAGAAACAAAGGTAGTGTGGGATAACGCGGCAAAGCCATTTAGTGATATCATGTAGGTTGTTTACAAAGCTAGCAAAAAATGTGGGTGGGCGATAACAAGCTCCGATAATTATTTTATTTTAACCTCAACCAGAGCCCAAACAGCCTCACGTTCACTACAAACTTGAACCTGTTGAGACAACAATGTGTCAGATATTCCAACGAGAACACCACTGCATTCATGCGTGGCGCAGTCACAAGGAAAGAAATAGTTTTCCAAGAACAGTTCACTGTCATTTATTAGTGGGTGCAGCCATATTTCAGTGAGTATTATTGTGTCAGCATTACAGGTATCAATAGCTGAACGTTTGTTCTTAATGTTCTGCATATTACAAAAAAAGAGATGAAGCGGAGAAATATCACACCCACCACCCCTCTCGATTTCCTCTTCATTTGCACATGGCGTATTACTGGCATGACGGTTATGTGATACCTCATTCTGCTCGTACTCACCGTACTCGTACTCTGTTTTGTTAACCTTGTAACGTTGTTCTTCTTGCAACGGAGCTGAAAAATCTGCGCTCCATGTAGCTATGTATCGAATTCAATTCATTTAATCCCACTGATATGCGTGGCGGGTGAGAAATCCTCACTGACAATGATACCTTCGTCTTTAAGCTTACTATGCCTGAAAGATACTGTTTCTTTCACTTCGTCATTTAAATATTTAACCTTGATAAAACCGGTTTTATTAAGTTCAAAGCACCCTAAGCGATGATCACGTTCCACTACCTTATCTAACGGGCTTTCGAGCACGCCAGCAAAGGTGTCAATTACACGTACCTCACACTCTGTGCCACATGTTATGCACGAATCAGGCAAGTTTCGAAAAAAGTAGCTTTTAGCACCGTGACCTGTCCATTAATTCATTGACCCGAACATTTATTGAGTTGTTCTGAGTGGTCAGACAGCTCACTGAGTACATCGCCTTGCTCTGAACAATATCCAACAATTGAGTTTTTTCTTCGAGGGTGTGCAGCCTTTTTCTTCATAGAAGCTACGTTTGTTTCAATATTTTCTCGACTAGCCTTGATAGATTCCACGTCCGCAAAAGGTCAGTTTGGTTTATTGCCGACTGCACTATACGCGTTTGTAAATCTTTGGGCAAGTGAAAGAGGACGGTCATCTGCGCAGTTGGATCATCAGGAAGCATATCAAGTTCTAACGATGCACACTGTCTAGTACCAGGTTTGGTTTTTTTTTCGATGTCATCACAGGCTCAGAGCAAAAAAAAAAAAAAAATAAAAAATTCGTCGTGGAACGTCGAGCTCTTGCCTTTGATTGGAGTTGTTGACAAATTCGTCTTCGCTCTGCCATCTTCTAGCCGCCTGGTTAGCTCTGATGGTTGAGCGGCTGCCCCAGAAAGGCGGTGGGCCCGGGCGAGTCCCGGATCAGGAGGAATTTTTCTTCAACTGCAAAGCTTTTCTTTCGAGGAGCCAGTATGGGTTTCCTTTGTAGCGATTGCTACGATTGGGTGGATGTCTCATTTCCCTTGTTTAATTACTTCTGTTCACCTTGCGGGTTTCCGCATAACTATTACGTCATACAGCAAGTTAATAATCTTAGCCATGATACGCAAAGTGAAGTGCTCCCATAAGGCGCAGAAGTCAACATTAGATTTTGCGTCATTTGGAGAAGCACCTTTTTAAGATGTCATTTCAACGAACGAACATTTCGAGGGAGTTATCTAGGTGCAGACACGAAGGTCCTTTCCTGCATACAATGTTTATTAGCCATCATTCAAGCAAGCGTACTTCAGTATGAATGTGTTTATGCATCCGCTTTCGTTCTTATTGCGACTGTCTCCAATTTTTTGTTTGTTTAGCTCACGCTGCAATTTGTGAATTACTGATGGTCAGTCAATAATTCACTGCCAGCCTGTCAGTGTAGAGGACGAGTCTGTTGACTGCAGCACACACTATACTCACCGCTTACTCCAATGAAGTAAATACTGCGAGTAGCAGGGGCTACAGGTGTGTGTGTGTTCCCAATGTACAGCTGGCGCCAAAAGTTTCATTAATCGCGGTATATGAGCGAACGTTTAATTTACAAGTAGTCTGTGACCACCGCCAGTAAAAGCGCACAACACAATACAGTGTTGTTCGCATATTCTAAATTACAAGCTGGAAATTACAATACCAGGTTACTCCCCTAAAGTCAGTAAATATGCAACATCTACTCAGATCCTGCGGTCTATAAACTTTTTACGCACAGTGTACGCCGTCGAGCGCAACAAGCTATTTGGAAGCAGGTCCGCTTGAGAAGCTGCTTCTGGCAAAGGTGTAGCTGCATGAACTAGATAAATTGTTATTCGACTTCATTGATAGACTAACTGATTCACTGACGGACATTAGTGAAATAAATGCCGAAACCCAGTGTTCCTGCAGCAACCAGCTGCCGGGAAATAAAAAAAAAAAATAATTTAAGCTGAACTCAGCTCGTTTCCGTGATAAAAATGTGAACAATATAAAATGTCCAACAGAAATTCTGCAACTTGGCACGGGGGTCGCAATAAATTCACCGGAATGGACCGCCAGCTCCTCCATTAATAAAATCCAACATCGCTCTTTGAGGCAAGCTTAATGACTGTCGCACAAAAAACTCCACAGCAGTGAACTATGGATATATTACCCGCTGTGGTTGTCAGTGAACCACGCAACATTCTTATTTGACGCTTCTAAAGCAAACCTTTTCTAAAAGTGTTTAAAGAAGTATATGAAAGCAGAACATGTATGAATGTGTTTTCCATTTCGTTATTATTATTATTATTATTATTATTATTATTATTATTATTATTATTATTATTATTATTATTATTATTATTATTATTCGTAACAATTACAGGCGTTGTACCATGCACGTACCCACCAGCTGAGTTCCTCTTTCCATGCTCTTAAATCACCCAGAACAACGTTTTGTATCTTACCATCTAAACAATAGCCGTATGCAGACTTCCAGACACAAGAGAAATGCGTTATTGTCGGAAATCGCACTTTGCAAAAGACTAGGACAGGTTAGGGAACGCTAACTGCCTAGACCGTGAATGAGGCTTGTCTTTTCTTTTGTTTTTTTATGGAGCCACATTAGTTACTGAATTAAGAACGCTGTATGGTAATAAGTTCCCCTAGACGTCCCAGTGAGTCTGCAAAAGCTGCAGAGTTCGCGAAGGGTAGGTGGCGTTTTCTGCTCCAGGATAAGAGTGCTGCAACGACTAATTACGCCCAACGTTCTGTCTCGGGAACGGCGCTCTGTGAATGCGGTTTGAACAACTTTATGCGCAGAAACAAAACAAAAAAAATCAAAAGTTCTATGTCTCTCTTGGCATTCACGGGTGAGTCAGCGACGTCCAAATTTACACTCTGTGAGCTAGTGAATTTGTTATATGCAGTTAAAAATGGCGAAAATCAACACGTTCATTTTGCCAAATTCTTGAAATCTTAATGCGAAGCCTCCATTTGCCGTTAATTAAGTCAAAGTGGGGTTCGTTTAAATCCAGTCAATTGCTATGATTGCGTATAAACACAATGCGCCCGTTTAGTGACCTTACGTAGGTCGCGAGTCGAACATCTCTACCATGAAATCCGCTTATGGTGATAGGGTTTGCTGCCCCCCCTGCCACGCCAAAATAAATTAAGACTTTTTCTAATTTTACCAGTCAGCTTCCTTGAGGCCCTAACACTGGGAATCAAGCAACCACGGCCAACGTAATTTCTTTCTTTTAGAAGAAGAAAAAAGAACCAACATTTCCGCACCTATTCACAAATCTTTGAGCTCGTTAGCTGGGCTTGCCTCTCGGAATCCGGTTTCGCTAATAATTTGTGCGACATGATGATTCGCTGAAACTGGCTTCTACGCACAGTCCTAGCGTAAGAACGATTTGTGAATACAAGCCCTCTTCGTCACGTTCTGGCTCGGCTCGTATAGTTTTTTGAAAGCTTGCTCTTCGATTTGTAAAGCCGAATTAAAGATTGTTTCTTTTTTTCAGTTTTTGCAATCGTCTCGATTTGCCTCGTTCATTTCTTCATTCTTTTTGCCAATTAACTATAAAAGGCACACAAACTGAACATGCTGACACCACTCTCTTCAATTTGAGCCCCGTTTAGGCTGCACTGGTAACACCAATCAAGAATCTAGCGACACAACTACTCTAACAGCATTCATATTTTACTCACATGCCGGTTTAATAGAAACTGAAAACTGCCGTGTATAAGCTACATAGTTAACGTTATCTCATCGAGTGATGTTCCATCGTCTTCCTGAGCTTGGCCTCATGGAAGCAGGCATATTATTGTAGCTCTCTGTGTGTGAGTGTGTGTGCTTGTGCAAATGGTGAGTCCGTTGATGATAGTGCCATGCATTTCAGAAGCTGAAAGCAAGAAACTTACCAAGAGCCAATCTGTTCCAGAATCTCCGGACTAGTCCATCACCTGAAAGTAGAAGAAGTGTTATCATTTATTTATTGAGACCTTGCTGCGTTAAGAGCGTGCAAATATACAGAAAGGTAATATTTTTATGTGCCTGTGTTAGGACTTGTTGGCTGAAATTCAGCCTGTCGTTAACCTTTTCTGCCATATAGCGCATTGTTTGAGCGGTACACTGATGTGCCACAACTGAACAGAGTGGTGAAGAACGTTTGACAAATTTGGAAGAAAAGGTCACGTTTATCCAAGACAAAAAACCTCCCCCCCCCCCCGAAAAAGAAGAAAGAAAAAACACAGGTCTATACCAGTATATACATAGTCCACTCCAAATACTTTTGATCTCCTCAACCTCGGTACTACCGGACGTTTCTAACACAAGAAGCACCACAAGTGTGACACGTACCTCACTGGCCCGACGGTCAGACGGATCAGCACACTTTTGGCCCAGTAACGCCCAAGTATACGCAAGAGTTATAACCACGAAAGAACGCAAGCTGATGGGTGACTGCAATTCCGCACGAACTGTGGTCGATACTGGGAAACGTTGATAAAGTAAATCCACAAATGCATTCGAGGAACTGAAATGCAGTAATAAACTGGAGCCAGAGCATCAAATGAAAACTGAAGGCTTTAGGAAAAGATTGAGATAAAAAGGCCGCGTCCCACACCGACGGTTTTTCTCTTGAAAAAGCGGGGGAAGAGACGATGGATTGTCGAAGGCTTAGTGAACCATGCCCTTAGCAGGGACAAGACGGGCGTGGGCGTCTAGTGCGAACCTCACAAAAAACACGTGGTATATATAGGATTTGGAAAACCGTTTGGGCTGTCTATTTACCCCGTCAAGTAAACCACTGCAGCACTCGGCGTTGGAGATTACATAGCTCTCAATGGCGCTTCGAAAGGTGATTTAGCTCTTAATGTTATATAGCTTATTTTAGCAAATAGGTGCACCAAGAACTCTTTCACTAACGTGACACACTCCTCTTCAATTCACTTGCAAGGACACGAAGGCAGCGTACAATGAAGCAAAAAAATATAATAAGAAAGCGAAGGGGGAACTGGTACCTTTCACGGAAATACGCAAATGTAAGGCAAAGGGAGATGAAAGCATACGAAAAAAACAACTTGCCCAAAATTTTAACCAATACCACATTTTCGCATTGCTCGTGCTATGCTGCACTAATTGAACTAACCTCACGTCAATTCTTCCATTTACTTGCTCGCGTCTTCATGTACCCAACGAAAATTAGAAGAATGGCCACCGCTTTTGCTCAATCTCTTGAGCATGACACACTTAATGGAAAAGATGTGAAGCTCGGTTCCCACCTTCCGTAAGTTGTTTTTTTCCATCCTTTACTTGATTGTTCTTGCGTTTCAATTAAGACCAAGCCGTTAATTTTCTCTCTGCTTTCATGAGCTTCGTCGTCTTAATGAAGTTGTCAGTGAGTTTTGGAGGACTGTCGTATAACGTAACTCGTCGAGCCCTTCCGTTCCCCATTTTTAAAGTGAGCAGCGCCGCAGACATCTTGTCAACACTGTGAATTCACTTAATCGATTATGCGCTTTCGCCCTAGGCTAAAGTGACTGAAAATACTTTTCTATATTGGAAACAGGAACTTTTTCATTATTTAATGCGGGGAAACATAACCTGGAAATGTTCTAAAACCAACCGTTTTCATTTGAAACAAACTGGAGTGGAAAGCAGCGCATTTTTGCTAGAAGTCCTCGCTGAAATATCCTCACATAATGTCCATTGAAACAAAACAGTCGGCAAAGCGAAGTAATCACATATAAGTATTTTCACGTTTTTGTGCGGTCAATATTTTCTTTAACAGTATTTAGTGAGGTTCAGTGCTATACTGACGTCAATTCATTTCTTTTTTTTTTCAGATAGGATTACCTGACGCGAGAAATTTTAGGTAATTCATGCTGGATGTAATGTAAAATCTGAGAGGAAAACTATATATGACAACTGAACACAGTGTCATCTCCTAATGTCACCAGCTACTGGTCTGGTCTAAAAAAAAGACAGCCACAAATATCTTAACCCTTTCGCGACCCTGCTTATTAATCAACGCAAGAAGCAACTATATTCAAGCAATATATTCACTGACGGTTGAAAGCATTCATGACAGATATCAGCCGTTTCGCGCGTAGGCGATGCATTGATAGCTATAGCTAAGTTTTGCATTGCCGCTCGAACACCCCACATGTATGATATTCCATCAATACACAGAGGCGGGAATCGCTCTTCGTAGGCGCGCTGTTGCTCGGGACTCCAAACTATACGCGGCCTCACCGTTACGACCACAGAAGAGAAGTAAAATTCGATATGGGAAACGGCACCTTGTCCATGTGCTTTTCTTTTTTTTCCTTTTCGTACCCTCGCGATGGTGACGGGGCCACCACTTCGAGAAGCCGAAAAAAGCTAGACACGCGTGACGTCTCGACGGCAGCGTCACCGCGGGAGAGCGGAAGGAAAGGAAACTAGATACGCAATCGCTTGGAACGCCGACAAAGAAAGGGGGGGTGCAAATGCAGAGGTGGCCGGTGCGGGCCGGCCTTTTGGGCTAAAGTTATAAGAGTTATCGCTCGGACATCTTCCTGGCCCGTGGCGAGGAACGGAGTCTTCTTGGATGTCTGCTGTCCTTAACCACCCGCAGGCCACCCGATAACCACCCGCAGGCCTCCACTGACACACGCCACGCCAAGATCACCACATACATGCCAGCTCGTCTTCATCTGGCACGGCGATGTTAGCGCGTGACTGTGCATGCTCTTATTGTCGGAGCCTTGGGCTCTTGGGACCCAACCTAGGACCTCGGCGGATCGGCTCACGGTCCTACCTCAATCTCTTCAAGCGGTTGGCCCTCCGTGACGTGATCTCCGCATCGCCACGTTGCTCACCATTAGTGACCTACTGTTGGTGCTTCAACCTCGTCGTATGGACTTCAATGTTTATAAAAATATTTTCATTACCTTTCTCTTGTCAAATTTTAAGCTTTTCTCCCTGTTCCTTGTGTTCTGACCAATCGAATAAAATCTGTTCTTACCCTGCTGCCTGAGACCCCTTTGTATTTCAGGTGTAGGTCGCGGAGCCCACTACCCGGTGTCCATAGGGGTATGTGATATTGCGTTAGCACCCTTCCTGCACGATCACCAGGATCGGCCCCCATTTTTGTCGACGCAGAACAACGCACGGATTCCTATCCATCAATAGTTTCGCTGTGAAATGCCGACAATTTTCAGCGGCAGAAGAAAAAAAAAACAAAAAACTCAAAGGTACTTAGGTATTTCTACGTGGATGAATGCATTGCCACGTCTCTCCGATGACGCCTCGGCCTCGTTCGAGTACTTCCCTGGACGTCCAAGGGAGCCAGGCGCAGCTACTCACTGAGAAGTCGTAGTGTAAGTCGAAGGTTCGCCGATCAGAGCACATGACACCGGAATCGCCGCACCGACTGGCAGCGCCGCGATGCGCAATATACAGACCAGACATGCAGTACACTTGCTGCTTCCGGGCAACTGAAGCTTATGCAACCGTAATCTACAGGGAAAGGCTTCCAGCGAACCCTATGCGCGAAGGCGAGCATTGTGGTTATATCTTTTGCGTCCCACACACGGCCGGCGCCGCTGCCGCGGATGAGTTACGGATGCGTAGGGTGCCTCGATGTCCTCCTCGCCCGCGGCGGACGTCGAGGCACCCTAAGGTGCGCGGAGGTGAGCGCCATCCGGTGGTGATTCGAGGAACCCAGCGCCAACGCGGCGCGCACCTACAGTTGATCGGAAGTGACCACGTGATTTTTTGTACCATCTCCGGGGGCGCCGCCGGATTTTGCGCTTCACGAGCCATATAATGCTTTGTCAGTAATGAGAGAGAGAAGGGAAGAAAGAAAGGCAGGGAGATTAACCAGACTGAGTCCAGTTTGCTACCCTACACGTGGGGAGGGGAATGGGGAGTGAAAGAGAGAGAAAGAGAGAAAACATGAGTTTATAGCGCACTTGCACATGTACTAAGCTAGGTGCAGCATGTCTACAGTCGGGCAATCAAGCCTGTTGCCTTCAAGTAGAGAAGAAGCGCCCGAACTGCTTTCTGGGCTAAGGAACTGTGAGGTCAGGCTCGCAAGATCTTTGCTGCTGTATATGGCCTGTCATTCAGTCTATTCAAGGCACAATGGAGAGTCTGACCTTGCTTATCAAAGCGAGAACAGTGGCACAGAAGATGACTGATGGTCTCTTCACACTTGCACTTAGCGCACATTGGTGAGTCCGCCATTCCGATACGATAGCTGCAGGAGTTGGTGAATGCTACTCCTACCCACAGCCGACACAGTTGTGTTGCGTCACGTCGTGAAAGGTTTGCTGGTAATTTAAGTTTGAGTGATGGGTCGAGGCTGTATAAACAACACTTAGAGTTCTGCGATGTAGACCAGTAACTTAACGTGATGGCATGAGCGAGACTGCAAAGCTCTCTCGCAGCATCTACTTTCGATAAAGGTATAAGGAGTATCGGTGCGCCATCCTGGACACGTCGGGCAGCAGCATCGGCAAGGTGATTACCAACGATGCCGCAATGTCCCGGCAGCCACTGAAAGATGATATATCCTCGTTCAGAAGTGCAATGGCAAGTTTCGTTGATTTTAGACACTAGCTGTTCATAATTGCCAGGTCGAAACCCTCGCAAGCTCTGGAGGGTTGCTTTCGAATCACAAAACATTGCCCATTTGTTGGGCGGTTCTTTCTCGATGTATTCGACAGCAGTGCGAAGAGTGGCCAGTTCGGAACCTGTGGATGTCGTTACGCGTGCAGTCTTAAACTTGATGACGACCGATTGAGATGGTATAACAGTGGCGCCCGTCGAATTTTCCGAGACGGAACCGTCCGTGAAAGCATAGATTCGGTTAGCGCATGAAGAATCCAAAAGTTCCAATGTGATCTGCTTGAGAGCCGCGGTGGTCAGGCTAGCTTCCTTCGCTATTCCTGGAACAGCAAGGTACACAGGAGGCTTTTTCAAGCATCACAGAGGGGAAGGCGTTCTTGTTGCGGTTGAGTGCCTCAATGACAAAGAGTGCCGGTTAGCCGCAACTGATATGGAGAACGCTGCCTTGGGTCTTTTCTCAGGCAAGCTTGCGAGATGGTGGTCAGGGACTCTGGATATATGGCGAACATGCACCCGGAGTGCGTCGATAGCTATATAAGTCATTATTGGGTGGTCTCTCACGGTGGCGATTTATGCTACGGTTGAAGCACTTCGAGGTAGCCCCAGAAATGTTCGAAGGGCTTGGCCTTGAATGCTCTGTAGAACATGGATGTTAGTTTTGTTAGCATTGGACCGCACTGGTGTGCTATATCGCAAGTATCCTAGGAAGAGCATCCTGTATAGTTGAAGCGTAGATGCTACGATCCACAGATCCACTCAGATTCATAGGTGCCATAGATTTACTTGAATTAGGGCACACCACAAACAGCGTCCTTGGTTTTGCGTCAAAACGTACTGCGCGTCTATGGATTCGTTGCATCCGCCCACGTAAGGGCGGCGCTTGTGTATCGATACTGACACAGCATGATGACAGCGATGGCGTGAAAGAAGATGGCCTGAACGAACCTCACGTGTCCTTAAATTACTATTGCAATAAAGATGCAAGCAAAACAAAAAGAGAATCGATGAAGTTTGCCAAATGCTTGAAACTTTCCGATTCCAGCTACTCTGAAATGCTGATATTTTAGGTCTGCAAATAGTAAAAGTCGACAAGGAGGCAATCATTTATTTCTCAACCAGTAGGCGCAAAGCGTGATCATCACGGAGGCAGAAGAGGCGGACAATCGATCCTATAGTAATCTTTGTCACCTTGTTCAGCCGTCAATGTCTACAAAAATAGCGTTTAAACGAAAGTCTACAGATGCAAACAATATGCCACCACTGCTTCTTCGGTGAGGCAATTTCAACTATTCTTGCTGCGATAAATATAGAGGAATTGCGCGTAGGCGAATCCTATTTCGAAAAATAAACAAGTACACCGAGCAGGTAGCTCGGAAAAACATCGATCTCGAAGATCTATATACGGACGCAACTCGCATCTGCGGCAGCTGACAACCATGCCGTCGTGGACGGGGTATCAATCCAGACGAGAAGAGAGAGAGAGAGAGAGAAGGGAAGACAGAAAGGCAGGGAGGTTAACTAGACTGAGTCCAGTTTGCTACCCTACACGTGGGGAGGGGAATGGGGAGTGAAAGAGGGAGAGAGAGAACTTAGGTATAGGATGTCTACAGTCTGGCACTCAAGTCTGTTTCCCTCAGGTAGCGAAAAAGCGCTCGAACTGCTTTCTGGGCCATTGAACTATGAGGCCAGGCCCCCAAGATCTTCGCTTCCGTAAATGGCCTGTCATCCAGTCTATTTAAGGCACACTGGAGAGTCTCGCGTTGATTATCGAAGCGAGAACAGTGGCACAGAAGGTGACTGATGGTCTCTTCACACTTGCACTTCGCGCACATTGGTGAATCCGCCATTCCAATACGATAGCTGTAGGAGTTGGTGAATGCTACTCCTACCCACAGCCGACACAGCAGTGTTGCGTCACGTCGTGGAAGGTTCGCTGGTAATGTAAGTTTCAGTGATGGGTCGAGGCTGTGTAAACGACACTTAGAGTTCTGAGGTGTATGCCAGCAACCTAACGTGATTGTACGAGCGAGACTGCGAAGCTCTCTTGCAGCGTCGACTCTGGATAAAGGTAGAAGGAGTGTCGGTGAGCCAGCCTGGGCACGTCGGGCAGCGTCATCGGCGAGGTGATTACCAACAATGCCACAATGTCCCGGCAGCCACTGAAATATGATATTATGTCCTCTTTCAGAAGCGCAATGGCAGGTTTCGTGGATTTGTGACACCAGCTGTTCATAATTGCCACGTCGTAAACTTCTCAAGCTCTGGAGGGCTGCTTTCGAGTCACAAAATATTGCCCATTTGTTGGGCGGTTCTTTTTCAATGTATTCGACAGCAGCGCGAAGAGCGGCCAGTTCAGAGCCTGTAGATGTCGTTACGTGTGATGTCGTAAACTTGATGACGACCGATTGAGATGGTAAAACAACGGCGCCCGTAGAATTTTCCGAGACGGAACCATCCGTGTAAACATGAATTCGGTTAGAGTATGAACAATGCAGAAGTTCCAGTGTGATCTGCTTGAGAGCCGCGGTGGTCAGGCTAGCTTTCTTCACTATTCCTGGAACAGCAAGGTACACAGGAGGCTTCTTCAAGCACCACATAGGGGATGGCGTTCTTGTTTCGGGTGAGTGCCTCAAAGACAAAGAGTGCCGGTTAGCCGCAATTGATCTGGAGAACGCTGCCCTGGGTCTTTTCTCAGGCAATCGAGCGAGATGGTGGTCAGGGACTCGGGATATATGGCGAACATGCACCCGGAGCGCGTCGATATCTATATAGGTCCTTATTGGGTGGTCTCTCGCGGTTGCCACGGTTGAAGCATTTCGAGGTAGCCCCAGACATGTTCGAAGGGCTTGGCCTTGAATGCTCTGTAGGACATGGATGTTAGTTTTGTTAGCATTGGACAGCACTGGTGTGCTGTATCGCAAGTATCCCAGGAAGAGCGTCCTGTATAGTTGAAGCATAGATGCCACGGATGTGCCCCACGTTTTACCGGCGAGAAACCTTAGTATGTGGGAGATAGAAGTAAGCCTCTTCTTCAAATATGTGATGTGGGGGCTCCATGAAAGGTCTCTGTCTATAATAACGCCTAGGAATCGGTGAGTTTTTGCGTAGGAAATTGGTTGGTGGTCAATAGAAATGGGGGTACCAGGTCATGGGCTTGTGGGTAAAGGCGACTAAGGCGCACTTCTCGGTCGAAATGCTGAGGCCTTGCGCACGCAGGTACGATGATGTTAGGGTCACTGCTTTTTGGAGCCGTGCACGCACCTGGAGACGTGTAACTGCCGAGGCCCATATGCATATGTCGTCAGCATATATAGAAAGGTTTACTGTATGTGGTAGAACGTCGGCAAGGCCAAGGATTGCAAGGTTGAACAAAGTGGGGCTAAGAACCCCACCCTGAGGGACGCCACGGTAAGTGTAATGGTCAGCAGTTCGGCCATCTGCACTGTGCACAAAGAAGGATCTTTTGAATAGATAGCTCCGAATCCACCGAAACATGCGTCCACCTATTCCATTATTTTCCAGGGCATCAAGGATGGCTTCATGCGTTACATTATTATAGGCGCTTTTCACGTCGAGGAATAGTGCAACCGATATACGCTTGTGGTGTTTTTCCTGTTGTACAGACGAGACTAGGTCGATGACGTTGTCAATAGAGGAACGGCCTCTTCTAAAACCAGCCATGGCATCGGGGTATACGTTGTGGCGCTCAAGATACCATTCTAGGCGGGTGAGAATCATTCTTTCCATGACCTTCCCAACACAGCTGGACAGCGCAATGGGTCGGTAGGACGCTAGGTCAAGTGGCGACTTTCCAGGCTTCAGAAGTGGTATCAAGCGGCTGGACTTCCACCGCTCAGGAACGACGCCATCATTCCATGACTGGTTATAACATTCCAGCAGTTTGCTTCGGCCATCTTCACCTAGGTGGCATAAAGCAGCGTAGGTGATGCCATCTGGTCCTGGCGACGATGAGCGCCTGCATGAGGCCAGAGCAGCGTCCAATTCCTCAAGTGAGAAGGACACATTCAATTCTGGGAAGCGTGTCGCAGGAACTTCACCCAGAATTTCACTATTGATGGTGACCACACTGCCCGCATTCTTCACACAGAAATCTTCGGCTATATCGACCTGTGAGCGGCCTTGATGGAGGGCTAGGGCTGAGAATGGGTGTCGTTGCTGTGGAGACGAGCCAAGGCCGCGCACCGTCCTCCATATGATAGACAGAGGCTTGCGGGGGTCAAGTGATTCGCAGAACGTCTTCCACCGTTGTTCCTCCAACCTGTCCATACGACGTTGGATTTTCTTCTGTATACGTCGAGCGACTCTAAGGTCATTAATTGACTTCGTGCGCCTGTATCGCCTCTCGGCTCTTCTGCGAATCGTTCGAAGTCGCTCAAGTTCCATGGCAAAATCCGTACGTTTTTTCGCAGATGTAAATGTGTACTTAGACGATTCCAGTACACTTGTAATAAGGTTTTCAATGGTGCCGGTAAATCCTTCTTTGCATGCCTCTTCCACCTTTGTCTTATACGTTGACCACCTTATATATGCTTGTCGGGAAGTACAAGAGGAGAAGCTTCCAAATCCATTGATAATTAAGTAGGTGGGAATATGGTCACTACCATGAGTCTCGATGTCAGAGAACCATCGAACATTTTGACCAAGTTGCCGTGACACCAAGGTCAAGTCTAGGCAACTGCTATAGTTCGCACCACGCAAGTACGTCGGGCTGCCATCGTTCATAATGCAAAGTTCATGGTCGGAAGCAAATTCCACAAGTTTCCGGCCCCTGGAATCTATTCTGGAGCTTCCCCAAGCCAAGTGATGAGCATTAAAATCTCCTGTGATAATCCAGGGTCCAGTAGTTGCCGTCAGGATGTCTCGCAATCGGTCGCCGTCGAACCGACTATATGGGGATATGTAGGCGCCGATAAGGGTGAAGGCCACTTTATTCTTTGTAATGCGGAGACACACGTATTGGTTTCCATCATGAGGCTGCACTGAGTGGGGGATGTAAGTAAGTTCTGTACGGATGTAAACAATTACTTTGCTGGGTTGCCCGCACGTTGACGCCATAAAGGCTTCGTATCCAGAGAGTCTTAGCGCTTTCGACACGTTCGGTTCACATATTACCACTACAGGAAATCGGTTCGTGAAAACGTATTGGCGGAAACATGAAATCCGTGATTTAAGTCCTCTGGCATTCCACTGGAAAATTGTCGCGCTACGCACTTCATCACGGAGTGAAGGCAGTGGAAGAGCCATTGTGCTTATGCAAGATTTGCAAGCACTGGGCTCAGGGCATCCAACACTTGAACTGCGCTTCGAGCTGTTGGCGTATTCGAGTTGAACACAAGCGTGCGAATCGCATTTATCAAAGACTTGAGCATTGTTACAATTCGGCGGTCATGCTCTGTCAGCTCATCTGGGTGAGGGGTGGAGCATTGTGGTGCCTTTCCTTGTTGGGGTTTTTCCACAGGGCTTATCCTTGGCAGTGGTGGCCATTCCTCATTCACGGCAGTCTTTTCAGATGCTCCGTTATCTATACACGGTTTGGAAACATTCTGCACTGAGGTTGGAGCAGATTCAACAGCAAGAGGCTGTGCGGCACGCGTATTCTTTGTGCGGAGAGCAGAATTCCTTGATGAGCGTCTGCGACGAGAACGACGTCGCCTGACGTCAGCAGCTGCTTCACGATGGGTCGACCGGTCCCTAACCATTTTCTTCAAGATGGAAAGTTCTCGCCTAACTCTAGGACAATCCTTTGATGAGGCATCGTGGGGCCCTTGACAGTTCGGACACTTATAAGTTTTTGCCTGGCAGTTGCCTGCAGAGTGTTGTGCTGCACAGCGGGAACATATAGCAGACTTTCCACAGACGGCGCTCACGTGGCCGAATTTCTGACAGTTTCTGCACTGAAGCGGCTTGGGAACAAAGGGCCGGACAGCATGTCGAAAATGACCTACCTTCACATGCGATGGAAGGCAGTCACCTTTAAAGACAATTTTCACGCATCTGGAAGTTCCGAGACGGGCCACCTGTAGTATGTGGGTCCCGTGATTGGCAGGCTTTATCAAAAGTGGTAAATCCTCGCCTGAAATGGCCGCATCAATGTCATATATGACGCCTGTAGTAGTCTCTTTTCCCATCGGGATGATGGTACGGACGTTCATGCCACCGAGAACAGTGACAGCTCGCAGAGAATCTAACGCCGACGCTTGGGCGACGTCTACCGCGACAATATTCTTCCGAGGGTTGACTCGTACGTCCTCAATGCCATTTGGCAACAGTCTCTCGAGTTCAACCGATGCAACTTGCCTGTTGAGGAACCTCATGTTGTCGGTGGGTAGCACAGGTAAGAAAAGGATGGTGTACTTTGGCGAACTTTGCGGAGTCCTCATAGTAGATGTGTCCACAGAGGCCCCAAGCATCCGCCGCTTTGCTTTCTTACTCAGGACAGTCACGTAGTCGTCGTCGGAGCTGTCGTCGCTCTCGGTCGAGTCTATCAGGGTAGCCTCGCTGTCGCTCGAGAGGCTGTTCCGCTTCCTTGAGGCTGCCGACGCGGGCGCCGCTACATCAGGTCGGAGTGCGGGTGGCTCCACTTCCATTCCCGTCGGGCAGGGAACAGTGTTCCCCGGAAGAAAGCGAGAATTACCACAAAATACTGGTGACGGAGAACAAACACTCAGCAATAGGATCACTCTCCAGACGAGAAGATCAGCGCTTAAGTTATCGATGTGGACCCGTGAATAACGTTAGCACGCAGATAGAAAAACACGGAAACAAAACTACGTCTCCCATCAACCTCGACGGGCCTACAAAAATCAGAGGACGCCTCAGCACTTATGAGTGGTGAATGCGAAAGCATCAATGATAAGTGGAAGGCCGCCGAGCGGTGCTTCAATTTATGAGCACCTCGTGGGCAAGCGAGCGTGTTGAGATGCTTGGCGCGGTTTCATTGGGCCTTGCCATTTTTCCTTCCTCCATGGGCCTTACCGAGGCACAGTCAGAACGCCTGGCGAGAGCTTGCGTGGACAAGGAAGACGCGCGTGACACAAGCTTGCGAGAGCGACAGCGAGGGTGACTGCGTTGCAGTGATGCACTCTCCTAGGGAGCCTACGTGCAATTGCATGTAGTTGCATGTAGGCTCCCCTCAGTCTCCCCTCACGCAACGCCTCTCGTGATACTGCGGCAGCTGGTGTCCTCTTTCGATCATTCTGTTCCGTCGAAGCGCGCTCCTACGTGGCGTTCCGCCTCAATTGGTACGGTTGCATTGAAAGATCCAGATGCGGCAAAAAAAAAAAAAATATCTGACAACTGTCTACGCCTAAACAATGCCTTTGGAAGCATTGTTTGCCACCAGACAGGCCTTGGGTAGGCGTGCATTAGCTAGGAAAAGCAAGTAAGCAAAGCTAAGCAAAAACCAAGTCACAGCCGAACCAAACAACGCTTATGCATTAGTACAGAATTCTCAGAATTTCTGTTGCTTTTTCTTTATCCTTAAGCCCCTTCAATTTCGCACGCAGGCAGACAACCAATACCTTATGTTTTTATTTCTTATTTTTTGCAATGAGCATCTCTTATTTCTTTTCAGTTTTATAACAAACATACAATTTTCTAAATTTTACTCTCCTCACGTCTTTCATATCACGCAATCGGACAAGCTTCGGCGATTAGAAAAGAACGGTGCAAATCAAATTTAGACCTCCACGGAATCGATTAAGGGTATTGTGCAGTTTATAAGCTTATTTCACACGGCGAACTCCTTTCTCAGTTTCACGCGGCGTCGATAAAAGCAATGCTTATAAGAGAGCTAGGTTGTGCTTTACTATGAAGAAATTGAAATGCCGCGATTGAATACACTGACGCAATATCCAGATAAAAGACGCCTTTATTCAATGGTTGCTGCCCCACATCTGTAGGAAAGCAACGTTTTCCTTCCTTTTCTGCGTACTGTGTGTTCACATACGTGCGTGTGCGTTTCGTGGGCATTAAAATCGGTTGCAGTCATTTGATTTCGCGGGTCACACTCTAAGTGCAAGAAATATACCGAACCGAGCTACGAAGGCCCGAGTCGACTTTGAGCAAAAACTGCATTAGAGCTCTGTAAGACCTGCGTATAAAGGCAGTTAAGCAACTCTAGGCCGAAACCCTCTTGTACACCAAAGGTTTTTCACTCACTGAAATGTATAAATGCAGCACACGATATCGATACAAGAAAGGACATGTTGCATGTAGTGCAAACAGTCATCCGTTGCCATTCATACGTTGAAACGTACGATTCCAAATGTACTACGTGCATGCCTATGCTCCCACATGAATTTATCAGTCTTCCATTTCAGTGCTTTAGACAGCGAAGATAATATTTATTGCAACGTTGTGTTCTGCTTGATTTACCGTAAGCCTCTTTCATCGACTGTACGGACCACGGATGGTGTTGATATGATGTACGTCAATTTTATTTTTCTTTACTCTGCGTACTCCCATTATTAGGCTGTTTCCCGTTATTCTGCCTTTTGCGAAATATGACAGAGTTGCTATGCTTTATGCCCATATAAGTTAAGCGAGAAACAACCTGGTGTTGAGTTTTAGTGCAGTGATAAGCATTTTACGCCAGCAGACTTTATTGTATACACAAGAGGCAAATAATAAAAAAAACGCCTCTCTTTGTTTGCAAATTCTGTCTCGTTTGCAATGTTGCACAAACATAAGCAATAAAAACCAACTAGTCTAGGCAGTAACTATAACCAAGTTCAAACTGTAACACGCGAGGAAAGGAACCGCGCGGCAGATGCAAACACACATTTTGGAACAAGTTGGAGCCAGAGACAGAGACTGAGAACCAAGTAGCGAAGATGGGCAAGCATGTTCCAACAAAAGCAGCTCGCCATAAATTAAGCAAAACGGGGGGGGGGGGGAGGAAGACCAGCTGAGCAGAATCTGCGATACTTCGTGGAACCTAGCTTGTGTGCTAGCGCCGACATACGAATGCTTGCAAGCAGTTCATTAATATTCTCTTTGATTCGGGACACGTACGCCAACCTGTAACTCCGGGACAGCAAAGTTTAATGTTTTCAAGTTGGTCTCGTTTGCTGCTAACTCCTCGTGCACACTGGGCACAACACAAGATAATGCAGAGTATAGCACTGAGAAAGCGCCGTAAAAACGTTTACAAATCTGGGTGAAGGAGGAACAGATTAAAGCAACATTTAGGAAAATCTGGACCCGCCGTTATACAGAGTTAGTCCTGAAAATAATGTCAGTAAGGCCATTAAAAATCATTTATTGAATTAATCGTTACAAGTGCTTCAAAATCTTCAAAATACTCTCCTTTTGCGTCGATACATCGGCTTCAGCGATGCTTCCAGCTCTCGAATTCGTTGCGGTAGTCCTCCTCCGTAATGGCCTCTAATGCTGCGGTGCAAGCTGCTTTGATACCGTCCAATGTCCCGAAATGCTTGCCTTTCAGGAGTGTGTTGAGGCATGCAAAGAGAAAAAAAGTCGCGGGGAGCCAAGTCCGGGCTGTACGGGGGCTAGGGGATCTTTCGCACCCCTGCTTTAACTAGGCAGTCGATGACGATGAAGGCACTGTGGCCGGCGCATTATCGTGGCGCAACTTCCGCTTGTCTGCGATGTCCGGCCGGATGCATTGAACCCTGCGCTTCAGTCTTTTGAGGACTTCTACATAAAATTTTGTGTTCACAGAGGGTTCCAGGTTCTACAAACTCGTGATGAACCAGTCCGTAGGTGTCAAAAAAAAGAAAAACGATGAGCATTATCTTCAACTTTGATTTGCTCATCCTGGCTTTCTTCTGGCAATGGAACGAGTGCGTGTGCCACTCCGATGATTGCCTTTTGGTCTCCGGTCATATTCATATACTCAAGTCTCGTCACCTGTAATGATGTTGTCCAAAAATTTTCGATCACGTTTGCACATGTCGAGGTTTTCTTGGCACGTTTCAACGCGACGTGACTTTTTGTGGTCAGTGAGCACTTTTGCAACCATTTTCGCACACACCTTCAGCATGCAGATATCGCTTGTAACGATTTCATGAACTTGAGTTCTCGGAATGTTTAACATGTCGCACATTAAACGAACACTTAATCGTCAACAATTCCCTCACTCGCGTCACATTGTGAGCAGTGGTGGGCGTGGATGGCCGTCCGACGCGGTCCTCGTCGTCGAGCTGTTCCCGGCCTTCCAAGAAGGCCTTGTTCCACCGAAACACCTGCCGATCTGGCACGATATGTTCTTTGTAAGCAGTCTTGAGCATAGTAGCAGTTTCCGCAGTGGTCTTGCCAAGTTTCATGCAAAACTTGATCGCAAATTTTTGTTCCAATGAGCGCTGCATTTTCCCTTGCACAAGAATAAAAAAACAACTCTCGCAGACAGGCCCGTCCTACACTCTCCGATGCACGGAGCGCACTGAGCAACGGAGCGCTGCTTAGCTTTGTGCCCCCACTACCAGTTTCAACCGGTTAGACCACGCTCCGACCTACAGTCGCGTCACAATAAATTCACTGACATTACTTTCAGGACAGACCCTGTATGTGCACGCATGCAAATGCAAAGTTCCTGCAGAAGTGGTGCCATTCGGAGGAAAATTGGACCGAGTTTGTTGCTTCGAGACGGGGGCAAAATAAAGCGATCAATCAAGCCGAAGAAACGATTAAATGGACTGAAACATGTCAGCTGGCTCGGAATCGGTATAACGATGAGGTATACTCGTCTGTCATTTTTGCACCACTTTGCTGAGGTGAAAGTGTGTGGCGTTTTCAAACATGATGCTAGTGGAATGCACGTAACAGCTTTGCATGAACGGTTCAACGGCTTCGGTTGTCGCGGAATCAAGACTGTTTATATCCCGCTTTCGTAGCTGCTGCTGAGATAACAAGAAAAAGGTGAGAAAGACGGGGGAGTGCTAAGTTTTCGTAGCTACTCATAATCATCATCATCATCATCATCAGCCTGGTTATGCCCACTGCAGGGCAAAGGCCTCTCCCATACTTCTCCAACTACCCCGGTCATGTACTAATTGTGGCCATGTTGTCCCTGCAAACTTCTTAATCTCGTCAGCCCCCCTAACTTTCTGCCGCCCTCTGCTACGCTTCCCTTCCCATGGAATCCATTCCGTAACTCTTAATGACCATCGGTTATCTTCTCTCCTCATTACGTGTCCTGCCCATGCCCATTTCGTTTTCTTGATTTCAACTAAGATATCATTAACTCGCGTTTGTTCCCTCACCCAATCTGCTCTTTTCTTATCCCTTAACGTTACACCTATCATTCTTCTTTCCATAGCTTGCTGCGTCGTCCTCAATTTAAGTCGAACCCTTTTCGTAAGCCTCCAGGTTTCTGCCCCGTACGTGAATACTGGTAAGACACAGCTGTTATAAACTTTTCTCTTGAGGGATAATGGCAACCTGCTGTTCACCATCTGAGAATGCCTGCCAAACGCACCCCAGCCCATTCTTATTCTTCTGGTTATTTCAGTCTCATGATCCGGATCCGCAGTCACTGCCTCTCCTAAGTAGATGTATTCCCTTACCACTTCCAGTGCCTCACTACCTATTGTAAACTGCTGTTCTCTTCCGAGACTGTTAAACATTACTTTAGTTTTCTGCAGAATAATTTTTAGACCCGCCCTTCGGCTTTGCCTCTCCAGGTAAGTGAGCATGCATTGCAGTTGGTCCCTTGAGTTACTAAGCAAAGCAATATCATCAGCGAATCGCAAGTTACTAAGGTATTCTCCATTACCTCTTATCCCCAATTCTTTTCAATCCAGGTCTCTGAATACCTCCTGTAAACACGCTGTGAATAGCATTGGAGAGATCGTATCTCCCTGCCTGACGCCTTTCTTTATTGGGATTTTGTTGCTTTCTTTATGGAGGACTACGGTGGCTGTGGAGCCGCTATAGATATCTTTCAGTATTTTTACATACGGCTCGTCTACACCCTGATTCCGCAATGCCTCCATGACTTCTGAGGTTTCGACTGAATCAAACGCTTTCTCGTAATCAATGAAAGCTATATATAAAGGTTCGTTATATTCCGCACATTTTTCTATCACCTGATTCCTTTACGGAATCCTGCCTGGTCCTTTGGTTGACGGAAGTCTAAGGTGTTCCTGATTCTATTTGCAATTACCTTAGTAAATACTTTGTAGGCAACGGACAGTAAACTGATCGGTCTATAATTTTTCAAGTCTTTGGCGTCCCCTTTTTTATGGATTAGGATTATGTTAGCGTTTTTTCAAGATTCGGGTACGCTCGAAGTCATGAGGCATTGCGTATACAGGGGGGCCAGTTTCTCTAGAACAATCTGCCCACCATCCTTCAAAAAATCTGCTGTTACCTGATCCTCCCCAGCTGCCTTCCCCCTTTGCATAGCTCCCAAGGCTTTCTTTACTTCTTCCGGTGTTACCTGTGGGATTTCGAATTCCTCTAGACTATTCTCTCTTCCATTATCGTCGTGGGTGCCACTGGTACTGTATAAATCTCTATAGAACTCCTCAGCCACTTGAACTATCTCATCCATATTAGTAATAATATTGCCGGCTTTGTCTCTTAACGCAAACATCTGATTCTTGCCAATTCCTAGTTTCTTCTTCACTTCTTTTAGGCGTCCTCCGTTCTTGAGAGCATGTTCAATTCTATCCATATTAGACTTCCTGATGTCAGCTGTCTTACGCATGTTGATTAACTTCGAAAGTTCTGCGAGTTCTATTCTAGCTGTAGGGTTAGAGGCTTTCATACATTGGCGTTTCTTGATCAGATCTTTCGTCTCCTGCGATAGCTTACTGGTATCCTGTCTAACGGAGTTACCACCGACTTCTATTGCACACTCCTTAATGATGCCCACAAAATTGTCGTTCATTACTTCAACACTAAGGTCCTCTTCCTGAGTTAAAGCCGAATACCTGTTCTGTAGCTTGATCTGGAATTCCTCTACTTTTCCTCTTACCGCTAACTCATTGATCGACTTCTTATGTACCAGCTGCTTTGTTCCCTCCTCAGGTGTAGGCTAATTCGAGTTCTTAGCATCCTATGGTCACTGCAGCGCACCTTGCTGAGCACGTCCACATCTTGTATGATGCCAGGGTTAGCGCAGAGTATGAAGTCTATTTAATTTCTAGTCTCACAGTTCGGGCTCCTCCACGTCCACTTTCGGCTATCTCGCTTGCGGAAGAAGGTATTCATTATCCGCATATTATTCTGTTCCGCAAACTCTACTAATAACTCTCCCCTGCTATTCCTAGTGCCTATGCCATATTCCCCCACTGCCTTTTCTCCAGCCTGCTTCTTGCCTACCTTGGCATTAAAGTCGCCCATTAGTATGGCGTATTTTGTTTTCACTCTACTCATCGCCGATTCCACGTCTTCATA
Source organism: Dermacentor andersoni (assembly GCF_023375885.2). Classification (NCBI taxonomy): domain Eukaryota; kingdom Metazoa; phylum Arthropoda; class Arachnida; order Ixodida; family Ixodidae; genus Dermacentor; species Dermacentor andersoni. Next base: position 126,639,665 of record NC_092815.1, on the reverse strand, counting down.
GAAGCTTTCGACTTCCTGGTCATCATGACTGGATGTAGGGGCGTAGACCTGTATAACCTTCATTTTGTACCTCTTATTAAGTTTCACAAGACCTGCCACCCTCTCGTTAATGCTATAGAATTCCTGTATGTTACCAGCTATGTTCTTATTAATCAGGAATCCGTCTCCTAGTTCTCGTCTCTAAGCTAAGCCTCGGTAGCACAGGATGTGCCCGCTTTTTAGCACTGTATATGCTTCTTTTGGCCGTCTAACTTCACTGAGCCCTATTATATCCCATTTACTGCCCTCTAATTCCTCCAATAGCACTGCTAGACTCGCCTCACTAGATAACGTTCTAGCGTTAAACGTTGCCAGGTTCATATTCCAATGGTGGCCTGTCCGGAGTAGCTACTACTGTCACTACTACTACTACTGTCAGTAGTAGCTACTACTGAGATGACAAGAAAAAGGTAAGAGAGACGGGGGAGCGCTAAGCAGCACGCCTGTTATCAATTCTATCGGTGATAGGAAATGTGAGATGGAAGCGAGTGTGCGTGGTTAGGAAAAAGGAGCTTACCGTATGTATCGCCAAACTCGCGTCCTGTAAAGAATTGACGTCGACGACAATGACTGGGTAAGTCCGTGAGCATGTCTAATCATTGCATGAAACCACGTAGCTTATTTTGTTTCTTGGGCGTTCGTAATACTTGCTGTCAACAATTGTCGTAGAATGTAAAGAAATCGGCGGCACTACTATGTTATAGATGGTGTGCTAGCCAAAGCAGTAGGGCATGGAACAAATAACACTTCAACTAGAGGTTACTTCAGGTATGCGTAGGCTAGCAAGTACGTAAATGGAGGCGAAATTCAGACTTTACTTAAGCACTGTTCGAGACGTGCTGGTTGCCGTCTAGTGAAAACGCAGCGAAATGAGGGAATCATTTGCACATAAGAAGCACAGAAGTCTGGCAGTGACAGGATAAAAAGGCCTCACTCAAAACAGGAATGATCAGAGAGGCCTTGTGTGAAGTCTAATTTTACCGACCGTGAATTAACCATCTTGAAAAAAAGCGCAATTCACAAGCATTTTTTTGCATTCCGTCACCTTCGAACACAGATGCATCGGCGAGGAATTGCACCCGCGACCTCATGTACAACAACAAACAAAAGAGTTTGCATAGAACGGACACTGAAGTTTATGCTATTCCCATCACCTCAAAAGCGCGTTAGTTAAATAAGCAGCATTATTTCTGATGTCCTAAGCATTAGGTATTATGTCGAACTATTGTTTCTATATGATAGTGCAGCGAAAGGCTACAAAGCGCCGCACTATGAAGAGATTAGGAAAATGTCACAAGTGCGTGAAGGTGAAGGGCAACTTGCACCGTGCATAAAACAGACCATGAAAGCTCATTTGAAAAGATTTAATACGCGAGCCCTTCGTCGCACTTACAGGTACGCAAGACCTAAGAATATCTTTCATCCCTTGTGAAGCCGTTACGAGCTCAAGGAAAGAAGGGCAGAGATTAGAGAAAAAAAGCAGGCCTTACAAAATCTCAGGTATGATTACACTACACTATCATTAAGTTGCTCACTTAAAGAGTTTGCGTAGGAGCATCTAAGTTTAAACAATTTTTTTTTCCTGGTTTACCTGATGCGTTTACGTTATCGGCTTTACCATTACCTCCAACTTTACCGAGCCGGAAGGCTTACGCGACAAAATTTGAATACATGACTTTCCCCGTGAAAACTAGACGGTATAATGTGGCTTACGAAATGTAGAAAGGCGCAGTTTAATTCGTCAATGCCCCTTCTTTCGCTGCAGCGTGGCAACATCAGAGAAAATATTTACGAAAGCCTGTTTAAGCATTAAGTTGGCTGCATTATAAGCTTTTGTAACACTACCAAAGTTTCGTGTCCCTACGATCACTGATGTTTATTAAAGCCTAGCATAAAGCAAAGAGAGTCTACTCTCTAAATTCGGGTTAAATGCTTATGACATTTCTAGAGAGCTTTTGCAAATACATTTTTGTACTTTTCTTGACAGAGGGGTGGCAATCACCATATATTGTTATAAAGTTTTGGGCCACCAAAACACCACAATTATTTATGCTACGAAAAAAAGAAAAGAAAGGTGTAACGGGAAAACAGAGATATCAGGATCGATCGCTAGACCTCAACTGAATAATTTTAACAAATCAAAGACGTGTAAGGATAACTAGAAATGCGTGAAAAAAATGTGTGAACGAATGCGCAAACAAGCCAGCAAAGCATATTAAAACCAAGGATGACAAGCTACCACAAATCATTGACTCGCACTTGTTCACGCGTACGCATGGTGGCCCCCCTTGCACGTTGCATCGAAAGCAACAACACCAATTAGGTCCACTCTCTGTTTAAGTTATACCACAATTAGTATCAAGTAAATTATAACTTGTCAAACAGCGCAAGCCTTGCCTTTGAGTATTTTAGTCATTTAAAATGACCAGCACCAGTGCAGTACTAATATGTCGGCATTCTGTGGGAACGAAGCTTCACAGAACCGCAGCTTTGTTTTGTATTTGCGAATACGAAAGGGAATACAACGAGAATAAAATAGAATAAAATAGACAGACGAATAGACAAACAGTCTGTGACACCGCTAGCATGCACCATCTTCAGTGGTAAAGCTTGGATCCTATCAACCGGTCACAAGCAGATTACGTTGCCTTGACGTCAGCAAAAAAAAGGTACAAATGAAATCCAACATCGTTGGAAGCAGTCACACACTCAGCAGCAGTGGTCAGCAGTAGCGGCCCAGAGTGGTTCTGGCCTGATTTAGCGATGTGGCGCTTCGCATGTTGCCGGTTGGTTATTTTTCAACTTTTACTTATCTCGTCTATGGCTGCCACTGATGCTGTGTGAACCTGCTTTTCGGCGCGGCGACAACTTGCCATCATGTCGGGCTGCCTTGCTTGCCAAAAATTGCTTCTCGACGATGAATCGTACCTATCGTGTCGTAAATGCGAGTTTAGTTATCATGCGGGTGCTTGCTCAGGGGTAACGACAAGTGCGTGCCGGAAAGAAGTCGGAAATCGCCTTCAAATCTTGGAAGTGCGCCACTTGCAAAACGGGCAAGTTCCGAAGCGGTCCGAATGCAACAGACGGAACTGAAGCTTACTAGTGACATTTCAGAGATACACCCCATACTTGCCGCCCTGCTCGACATGAATATTAGGGTACATGCTCTGGAGGAAATAAAAGAAACTGTGACAAGCGTTGAACAGGCAATGCAGGAAATGACTACAGAATATGGTGAGATTATTATTGTGATGAAACACCAAAATGCAGATACTGCAGGCCTTCCAAAGCGTGTGAGGACAAGGCGAAAAACCAAGAAATCGACAAACTTAGAATTGAATGACGTCGATCAGTATGGCAGATGGTTCAATTTAGAAGTGCATGACCTGCCTCATCATGTCAGTGATAACGTGCTAGAAAAGTTAAACTGCCTTGCGGACCATCTCGAGGTTCCGCATTTTCTGGGCCAAGACATTGAAGCCATTAACCACATTTCGTTGACTTTCAGGGCTGACGCAGTAGACGATAAAAAAGAAAAAAGCCAGCACCGATAAGTTGTAAAAAGGTTCCACCTGTTCTGGTTCGCTTTGCTTCTTGCGCTACGAGAGACGCCTGGTTTGAAAAAAAAAAAACGCTCAGTGGCTCACACCCTCGCGGAGGACGGCAACAACGAGGCGGCACACGACGCGGCTCGAGGGCTTACGGACCGAGCCGCAGTCGCAAGTGACGCCCCGACACCCTCCGGACGTGACGGTGCGGTAAATGAGTGGGAATGGGAGGACAGATTGGCAACATATAATGACATTACGAAACATTATAGGTTACAGAGGCGCATATTCCCGCGACCTCACGCAAAATTGACAAAAACGCAGTCTGTCGCATGGCGGCAGTTACAAACTAGGACGTATCCGAATCCTGCGCTCTCGCACATCATATATCCGGATGTATATCCTACGGACAAATGCAAAACATGTGAATCCAGAGCCACTCTGGAGCATATATTATGGGAATGCAGAAGGATAAATAACAATAAAGAAAACGCGGCCTCTAGCAGCAGCCTTCGCACGCGCTGGGAAGCCGCGCTGCTCAGCCCCGCCCTCGAAGATCAACTATGGGCCGTCCAGCGGGCCGAGGAAGCCGCCAGGACCCAAGAACTCCTGGCTGTCACCTAGGCGGGGCCTTTGGCCCTCCCCACCAACTCGCAGGGCACACAATAAAGTTCTTTCCTCCTCCTCCTCCTCAGTGGCAAAATCAAGGTAAAAATTTTTCCTCAACAAGAATTTGACAGCACAAAACAAAAAGCTTTTTTTTGGCATATGAAGATGCGAGCGGCTCAAAAAGAGTATAAATTTGCTTGGCACAGGAACGGGAAATTCTTTGTGCGTCATGGTTCCCGTGATCGAGTTATCAGAATTATCACAATGGAAGATCTTTATACGATAAGATAGTCGGTCAGCATGTTTTTTTGTGCTCATTTTCAAATATGACAATCCCTTTTCAAGAATGCAAGGGTTACGATAAGCTTTCCTTCAAACAGAGCAGAGCGTTACCTGACGACAGTCAGATGTTCTTATACCGTTTGAATGCGCAAAGTTTAGAAAGCAAACACGAATCTGTTTGTATGCTCCTAGATGAACCAGAGCACTAATTTGATATCTTACCTTTTCCTAAGACTTGGTATCGTGACGTGACGATTATGATGTAGCTCAGTTTTCAGGGTACTTGTGCTGCTCGCTGTCCCAGAAAAATAAAAAAGGGGGCGGTGTAGCTTTTTATGTAAGACACGACCTATGTTTCGATGTAGTTTCTGAGTTTTCTGTCATACATGAGCACTACGAACCTCTCGATCAAATTTGTGCATATTTACGGGCCTCTTTCCAATCTTGTATCCATGTTATTAGATTTTCTCGAGTGCAAGTTGGATTTTTGTCGCTATCTCCTCATTCGCACAGGCGATTTCAATATTCGCCTGCTTTTTTTAGAACGGAGCAAGGAGACGTTTTTCGATATATTCATTTCCTTTGGCTATGAAAATGTCGTCATTGTTCCAGCAAGGGTGACGAATGATTCTGAAAGCTTAGTCGACTTGTGCTTCACGACGCGAACAACTCACTTAGAATCAGCTGTCCTCATAACTGACGTAGGTGATCACATTGGCCACATTCCTGTTCTTTACACGTGAGGCTGAAATACGCGCGCAGCCCCAAAGTTACACTCGCTTAACACATGCTGATAAACAAGAATATAACTACTTATTTTCAAGCGTTAGTCAGCGAAATTGAATGGCCCCGGATATACACACTGACGGATACTGTTAAGGCGTACAGCCTTTTTGTTAGCATAATCAAATACCTTTATTACAAAGCATTTCCTCTTAGAGCAACAAAAAGAAGCAATTGCAAGAAACCGTGGGCTGATACTCTGCTCCTACACCAAATTAAGGAACGAGATAGGCTTTTCACTACGTTTACGAAGACAAGGCAATCATAACACTTAACGGAATTCAAAAAGCTCAGGAATAAGTTCATCCGCGATATCAAGTTGGCACGTGAGAGCTGATCAAAAAAATGTTTGGTAAACATCGAATAATCTGCTTCCGCACACGGAACAGAGCTCTGTACTTGAGGTCATTGATAAAGGCTTATCAATCACTTCACAGGCGGATAACTTTAATCAGCATTTCCTAAATTAGGGTGCATCAAATGCCTTCGATATTTAGAGCCAAAATTATAGGTCATAAATTCCGTGTAGCATGAGCAGGTCACTGTTTCTTAAATTAAATTGTGGAGTTTTACGTGCCAAAACCACTTTCTGATTATGAGCACGCCGTAGGGGAAGACTCCGGAAATTTCGCCCACCTTGGGTTCTTTAACGTGCACCTAAATCTAAGTACACGGGTGTTTTCGCATTTAGCCCACATCCAAATGCGGCCGCCATGGCTGGGATACGATCCCGCGACCTGGTGCTCAGCAGCCCAACACCATAATAACTGAGCAACCACGGCGGGTAGGTCACTATTTCTTGCACCAACAGTTCAAGGTGAAATAAGTACCTTATTCCTGAAGTTAAAGAATTCCACTGCATGTGATGTGGATGACATAAAAGCAGAGCCAACAAAAGCTATGGCGATGCATATTAGCAAACCTACGTCATACATATGCAATTCAATATTGTGTACTGGGGAATTTCCTGAAAAATTAAAAAATGCACAAGTACCAGTAATCTTTAAAGGGGGAGACCGGAAGTACATGAACAACTACAGACCGATTTCAGTTCTGCAAATTTTTTCCAAAGTTATAGATCACGTTATTAATGACAAAATCTTAAATTTCTGCACAGGAAATAATGTTTTAATAGAAATACAGCATGGTTTGTGAAAACATTAATGTACCGAAACGGCGCGGCTACCTATTGAAGAAAGAATAATAAGTAACATTGAAGACAAGCATTATACAATTTGAATATTTCTAGACTTCGAAAATGCGTTTGCATCCATTAAGCGTGACATCTTGTTGCAAAAGGTAAATCAGTATGGGATATCAACCTAGCACAAAGCTACTTAACGAACCGAGTACAGCACACCGACATTTTTCATTACAAATTAACGCTGGGTAAAATCAAATTTGGTGTCCCACAAGGGTCCATTCTTGGGCCGCTCCTTTTTCGATTACCCGTTAAAGATATTACAAACATGCCTCTAACACCTGACGTATTGATCTATGTTCATGGCACCAATGCTTTTTTTTTTCTTCTGGTGATAACTAGTGTGATCTCCAGCAAGAAACAAATATGTGGCTCACTTGTGTTTCCGAAAGGCTCAGAGTAAATAAGTTGCAATTAAACATTAAAAAGACCAAATACATTGCTTTTCGGCGTCGCAATAAGTGTATTGATGATAGCATAAAAATAAAATTCTGTGGTGAAGTCATCCTACGTTCCACATGACATACGTTACTTGGCATTACGTCTGAAAAAAAAAAAAAAAGAACAGACTGGTCCTGTCATGTCGTAATCTCGATAGATCTAGCTTTGCAAGATCCATCGGTATTATTAACAAATTAAAGCATCCATTACCTTTCCGATTAAAGGAGAAATTATACTTTAGTCTAGTGCATTCACGCCTCCGATACTGTTGATCTGTCTGGTGTACCACGACTAAATCTAATATCTGTAGTTGACTAACCTTAGAGAAACGCATGATACATATAATTGAAAGTGCACCCGGCAGAAGCAACTCTGCTCCTCTTTTCAAGAAGATGATGATGATGATATGTAGTGTTTACTGGCGCAAGGGCCAAGTGTTCTTTTCAAGAAGAGTAGCATATTAACAATAGAAAATCTTATTAGAAAGAAACAGCCATTTCAATATTTCAAGTTATCTTAGCCTTTTTCAGAAAATACCTTTCGAAAGAACACAAATATAACACGAGGCACATAAGTTGCAACAATGGCAAGATATGGACAACTTACGGTATGCAAAATCAATCATTCAGAGTTGCAGATTTTAAAATCATAATCCTGCCAATGACACTATTGTAAGCGAATCCTCATATCTAGGAATCTTTAAAAGAAATGAACATGTATTTCTTGTCGCTTCATAAATGATTGTTTACTTTGAAACTGCAAATGGCCTTCAACGTTTCTGTCATGCATTATATGCACTTTCCATTTACAGTGTAGGTTGTTTGCTCATCGAGTGTGTTTGCGTGTTTTGTGTACTGGGAAAGGGGACGAACACTTAGTCAGGCATTCGTGCCTTTTCTGAGCCTCTTATGCAGAGATCCTTGTATTTTCTGTCAAATGAGCATTCATTCATTCATTCATTCATTCATTCATTCATTCATTCATTCAAATACACTCACATAGTCAGGCCAGAACTGCAGAGAAGCTAAAACGAAGTTTCAAGCACATTTAAGCAAAGTAATCCTGCTATTCATGTATGATTTTGTCACGTAACATGTCTTACTGCATGCTACTCCCATGATATAAAGTATAACATTGATCACAGCGATCTGTTCACTCTGTGCTACAATATAGCTGAGCTCCTGGACGAGGACGTTTCTGCAGGAGCTTTTCCTCTCTGAATGTTTTAGCAGAGGTTTCTCTCACTTCACCCCCATAGAACTTCTGACCAAAGCACCCTTGTAGCGCAAATAGCACAAGGACGTAGACGAAAAACAGAGACACATACAGGCGCTAAATTCAAACAACAATTTATTTCCGGGACAGACGCCACTTTTATAGCCTCGCTTCTTTTTCTTTCACAAGCACTTGTCTACTGATAAGGTAACAGACTTGCAGACCAGGCAAAAACTATGTTTGACCCATGCGCAGATATTCCAACTCCTTCTTCGATAGTGACAAGGACGATTTGCTAACACAAGCATCACCAAATTCTTCAATGCGAGCTCTTTCAAAGATAAGAAGAGTTAATTTGCATTTTTGCTTTTCCCGACAGTAACTATCTTCTAAGCGGGGAACGCATCCGCACTTTTGACAACGAACTGCGAGAGAGCCATCGCGCGAAGGCTTGTTAACTTTATTGGAGGGCTCCCTAAGGCTATCATTATTGCGTCTGCCAGCTTGTCCCATATAACGTTCTACAGGGCAATGGAATTCTGTAAAGAACACCAGTCCTACATTAAACATACCCGTTTCTATGCCGCTTTCTGCGCGCGTCGTTTATTGCACCACATGGTCTTATTTTCGTACGCAAGCTGATAAGCTTGTTTGGAGCTGAGAATACTATGTCAACCTTTCCACGTAGTCCTATTTTCTTCAGTTTATGCGATAGACGGCGGATGTATGAAATTACGGCGAAATCTTGCCTTTTAACCGACTGCGCGAGCTGACGTCGAGAAACCCGCCTCTCCTGAGTGTGTTGTCCTGAGCAGTGCTTCAGCAATTGACACAATCAAATTGTTTGGAAACCTGGCCTCACTCAACCGCACTAACTGTTGTGAAAAACTGGAAGACATTCAATTTGGTGCAGCAAAAACAAAAAAAAGCACCCTGTATAACGTGGTGAGGTGTCCGACAGAACATCAGCAAGTAATGACTAATGATGTCCAGTACAAGATAGCTCCTGAAACATGTTCCCACATACTACTTGCGAAACATACATCAATTAGTGTAGCGGAACTGTTCTGTTATTCTGGCAGCTAATTCGATCGCATTTTCAAGTTAATGCCTGAATAATATGTCAATAATATCATTTGCGACTTTTTGTCCACTCAGCACGTTTACATTTACGTAAGAAATGAGGACGGCTTTCAGTTCCTTCAAGGACGCAAAGTTGATGAAAAATCGCTCAACGAACCCAACCAAAGAACATCGCAAACAGCACAGCGGCAGATAGATGGGTAATATCAGCACATGTATATTGTTAGCGCGATCTTATAATGACCAAATGCAATTGTATACATTCTATATACGTTATAAATGACAGGTTCTCTTTGGCAGGCGTACTTCAAGCGGGAACATGAACGGCGGCGGAAAGGATCGGGCCCACTTGCGCCATCGCACAAAAACTCGACATCAAAGAGTGACACGATTGAAGCAAAACTCCATTTTTGTAAAAGCCTGTAATATAATCGACCAGAAAATGAAAGAGAAGAAAAACAAAGAAGCGCTGTTCAATCTTATTCTACACCAAATTCGATTGCATAGTTTCTTCTTTTTTCTCCCATTCTGTCGAAATATATCCATTCTCCACAGAAGCGCTTGCCTATCTATAGGCTATTGAGTTCCCCTCTGTTAATTCTATTTCTGTTTCCAGCTCCTCCCAGAACGATATGATTGAATCTTGCTACCTATGTATGCATGTTGAACTTTCACAGAGCTGTGCGAAGGAGTGCGATACATTAAAGAAAAAAATGTGCGGGCGTTTTATGTTACAGCTCTGAAGGACAATTGGCAATCGCATTTCGACGCAGTGAAATCAAGTGATGCTGTTATGGTGGTGCTTGGGTTTTCATTCAATTTTTTGTTTTCATTTTTATACGAACCTCGACACGGTGATAAAAGCGGCGCTGAAGACAGCTCCGCACTGGTGTGCTCCGCAGTGGCCGAACGACAACGAAATTTAATAAATATGACTTACGAATTTGAGAAAGAAAGCGTTCTTATATTTCGACGTTTTTATTCCTTAACCAGGAGAACACTTGCTTGAAAGCGCACGATTGCTAGGTTTGTGAGTAGCGCTTCTTTTTTTTTTCCAAGTACCCACCATTGGGAAAGAGGACAAATAGCCTAAGCAAGGAAAGAACAAAACCCGGTTTAGTGAAATGTACGAGGCATCCCAGTATGCCTGCATCTATAAAAAATACAATTTTACACCAGCGACTGGAATCTACAACAAAAGAACGCCCACAATGCTGATGAGAAATTCCGTCGTTTTAGCCATAGCTCTGCTTCTCCATTTGCGATTGTAAATTGTGGACAATTTATTTTCAAAGCTTAGGAACTCGTGTTCACTTAACGTTTACCGGCATCACGTGTGACATACAGCAAGTGCACCGTTAAAGGGAGCTCAATGTTGGAATTGTAACAATAATAATCACTGTGATATGACGGCAAGGCCCCGAGACACTTCTTTCGTGCTTAAATGAAAGCTCAATTGATTATGAGTCCCTTCCTTTCAATAAAAACGACAATATTCTCCACTTCTGCTGCCTCTATTAGTGGTTAAGTGCTCCATTCAACAGCAGGCGGTACGGTACGAGCGTTTTGACCATAAACCCCATGTTGACTGCGCTGCTACATTTTTCTTTTTGTTATTGTTGTTGTTCTAACTGATTTGTCCCGCACTTCACGCCGCTAGCCGCGGCGTAACCACCAAGGTCTGATTCCGTTTTCCTTGTAGCGCAGCTAATGCAGCCATAATACCGCTCACACATAGTAGAGTCAATAAGTAATATACATTATTCATTGGCTTGAAGATGCAACAGGACCCGCCGTGGTTGCTCAGTGGCTGTGGTGTTGGGCTGCTTAGCACGAAGTCGCGGGATCGAATCCCGGCTACGGCGGCCGCATTTCAATGGGGGCGTATTGCGAAAACACCCGTGTACTTAGATTTAGGTGCACGTTAAAGAACCCCAGGTGGTCGAAATTTCCAGAGTCCTCCACTACGGCGTGCCTCATATTCAGAAAGTGGTTTTGGCTCGTAAAACCCCATAATTAAATTATTAATTTAATTAAGATGCAACAGAGAATCAAATTAGGTGTTCGGTGAAATAACAACTAGTCTAGCTCAAGTTCCTTAAATCCATCAAACTTGCTCAGACAGAAAAGCACCATCATAGCCGCTACCACAATTCCAATGAAAGACAGGCGACAGCAAGGGGCCAAGCGCGCTAAATCTGTAACCGGCCGTCCAAAGCTACGCTTGTAGAGTTACAATGCAGCGTGTTTTGAAGTATGCTATACTGTTCTCTGATTGCGTCTTTCAATCCCTCTAGCGGTGTTTACTAGTGAATGTCGCCCCTCACACGAACTGCGTTTCAACATCACCTGATTCTTTTTGTTATTACCATGCGTCGTACACAAATCGTTGTCGAGTTTCACGATGCTGTCACCGGCGATTATAGGCCGGCGTTGCGGCGCCATAGCGAGGGGGTAGAGCTTGCTGCAGTTGGTTGGGCGCGGCGACCCCGTATAGCGGAGCTGTTTTTTACAGCGAAGCTGTATATGGCTAGCTGATTCGTCTGTCAGTCGCCTGTACGCCGAAAACTCTTCCGGCGCAACCCCATGCGCATGCGCGAAAAAAAGGAGAGAGAGAGAGAATAGTGTCATTAGCCAACACCACCTAGATAGCATAATGCCTGTTTACTCCGATCCATGACGTCATGCTACCTGGCCCGAAGTTTTTATTGACAAGGCTGGCGTGATGAACGCGGTGACAACAAAATCCCTGTTGCCTAGTCGGGAAAATTCCCATTAGATTCTATGGCAGTCAAGCCAGGTGACAAGATGTCATGGATCGGAGTAAAAAGTCCTTGTGCTATCTAGGTGGAGTTGGATTAGCTGCGCCAATACTGACATCGTTACTCTTGGTCGCAGCCGAGCGCGCGCGCAGCAGTTTGTCTCCGGCTCCGAAATGGGTAGACCACGTGTCATACATACTCTTTAGGAGCAGGCAGCTTTCGATCAGCAACGCCGCGAGCAGAACCTGGAACGAGCTCGTCTACGCCATGCCGATGTTGCTGCCCGGGCACAAGAACAGGCTCGCGCAGCCGAGCGCAAGCAGCAACTGCGTACCAAGGATTCAGCAGCCTACCAAGACGTTTAATGAACCGTCGGGATTAACCCAGTAATGAACACCGGGGCCGCACGTTTCAGCTTCAGTGGTTAACCATCTTTACGGAGTGCTTGGGCGGTGATTCATTTTTTTTTTTTTTGGCATTTGCCGGGGTGTCGTGCGGAAGCGTGAGTTGTGTGAACGATATCTGGGGATTTTCACTTATCGGAATCTGCCTTTCCCTAAGTACTCCAAAACCACGGAGAAAGCCGAGCGGCACGGCGAGACCGCAGATAAATACTCCAGAATATCTTATCTCTCTGCTCTTGTCTCGTGGTGCAGCGGTCACAGCGCTGTGATCGTGAATGGGAGGTCCGTAGTTCGAATCGCAAAAGCACCCAGATGTGTTTCACGCATGCGCACGGCACTTGACAGGTTACGAAAAGGAAGCTGTCTTTCCCGTATAGCAGCCGAAAATGGAGGGCTTTGGCATGCGGTATGGTATGGTATCTGGCGCATTCCTTCGCCGCTCAATGCCCTGTCTCGGTGAGGCCGCTTGCACTGAACTAGCCTACTCCTTAGTTATTTACATTGTGTTCATTCCATTGTCGCATCATGTCACCTGTTCCTGTGTGAGGAATGCAGCGCACTATAGCACCTATCATTTTTATTCGCCTGCGTTGCCACGCCAAATAATGTGGGAATCTTACTACCAGTGGCGTAGCCAGAAATTTCGTTCGGGGGGGGCTCACGTTGCAGCTCGGCCTCCTCCTTAAGAGGAAACATTAGGTCGGATGCTCCTATCTAAATACATGTAGAAGGACAATTCGTTTTTCTCGGCAACCACTGCACCTAATTTGACGATGTTTGTTGCATTTAAAAGAAAAACTCAAGTTCTAGTGACCGTTCGTTTCGAATTTTCGATTTACTTCGTCAATATTCTATTGAAAAGTGCCAAAATCGAAAATTTTCAGAAAACGAAACAATTAAGTTTACAACTCTGTAAATCGGTAATAAAAAATTGATATCACAATTCTGTGAATTGCACATAATAGTACATCTACAGCGGACAAAATTGATATGTTACACATGAGTCAAAAAATTAAGTATTATGGAAATATGGCTTTTGCAGAACCCTTGTACATAACATAACTAATTCATGTAAGATACAAATTAACATATCGAATTTGTCCGCTTTGAATGGTGTAATGTATGCCGTTTATAGAAGCGCGATATCTCATCTTGATGCAGAACTATTATTTTTTGTAAACTTCATGCTTCTATTTTTTTCGAACTTTCGAATTTTTCAAAATATTTTAAACACAGTTCATGCCCTAATTCGAAATTCCGCTTCCAACAGACACTAGAATTTAACTTACTCTCTCAAATGGAACAAGGTTAATTAAAATCCATTCAGGAGTTATCTCAGAAAAGTGTTTCTGCGTTTTACATGCATCTGAATAGGCCGCGTCGGAGTTGGGCCCGAGCTAAGGCTTACTCTTAAACAATTTTCCTAGAGATCAAATACACGAATAATAACTGTATTGCCATTTCGAAAGATGCTGCAAACGAATTCTTGAACGCTACGCACTGTCAATACAAGTAAAATATGTATTTTTTCATAAAAGAATATACTCGTTTGTGCCAAAAATTGTGCCCAACATAACTGATGTCAATGTTTCCATGTTTTTGTCTATTTAATAAGTAAAGAAAATATCACACGAACTTTAGAACTACATGAGTTAGAAGCCATCAAAGCAGTGCATGCTGCTGATATGAAAAATGTAAAGACCATGAAATGAACAAGGTGAGGACAAATATGTAATGAAACTTTGTCATTCAAGATCCTTGTTTACATTCTTGTACACATGCAACGGCCAGTGGAAAATCTCAATGACGCTGTCATTTGCTCCAATGTATTACGCAGCAGCAGCTGTCACCGGTCGTGTATCGTGAGTAATTGTACTGAAATTATAGTCGGAACAGAGAGCACGCATAAAAAGCAAGAGTTCTGCAGAGTATACGAGGGCCAGTCAAATGAAAGTGAGCCAATGGGAATATATGACAAACGGGGTACTTTAATTAAAAGTAGCCTCCATGAGCATTTAGACATTCGTCCCATTGACTAACGAGTCGCGTAATTCCCGTCTCCTAAAGCTCCTTGGGTTGTTGCTTCAAAACATCTGCAACTGACTTTCACGTCATCGTCCGAGACGAATCTGGTTCCCTTGAGCTGTTTTTTCGGTTGCCCCAAAATGTGGAAGTCGCAAGGCGACAGGTCTGAGCTGTATGGCGGATGTTGCAGCGTTTCCCGCTTGAACTTTGCCACTTTTGTGTTAACCACATCAGTGACGTGGGGACGGGCACTGTCGTAGAACAAGATGATCCCATTCGTCAATTTTCCACGTAGTTTGTTCTTGATTGCAACACGCAGCCGATCCGGCGTTTCACAATATCGGAAACAATTGATAGTCTCTCAAGATTTAGCAAATTCTATCAGTAATGGCCCCTGACGATCGAAAAATAAGTCAACAACACCTTCCCGGCGGAAATGACGGCCTTTGCTTTCTTTGGGGGTGGTGAATTCGAATGTTTCCATTGTAAGCTTTGCCGTCGTGTTTCACTCGTAGTAGTGGCATGATGGTTCGTCTTCGATCACAATTGCAGACAAGAAATCGTCACCCTTATTGTGATACCGGATCAGATGAGTAAAGGCAGCGCCGATCTTCTCCGTGTTCTGGCGGTGGTTCAAAATCTTGTGCATTCATTGCGCACACAAGAGGCGGTAACCGAGATGTTCATGAATTGTGGTGTGAACCAAACCGTGACTGATGTTCACACGCTCTGCCAGTTCATCGATGCTTATCCTCCGTTCTTGTCTTATCAGCTCATCAACATTTACAACTTTGCTAGGGGTGATTGCACGATGGCTTTGGCCCGTTCTGGGATCGTCTTTGCAACTTTCACGTCCTTCTTTGAACCGTTTGTTCCAACGGTTCACAGTGGCCAATGAAATGAAATGTTCAGTGTACACAGCAGCCATACGGCGACTAATTTCTTTCTGGGAAACACCTTCAGCTGTCAAAAACCTCACGACACCACGCTGCTCAACTTCTGGAGCGTCCATTACGTCACGAAACCACGTTAAACCCAGTGTATGAGAGCATTAAAGAACATTTATCCTCACACCTGTGTGTCACTTTTGTAAATGAGAGATGGCTGTGTGCTACGCGCATGCCTTGCAGATAATGAACAGAACCATAATTGCGCGGGGTGGGTAGGCTCACTTTAATTTGACTAGCCATCGTACATTAGAAATGCGAAGATACAATGGAATATACAAATGCGAAGATACAGCTTGATTAAGGGCAAAAAAGTGTCACTGGAAACAAAGTTCTCTGCGCATATACACAAAACCTCGCAACAAGATATTTAAACATACGCATAAGTAAGCCTCCAATAAATCTATGTATCTGAGAAAAAGTCATGATATATAATGCGTCAAACAAGGCAAATAAACATGTTGCGCAATCACAGATTCACAGAATCCAAGATCCCGCCCCCCTTCCATCCACTCCCCCCGATGTATGGCGCGCGACGGAAGGCGGCGCGCTTGCTCCGCACTTTTCTCCCTTGCGCACACAAGACTCAGCCATCATCGTCGACTCACCCATTCCCCCCACCCCCGACACGCTTTCACTCGCACATACAGCATGCAGCGCGGGGTCACGATGTTATCGCCCTTGGACATTATGCGGAACATGAGGGTGACGGCGACGGCAGGAATGTGTCTAGAGTGTCCATATAATTGCTGTCCCAATAATATAATAAGAGTATCCGGCAACTGAACCGGAAAATATTTCGGGGGGGGCTGAAGCCCCATAAGCCCCCCCCCCCCCCCCTGGCTACGCCCCTGCTTACTACATATACACGCAGGCCAGTTTTATAGAGATACTGCAACAGCGACTTGTGAATTCTTCATGAGCCATTGTTTATAGTCTTCAGCTTGGACAGGTCTTAGCTATAAGGCCTCTAAGTTCACTTTCGTGGGCGGTCTTTGTCCCAGGACACGTCAAAACTAGATAGCCGGCATCTGCTACAGGAGCGGAGCAATTCAGACACTCGACATTGTCCAAAGTGCTCTGAAGCCGGTCGTACTCCTGCTTGCATTTTTTCAGCGCTTCCCGCTACTAATGTGATATTTCTGACTGTCAAGTTATATGCCTCAGCAGGTTTTGTACATGTGTTTCAAATATTCATAAACTTTTACAGAGGGTTCAGACCCCGGTACGTTAAATATGATAGATCATACTGCTAGTAGCAGGGCGTTTTAGTCGTTGACTGGTTGTAGGGGCAAATGCCCACATGCCACGAAATTTATACCGGCTTGCACTTATTTTCCGTGGGATCATCACATAATTTGCAAGCGCACTCATGTATAGCGCTTACCGGTGCCTAAGCTCGACCTGATAAATATCTCAAGAGCATATTATGGCTATATTGCACGTGGGACCATAATAATATCTAACGTTCGAGCATCTCGAACTTCTGTTACTTGGATCGTATTTTAATGGGCAGAACGAGAAGATCAATGGTTATAAATAAGGCTAGCTTTAGTTTCCGCATCATCGTCAATAAGCTCATAGTGCTGAATTAAGAACAGACCTTTCGAAATAGTCGAAGCTCCATCATCAGGACTGGAGAGTGTATATTTCAAGCGTATTGCTGGGGTTCACCAGCAGAATTACAGAAAAAGAAAGAGAAAAGATAAAAGATAAAAAAGAACACAACCTGACACAGACGACGATCTGCCTAGTTTGTTTTCCAGCACTGACATACTATATGAAGACTTGTGAACAATTCGTATGATGTAGTTGCCTGCCTTACCAACTATATCAGCCAACGCTGCCTGGAACATCAGACCGGAAGGTTGAGGTTAGTTTCGCGTGATCCTAATTTCGGCTGGTGCCGCTATAGTAACAAATGCAGGACGTGCTAATACAAGACACTACTTTACACGTAATGAACAACGATGCGTTCTGCCCTGTCTTATTAAAGGCCAAAGTCACTGCAAGCCGGATGGAGAACCGGAACCGACTGGGAGCGCTGTTGCAATGTGCACGCATGTGAATGTGGAATTAACCGGAAGTTCGGTCATTTGAGCTTCAAACAGAAAAAGACAGACACGGGTGACCCGACCAACGCCGCAAATAGAAGTCAGCAATCAAGCCGCACGCCGAAGCGGAAAGAGAGGATTACACAAATGCGGTTCGCTGATTCGGACTGCCAGGACGACGCCAGCCGTCCTCTTTTCCCGAGATACCCACCTGCGCCGACGTAGGAAAAGCTAAAAATATTGTGTTTGCTTCTGAAGCGCTTTCTTTCTTGTCGCCGTAGAATCGAACGCGCCCGAGAAGTCACGCACTAACCGAGCGAAAGAATGGGCTTCCATAATTTTGGATGGTAGGAATTGATGAAGGTTCATCATGCTCAATTGTTCGAAGAAACGCGCTGGCCAAAATATTGCTGCACACAGTGAAGTCGTTTCGCCATCGGCGAAATAGAACCCGGCAAGGCACATACAAGAAGACTCTTGCGCGCTCGTGCGAAGTCTGATGATAAGGAAAGGTTCTCCTGAAGACACGTGAATGTGACAGTCAATGGAACAACGACGTGAGTACTGGTACAGTGGAGTGCAACGTACTTTTCGCGCGTGCTCATGATCGCGTGTTTCGATTCCGGGCCGTAGCGGCAGTATATCTATGAGGTTGGAATGTGGAAACACATCATTACTGTCACTTTCCTGAAATATTAACATCCTATAATGATAAAAGAATAGCTTGAGCTATTTTATGCTACGGCTTTGAGAAACAAGCCACAATCGTCAAGCAGGAATCTTTCAGGTAGGACATGCCAGTTTGTAATAATGTTGGCCTTGTTTTAGATCAGCTCGGAAACGTTACCAGTTTTCTCGTGTAAACACTGACAGCTATTCCCGCTATTCCGGCTCGCTCAAGCTACGAGTGTGTGACGTTTTACAGTGGCATCAAGAGAGAGAGAGAGAGAGAGGAAAGGCCGGGAGGTCAACCAGACGAGCGTCCGGTTTGCTACCCTACACCGGGGCAAGGGAAAGGGGGAACAGAAATAGGAAAGCGGGATAAAGGGAACACGGTGCATGCAGGCAGCAAAGCGCCTGGAAATCGGTCAAGTCGAAGCAAGTGCCCTGCCGACACATTAGGCTGCCGTCGTTCTGCAGTCTGAAGTTAACCTTGGTGCTTCCCCATACCTGGCGTTGCGCGTTGAAGTCACGTGTGAAGACCAAGGAGCCACTGGTCGTCAGCAGTACGTTGCAGTACGTGGCAGTATATCGGTAAAGTAAACCCCAGCTTTTTTTACTTCAGAGCGAATAGAATGCTGCGGGTGAGCCATTTCTCCATAATGGAGCAACGGCGTGGCCACATTTGATAAAAAAACGCTCACACCACCATACTCTCTGGGTCAGACAGCTCACCTCCCATAAATCTGTGCTTTTGTTTATACACACAATGACTCGCAGGCAGAGTTCACCTCGTGTTTAACAACAAACCGATCGCAGACGCGTCCGCGTCAGCTTTTAGGAGCCTCGCAATTGTCTGACCTTCAACGAAGGACAGCGCCAACTTTTTTTTTTCATATTTTGCTGCCGAATCCGATGAAGCGTACCTGATCCCGTAAAGGACAAAGAAAAACACCGCAAACAAACAAGAAACCAAAGTATAAGCAGCAAGTCAATTAAACTCCGCAAAGAAGGAACGGGAGCCTCACAACTCCAATGAAGCAAAGTCAACGCGCCACTTAGGCACGTACACCTGCTCGCTATACCGACGACGTGACAGCCGTAATGCTCCAAACTAATTAAGGAGGTCACACCGGATGCAATCGATCGACCTCATTTGCCCGAACGCGGTCCCTCGTATGCAAATGTACCTGTGTATACACAAGCGCGCGACTGCGAAGAAGCGGCGGGCGCCGCTTGATACGGGAGCCCGCGAGGCAAACTTCCGCGGGGACAGGCGCTCAGAAGCGGGCGGAGGTTGGATTTCTCCCTCGGTCTGTGTTGTCGTCAGCGTGAACCAGCGACACGCCGTATTCTATACAAGGCACCTTGTTAGTCTAGCGCGGAAACCCGCCATAGTGTTGTGAGACCAGGGTGCATCGCGTCGTGATACGCATGACGGTTGTCGAACAAGCACGCCGCCAGTGCCTGGATCATTTACCCAGAAAGAAGTTTTAAAAAAAATGAAAAGGAAGCCTCCGCTTGATCATTAACGTCCTTTTATTTTCGCGGAAGGGTGAACTAAACCTGTTTCTGAGATGATCTCGTACTACAGGAACAAGCTTTTTTAAAGAGGAAGATAGATATGTGGAGTGAGGGACTCTGTAATGGAGGCTGTGTAGAAGTCTCGCTTGGCGACACGCCTAGCATGCTATACTGCACCTGAGACGTAATGCGACACGAATGAATACGCACCGGGCACACTGCTGACACACGGCATTCGTGAACGAAAATATAACACGTAACTTGAAAAAACTAAATTATCTCGTTGAGAACACGATTGCGCAGAAAGCTTAAAAGCGCCTTCGAAGCTCGGGATATACAGCGCGCACGTTAGGACGGTTCTTTTTAATCTAATTGATTCTATAAGGCTATGAAATAGATGTATTTTAAGGCGCACAACGAGAACGTGTTGGCATTTGTCTAAAGCCTCAATTGTTTCGATAATGAAGCGTTTAGCGCCAAAACATGCTTTTTCAAGCTTTGGTGCTCATCGCAGCCAACATGACATTTTTTTTTCTGTGGATTCGCCCAATCAGTAATGTTATCTTCATACTTATAAAAAAATTATGGGATTTTACGTGCCAAAACCACGATTTGATTATGAGAAGATTTATGCCTATATAATACTGAACTTATCATTTTTTATGTTTCAGACAGTAAACCTAACACGCTTCATTTTCAAAGCGTTTGGATGAAGCTGGTTAGCGTTTAACCAGCCGCACATGTGCTGCAACCACACAGTACCTTGAACTTCAAGCATATGGCTATATTCATTTTAGAAAAAGGAATGTTTGCACACAACAGTTACTTTTGTGCGCAGATGATGCCAAGTATATCAGAAAAATTATTGACGAACAATATAAATAAATCTAGCCAAGGACGGATCCTTCTGGCTCACTGCGCCTAAGGACTAAGTATGAAGGCCAGATATTTATTTCCGGTAAATACATAAATATTAGTGAAGAACTTTTAAGTTAACACACTGATGCCCATCTAAGACTTAGTTCTTTTTAATTAGTATATATATATATATATATATATATATATATATATATATATATATATATATATATATATATATATATATAACAGTAGTCTTTGCCGAACAGCATATGGGGAACGCTACGTGCTTCGCATTGCATGTAGGCGCAGAAGCACCTTATCATCAATTATGTGGTTCGGATGCTTGTTTTGAGCTTGTCCTTTATTGAAACATATGTTGTTCTCTATGCTGTACGCGTGATTCCAAAGAACGTATCTACTGTCCGCTTCCCTTTGCTGAGTGCTTGTAGGCTCTGCCTTACGGGGATATGAGCCATTGCATTTGGGTGTACGAGTCACAGACGATGACAGTTTTCTGTCGACATGGAAGAGGCTGCGCACGGTTGCACCGCACATGGGTTCCGCCTTTACATCGCTAAACCCTGGATAATTGACGTCAGCGCCGCCACAACCAGCCTCACTCGACTCCTTACGTCGAGCGGAACACGTGGACACCCAAACCTATACTGTGAGTCGCTTGCTCCACGAATTACCGGACTCTGAACTTCGCAAGAGGCGCCCGCCCAGCTAAGCCTAACGACGGGTACGGTCTAGCCGAAGACCTTGGCCCAGTTCGGCGCTCCAATGGCCACCAACGATGGCACCGAGATGAATCTCGAGCACGCACAAATCCCACTTCCTGATGAACCTGCCGGCGGAGACTGGCTCACTGTTAAGTACGGTCGGAAGAAAACATCGACTCCCAGCAATCCACCCCTCCAACCCCGACACCCATCGGTTTCCCGATAAGCCCGACTCCCACCGCTACCCCGAAATGACCTCAAGGTAATCATCCGCCCTCGAGAAGGACTCAACCTTGCCACCTGGACCACGCCACACGTTGCTGAAGGCATCAAGCTGGCATGTCAGCACCCCACTACTGAACACGTACGGACCCTTACTGTAAGAATTGACCCAGTTCAAAACATCGCTATTGCTAGCACACCACACGAAGAGCTAGCTATGAGCATCCGTCGCATCACTACAATTCACCTGGGCGGTCGAGAATTTGCAGTCACGGCATACGTGGCGGCACCCGACAGCTCCGTCAAAGGGGTCATTCACGGCATTCCCGCAGAAACTCCCACAGAAGTCCTGCTTAACGGACTCTATGCACCTGGCCTTAAAATCTTACATGCCCGTATGCTCGGACAAACCGCTGCGGCAGTGATCACATTCACTGGCAAGGCTGTACCCTTCTACGTGCGATACTACAGCGGTGAAGTGCGATGCAAACCATACCGACCAACCACGCATTTCTGCCGCATCTGCCACCAAGTCGGCCACCGGACCGATGTATGCCCAACTCCAGAAGCAAACGTATGCCCCCAGTGTGGTACACGGAACCCAGCCCAGGACCACCCCTGTCACCCCCGGTGCGCCTTATGCCAGGGGCCTCATCCTACGGCTTCCAAGGAGTGCCCTGATCGATTGAAAAAGGCATCTTCAGCATCCCAAAGGACCAGCCGCCGGGAATACTCACGGTCGAAGTCTCGGTCACGTACAGACCAGCAACGGAGGCGTTCCCGCTCCAGGTCTCGCTCCTGCTCGCGGAACCAACAAGGAGGGACCCGGAACCTCAGCGGACCTGCTGTACCGGGATCACAAGCGGTGAGCTGGTCAGCACGGCTTTTCCCCTCTCACACAGCCCACCAAGACAACACCCTGTCATCGCGTCTACACACAGCACCCCACCCCACACAATTCTTCACCCATAAACGATACTTATGTTCAACTGCAAATTCTAGCTGAGCTATAGGCCATCAGAGAAGAAAACAAACGCCTTCGTGAAGAAAACAACAAACTTCGCACGCAGATTGCAGAACTATAGGCCACTCGTACTGCCGCTCAGCATTCCACACCAATAACCCCACCCTCAATGCCATCATCTTCGGAACGTTCTGAACCGATGATTCTCGCGGAATCAGCAAAACCAACAGAAATCGCACAAGTCGAGGAGAAAGTTGATGTACTGCAACGGCAGCTCCTAGCAATGCAACAAAGCATCCAGCAACTGGCAAGTGTTATTGAAGAAACACGGCTCGCAAAAGATCAGCGACGCAAGAAAGTTAGAACACTAGTACAACAGGAAGTAGAGCAGGGACACCCTGCCGATCCACCCGTAAGCCAGGACGAATAGCAAAAACAACCACAGGAACGAAAACCCACTCATAATCTGGCAATGGAATTGTCGCAGCTACAAACGCAAGCAAGGGTCACTTAGACAGTACATAAGTAACGCCAAAACGACACCAAGCGTAATCGCACTACAGGAAACAGGCACACACCCAACTCAAACTGGCTACAACACACATACCACCACGCCTGAAAGCCGCGTGGCCACACTTACATCTAAAACGCTCACAACCACACAACACACAATAGACGGCAGTGATGTCGATCATAACCTAATTGAGATCCTGCCACTCCAACGAGGCCGAAAGAGCCTTTTCATACTGAATGTATACAGCCCACCCAAGCAGAAGCAGGCCAAGTTCGACTACTTGATGACTAAAGCGATTTGCATAGCCAAAAATAATAGTCTGCTGATTGTAGGCGACTTCAACGCGGCTCACCAGGCATGGGGCTACACGACAGCCACATCAAAAAGGTACTGCACTCCAGTGCATGATACAGCAGCACCGTCTCACCATCCTCACAGACCCCGCATACCCCACACGTCTAGGAAACAGGGTCTCCCGAGATACATGCCCTGACCTCACCCTCACTAAAGGGATACAGCAAGCTGCCTGGCACAACACGGAGGAAACTCTGGGCAGTGACCACTGCATACTTGCCACCACATTGAACGTTACGCATGCACGCCACCCGATAAAAAAGACAACACTCACAGATTGGACAGCTTTTCGCAAAGAGCGAGCGGATGACTCCTCAACCGGTATTACGGATCTCGAGCAGTGAGTACGAGAGCTCCAACAAGACGTAGCCAGACATTCAAAACAGATCACACTCACCACAGACATACCGGCCGTAGACCCGCACCTTCTTCATCTCTGGGAAGCCGGTCGAGGCCTTGTTAGGAGATGGAAGCGCCAAAAACATAATCGTAAATTGAAACTACGTATAGCGAAACTCACGGCAACCGCGGAATGTTATGCTGGAGAGCTCACTCGTCACAACTGGCGACAACTATGCAACAAGTTGCAGGGTAATCTTAGCACGGCCAAAACATGGTCGCTGCTATGCCATCTTCTTGACCCCACACAAAGCAAGGCAATTAGCCAGCAAACAATTCAACGTATCCTCCACAACCATCCGGGTTCTGATGACGAAATCCTGGAGGAGTTGCGGGCGCGGTACGTAGGCGATTTCGAACCCGCACAAGGACAACTTCCAACCTACAGCGGGAGCGACAATTACGACCTCGACAAGCCGATCACTATCACTGAGGTGCAACAAGCACTCCACGCACTCACACGAAACACCACCCCAGGCAAGGACAAAATAAATAACAAGCTCCTGCGCAATCTGGATGATGGCACCATTCAATCTCTTACTGACCTCTTTAATCATCACTGGGAAGCGGGTACGCTACCAGCAGACTGGAAGCACGCGGACATCATACTCATTCCGCAGCCAAGAAAACTCTCGAGCTTAGAAAATATGAGACCAATCTCACTGACTTCATGCCTAGGCAAGCTTCTGGAACATGTCATTCTGAACCGGCTTCAACCTTACCTAGAATCCAGCGACCTCTTTCCCGAAACAATGTTCGGATTCCGGCCCCACCTTTCTACCCGCGACATCCTTCTTCAGCTGAAGGAACAAGTCCTTGAACACATCTCACCGCACAACACCGGAGCGATTTTAGCACTCGATCTCAAAGGCGCTTTCGACAATGTGGCTCACCATACCATCCTTACAAACCTAAGCATCACGAACTGTGGTCGTAATACTTACAATTATATACGCGCCTTTCTAAGCAACCGCACGGCCACAATAGGCATTGGCTCACTCAGAACCCCGACGTTACCTACTCGCAAAAAAGGAACCCCACAAGGTGCTGTTCTATCACCCACCCTTTTCAATATTGCTATGATGAAATTACCTGACAAACTCAACGCAATACCAGGAATCAGGCATGCAATATACGCCGATGACATCACTATCTGGACCACCACTGGTTCCGAAGGAGAGAAACAAGACGCCCTTCAACAAGTGACCGACGTCGTCCAGCAATATGCAAAAACAAGTGGTCTCCGGTGCTCCCCCGAGAAGTCAGAACTATTAGTCGTTCGACAGAAATCACGAAGAAAACTCAATGAACTACCCCACATCACACTCACCCTCGACGACAAAGAAATACCCACAGTAAACCGCGTCCGCATTCTCGGACTCCACATACAACAGGACGGCGGAGGCGCATACACCATCCAACGTCTCAAGCAGACCACCTTCCAAATCATGCGAATGATCAGCCGTATCACCAACAAACAATACGGACTGAAAGAAGACGACATAATACAGCTCGTCCAGGCCCTCATAATCAGCCGCATTGCCTACGCTACCCCGTACTTGCCCCTCACTCCCAAGAAGCTAGATCAATTAGACGTACTTCTTCGGAAAGCCTACAAGCAAGCGCTCGGCCTACCACCGGGAACAGCGACACTCAAGCTTGAAGCCCTAGGAGTCCATAATACTATAAAAGAAATTATAGACGCCCACCTCACAAGCCAACGAGAACGACTAGCCCTCACACCAACAGGAAGAACAGTCCTAGCGCGCCTAGGCTACCCCACACACGGCAAAGGCCACGAACAAACAATCCATCTGGCCCCCAACTTCCGGGAACACATCAAGGTAGCCCCTATCCCCAGAAGCATGCACCCGGAACATCATGCCGATCGTCGCCAAGCTCGCGCAAAAACTCTACAGACAAAATATGGCAGTCTCCCCACCACACTGTTCACAGATGCCGCGCAGTACCCCCAAAAAGCAGCCATGACGGCCAGCGTTGTCGACTATAACCTACAAGAGGTGGTCTCGATGACGGTCCGCACTGCCAGCGCCCTCGTAGCCGAGGAGACAGCCATCGCCTTGGCCATCACCTCTAGTCCGACCAACGAGTACGTCACAATTATTACTGACTCCCAGGCAGCTTGCCGTAGCTACGCGAGAGGCAGAATATCTTCAATCGCCCACCGACTCCTCAAACAAGCCTCCCAATTCCCGGACGTTGAAAAAGTGTGGACTCCAGGACACGAGTCCCTCCGTGGAAATCAGCGTGCGCACGCTGTAGCCCGAGCTCATGCCTCCCGGGCGCCACAAGAGAGGGATACGGCCGCATCCATGGAGCCCGTACCTTTACAATACAACGCCATACTACAACACCACAGATTGAACAGACGACAATACCCGCCTCCACACAAGATCCTCTCACGTGAAGGCGCCGTAACATGGCGACAACTACAGACCAACACATACCCCCATTTAAGCAGACTACACGCAATACACCCTACACTATATTCATACAAATGTCCCCTTTGTAATGATTACGCCTCCCTATATCACACCACATGGGCGTGCCCCAACGTGAAGGCGGCCCCGCAAATACCCAACCCCACACCCGAACAGTGGGAGGCCGTGCTGACTAGTTCGGACCCTCGTAACCAGCAGCAACTGGTGCGACGGGCCCGGGAGACAGCAAGAGCCGCAGGAGCCCTGGACTAAGGGCGCCTCCCGCACAAGCAGAACGACACCTGCTTGTCCTTTCTTTTTAATAAATGTTTCTCCTCCTCCTCCTCCTCCTCCTCTGTCGACATTACGCCACGAAGAAATCCCAGAATTCTAGTCATAGACAGCTTCGTTGTAAAATCAGGAACCTTTCTTCGGTCGTGTATATCTCTGGATATACGGTTACGGACGCGGCAAGCCTGGACAGTTTAGATAGGGAATGGAGTATTGACTCGATCACCGGGAATCCCCATTGTAGAAGGTGTGACTTTCTTTACTGAGCGATTAGGCGGCAGGTCCGCCAATTGCCGACGTGACACTAAAGGTACTTGAAGGATGAAATACATTTCGACATGCTTTTGAGCTCACATTCTTGTTACTGTATTTTAATTTTGTGTAAATTTAATTTGCGCTCAGACGACAGCACAGGCGCAGCGATGACCGCAGCCCATTATAGACAGCCAAAGACCACGTATGCGCCACCATCTATGCGTGACGAGAGCATTTCTAGCTACAGAGTTATTGCAGTAAGGCCATCTTCAGCTTCGCACGATCTGCGATTGGGCGACAAGGTTTCAGCCGCCACAGAAAGCAAACGACTTCAATGGGCGAAAACCACACCTACGCATTGAATACCAGAGCCGTGGCAAGAGCATGGAAGGTACGAGACGAAGGTTGCGTAGTGACAACTTCGCAATCTAAAACGCTGGCGAGGCGGCGGCCACAGCTCTTCCGAAGCAGCTCACGCGATAGTGGTCATCGATTGCTTGCCGACCTTCGGGCGTTCCTTTTTCCATGTTTTGCAAGAATTCAGTGTCGTTGAACACGCTTTGTTCTCGCCTGTCATTTCACCTGTCCCCGTACTCAACATTTCGTCTGCTACAGGGACAGAGCTTCTCCCGCTGTTGCGTGTTGCCGCTCGCGAATCGATTGCCTTTCCATCGATTACTATTTCGAGCGTTTCTAGAATCCCGGCACGGAACCTTTATGTAGCAACTTATTTCTTTTTTTTGTTATTATTTCGTTTCCCTTCCTGTACACTCCTAGTAGTCACTGTACTTCTTTTTGTAACAGCCGCCCCCACTTCCGGTTGAGGGTAAGCGTTCTGTGCTATCCTCGAATATTGATCTTTTCTTTTTTCTCTGACCTTTCGCTTCTGGAGCTTTGAGGTACCTTGCCAGGTGAATTTTTTTTTCAGCACCAATGGGGCGTGCGTGTCTTCGCGCTCTCTCCGCGGCGAATTCACAAGGAGTCGCTTCCAGTTTCCCTTTGTGTTCGAAATAACTCTTTTTTTCCTTCTTCAGTAAACACGTGACCGGCTCCCATATCTTAGGTCTTCTTGTGGAGTCCTTTCTGGTTCCTCGAGGCCCTCCCGTTATGAGATCCAGAATTGCCCATTTCTTCTCGACCTCTTCTTTCCTTATTCGCACCAGATGCTGCACGGTTTAGTTCAATACCTGCTTCTATAAGCCCTTCGTAGCTTTCCCTCCAGTGCGACCCGGTGTCTATACCCCACAACGGATTTTTAAAGAGACCTGAGGAGGCGCATCACATAGTTACGAATCGGTTTGTCTAAAGCTTTCACATCGTTCGAAGACTCTCGTGTGCACCTTTGTTTTATTAGTATTTTGTTTTAGTATTAGTATTTTATTAGTATTTTGTATTTTTTGTTGTTGCTTGGAACACTTTGTTTCTGGCTCTTGCAGGGATAATATCAGCCATAAAAAATCGAGGATGTTTTCCAGAGCGACTTAGAATGTCGGGATTTTCTGTTCTTACAAGTTCTTACAAGCATGCAGTGTGTTAAAACGCGCGCTTCAAAAAAAGAAAAAAGTTTCGCTTGCTTTTCCAAATTTTAGCGTTCGCTTCGCCTGCGGGCGAAACTATTTCCACTTAGCAGCTACGAGAGAGGATGAAAATGTTTAAAGGAAATTGTCTAGGCTTTTGTTACCTGATCATCAGATCCAAATCTTAGCACCTGGAAAAATCATTTGAGTATTCACACTTCTCACGTAGTATAAATGGTATATACAATTCTCCCAGCTGTCCACCCAATACAATTAAGATTGTATTGCTGACAGCCAGTTACATAATTCAGATGAACAAGGCTCCCGAAGTCGCCAAGCGTTGATTGGAAGTGGAAGGGTCATAAAGCTTGGTTTGTGCAGAAATACGATAAGTACGATAAACAAAAAGCAAAGCAATAATTTGGAGATGACAATGCTGCTCCACGACTTTGTTGAGAGAGAACTTACAAAAGGAGGAAAACTAATAAGGATCTTTTTTGTTTTGTTTTTCATGAACAAGCAAGAAGGGACAAATCTACCATGAAACAAGCTTCTATTAAGCGCCATTATAGTGCTAAACTGAGTAAACCGGGTCGACTGAATTATATGCCTTCAATATTGAAACTGGTTAACTGCGGATTCAATGTCACATTCGCTGAAAAGTCTAGTTTAACATTTAAAAATCTAGCATTTCTCGCAAATTTTCTATACTTTTTTCCATGAATGTGAGGGATGCATTGTCCTTTATGTTACACACATACTTTGACACATACAATAATATAACGATACCGCTCACGCTTGTGTTGATATTATATACAGTAAGGTATAGCATTTTGATTGCTTAGTGGCTACAATGTTGGGCTGCTGAGCACGAGGTTGCGGGACCAATCCCGGCCATGGCGGCCACATTATGATGGGGGCGAAATGCAAAAACACCCGTGTAGTTAGATTTAGGTGCACCTTAAAGAATACCAGGTAGCCCAAATTTGTGGAGTCCTAGGCTACGGAGTGCCTCATAATCAGAAAGTGGTTTTTGCACGTAAAACCCTGTAATTTTTTTAAAGGTACAGCATGCTTAAAAAGTTTATGGTTATGGATATCAACGAGCAGTACAATAGAGGTTTTTGGCTCTAAGTTCATGATACCGTTAAGACATTAAAGCAGTGACGCTGTATACGTGCATAAATGAAAATGGCGCAGTTAGATTTGTTACAGGGTAAAAAAGAAGAAAAAACAGAAAGAAAAAAAGGACATCTGCGCGCACTTTTATCCCTCCAACTTTCAAAGCGCCAGCCGCCTTGCACGACTTCTATAACGTCACCAAAAGTGGTTGATGCGTCTAAATGTAGCGGGTACTCGTAGACCTGGAAAATTTTCGAAGCAAATCGATTCTCCCGAGAAAGTTGGAGCGACCACAAAAATTCCTACGAATGCTATATCATGTCAGCTAAGGAAATGCGGTCGAACCACATAAATACACGGCGGACTCGTCTGCAAGCCGTGGAAACGGCAGGGAGCAGACGGCGGTCTTGCGGACGCTTTGTCGTCGGCGTTCCTGATGACGCGGGGCGTTCCTGATGGACCCGTGGCGTGATCAAAGCCCGAGCGCACGAATACGCGAGCCGTTCGTCCTGTGCTCCCCGCGCACGCGTTGATGCAAGCAAGTCATGGTCGCTAACGTACGGGTATAACGCTGACGTCTCGCGATCGTGCAATCATGCGGGGTTGGTAATGCATGCTTCGCAGACCACGAGCGTGACTACACAACGATGCCACGCGCAGGAAAATACCGAGTGGACACTCAGCCAAGGCAACTGGAGCTGAAAAAGATATATAACAGCAGTAGAGCCGGACGGTACATGACGTGCAGCATGAGACGGCACGACAACACGGCCGTAGCACGCGACAACAAGAGGTCGTTTACCTCGGTCGATCAGCTTCGCCGGAACGAAGGCGATGACACGATCGCATGCTGAGCGCCAAGTAACAGGTTCTTTTCCCGAGCGCATGTGTCTGCATCCCCATGGGCGCATAGTGCGATGGCGCTTGTCTATACCGATCACTAGGTGCAGGTTGAATAAACCCCAGGTGATTAAAATTAATCCGAAGCTCCTCACTACGGCGTCGCTATTCGGCAATGCAGTGCTGCTCTGCTTACACGCATGAATAATTGTTTAATTATGTCAATAAAATATTTAATGCTCGAAACACTCAAGCAATCTAAGCAGAAAGCTGGGAATCCCGAGAACTGCTTCGTGTGATCTCTACGAGATCATCAAAAGGCCTAGCCGGATATAAGGTGCATAGTCGTCATGCATGCTGATCTGCGAGCTCACTGCTATTGAAATTCGTTAGACAACGCAGTTACTCAAGCTGAGCTGAACAGTTGCTACGTTGAGTGTACATGGCGCGGCAAACGAAACGTATCTGTATAATTGGATGCAATGAATTGAAAGCTTATTGATAAATACGCTTAATACTTCCATAATATGGCGATGCGTAGACATAATGTTTATTTATTTTTGTTTTTATTTATCTGTCTGCAGTCGAAGCATGCACACGGCTTGAAGATTCATTTTAAGTATGATCGACTTAAACGCACACGGTAATGATAACGTAAATACAAGTGACGCCATCTCGAGGCCTGGCGTAAAACCTGTCCAAGCGAAGACGACCCATGTGCACCCAACGTGCCGTTTCTTTGCCAACGCTTCTCGTGAGGAGTAGGACACCGTAATCGCCGTAAGACCTGAGAAATGGGCTCACAACTTTCTAATCAGGCGGCTCGACAGGAAGCGAAACTAACAGGGCACGTATTCATAAAAAAAAAGTTTTCATGCTGAAAGTAGTCGTAAAGGCAAATTACTAAGCCAATCGTAATGTGGAAATATCATTACGGAAGATGGCGCACCGATGGCAAACAGCACGTACTAATGGAAAGTTATGTCAATTCTTGTCCCGAATTCGCCATTTCTCTGCGATCAATGATCGCGACAATTTGAAGTGGCAGCCACAGGTGCGGCAAAGTATGCCAAAGCTATTTTTTAGCGTATGCAAATGTTATGTACGTCAATCTGGCCAAATAACATATATTTTTATGCCAAACCGAAGCCATAGAAACTACGGCCCGCATTCATGAAATCTACTGAGGCCAAGACGTTTCGTAAAACCAGGTGGCAGTCGATCGTGGTATTGTAAATATTGTTACCGAAAACGACCCCTCAATGGCAAGCAGTCATCACGAATGAAAAGCTTCGTGCAGCCCCATACAACTTAGTAAGCATTAACAATACCGAAATTCCCTTCCTTGTGCATGCATGTCTTTTACATTTGTTTGCGTATGACTTTGTCATACTGTGTATTCCCTTAAGTAGTTTTCTTCCACCGTTTGTAGATTTAGCAGCAGATGCCGCAAATTGCTGTTGATTTAAGACACTATGGCTTTCTTGTAAACTTCAGACTAATCAAATACGCAAAAGGTAAATAATAAATGAATAATTACGTACATAACAGAGCTCAGCGCACAAGAACTCCCGCTGCTACCTCTTGTTATATAGGGAAATAAAGGAAAACAGTGCCCAGCGCACGCAGTGTCCAAAATCTGTATTTAACGAATAGCGAACACATTCTGTTGCAAAAAAAAATATATATAGAGAGAGAAAGAAACCCAGTATTTTCAAGTATTAGCTTGAAGGAGTGGTATGGAGAAAAGAAAGAACTGCGAGAAAATAGCTATTTGGTTCGTGTTCACTAGGAAAGACCACCAGAGAGATCCTTTTCACTGCCCGCTTCCGCAGAATTTGCGGGCGTTCTATCAGGCGAGCTCTGCATTCAACTTGCCGTGGCCCCGAGCTCGTCAGGGTTATAGGCCCCTTTAGAAGCCGTTAATCTTATTAGTGATGCGCGCTGGGCATGCAAGGGCATGGTGACTTGGCAAATATTTTTTTTCATTTTAACGCGGTATCGTAAGGGCCCCATGTCGCAGAAGATCCGGCGTTGGCGTCCGGCGTCCAGTGCCGACTGTCGTTTCGTGAATAATCATACCGAACCGCGCATACCCATCCACGCATACCAAACCGCACAGGCCCTCCGCGAAGCACGAAGAAGTTACTGAACTAATTGAAATTCTCCAAGTAAAATGCGTCAGAAAAACGTTAAGTATGACTTACATACAACCTACAGGCATGATAGCGTCGGATTGTAATTTGAATATACGAAAAAATATAATTATGTTACGCGGAAACTCAGACTCTTTTTAACTCGATAGCGCCTTTCCGCTGCCGTTTGAGGTCTGTCTTAGTAGGAGCGGCGTGGCACCCTCGGTTGCTTGCACACCACTAAAAAAAAATCATAAAGCTTGTCTTCATGCATAGTGTTCGCCGCCAGCGTTTTCCGGTAAACCTGCCCTGCTGCTGCCATTGTAAACGGAACCTCGGGCCAGTCATGCTGCTTTCTCTGCAGCTTTTTCCCCCTTGTTCTTTCCGCCACGACCGTGTACCTCCTTGCTAGTGGAAACAATAAAAAAATTAAGATTACGGTTACATAAGCTGCAGTTGCCGGGAAGCGTGCAAACCAGTTAGAAATATTTGAATGCTATCGCGTTCCACTCTTTAAAGGCGAAGCTTAAGCGTCCT
Organism: Dermacentor andersoni; assembly: GCF_023375885.2. Taxonomy (NCBI): domain Eukaryota; kingdom Metazoa; phylum Arthropoda; class Arachnida; order Ixodida; family Ixodidae; genus Dermacentor; species Dermacentor andersoni. Next base: position 126,606,914 of record NC_092815.1, on the reverse strand, counting down.
CCAGATTTTTGAGATGAGGCTTTGAGATGGCTTTTACCCATGGTGCCACATTTGCATTTGGCCTGAACATGGTTTTCTTCGCCTGAACATGAAGTACATGAAGTTATTACAACCACAGGGCGTCACCACAGCTGACGTGTATCAACACAGGTTCTCACCATTTCCGTACATACTCTCTGACAGTTTCCATCATTATTTTCTGGGCTGTGCAGTATCGAAGATACATCTATCCTACAGATACTACCTTAAGAAACTCTTTGAGTGTCTTATATCTGTGTCACGATGCATGATCCAAAGAAAGGTTTACACAGGTTTAGCTTGACATTCCCGCGGTGTGGCATGGACACGGCTGCTCAGCACGTACGCTAATGTGTGTGCGCGCACGACGCTGATGCCTGCACTGAAACCGGAACGCTGCTCTGGCTTCGGCAGAAACGACTGAGCGGGGCGTGAAAGTGCACCCACTTCGTCTTCGTCGCTTCTGGAACAAAACGAACTGCGCTTCTCTGGAGGCCTTCTGTAATTCTACGCGCGCTGTCGTGAGTAGGAGGACAGCGCGACAACGACGATGTCAACCGCAATGTCGCAAAAGAAGGGCCTCGAGCGACGGTATAATTGATAACGCAGTGACAGAGAGCCTCGTTTTATTGAACCGCTTCTGCTCGTCGCCATCGCACATCTCCCTCCACACCGGCCTGCTGTTTGAGGTCACGTGGCCTAAATGACGACACTTGCCGTATCAAGCATGAAATGCTTTTAGCTCCCGTTGTCGGCGCCTTTCGAGTGACCTTGAACTAAAAGCCGGAGCCGTTATGCGGGTGCTCAAACGAAAACATCCGGGCAAGCTGCGAGAACAAAACGAGATCACCCGGGCAAACAGTCAACACCGCATTGCATACGCTAGTTACCTGCCAAACAAGTTTCAAAAGATATTGCTTCCGAGTTCTTCCTAACTTTGTTCACAATATCACTCAAGCTGTAACTTATAGTACGCTGAAGTTTCTTTTGTCATTTCCAATAGCGACGTTCAAAAGGCACGTACAGGGCACTATACACTTGATTGTCATCGCTTGGCGCTGAGTGCTCTTTTCAACGCCAGTGGTCCGCGAGCTCCACGGCGCGTCCGGCGCGCCCCAAATATTTGCAATGAGGTTCCGTCTGTGGCAAAAAACTATTGCCTCCGTATGGACCAGTGCACAGTATGGCGTGATGCGGTGTGATGTGGTGGCGTGTGCCGTTGCCAACGTACATTACACCCATTTCAAGACTGTGGCTAGCATCCCTTCCAACCGATGTGCTTTGCCGGTAGCCACTTCATGCTTAGATCTGCTCTCCGTTACGGGAGAGTTTTCCTCTTTATTTTCACGTCTAATGCACTAAGTTTGGCTGACAGTCAATCATTAGGGATCACCTAGATAAGGTTAGCCAGATCAGTTTGACGGCTGCCACATTGGGAGAGCAGCGTGAAAAGTTGTACGGTAGATCCCAGAGCCCCCTGCCGTCACTCTACTGTCCTTGTGCTAACTCTATATACGTCCAACCCTCTTTTACTATTTTCCCCCGCAGGTTCATTTGATCTCCCCCTATACTCTCTTCAGAGGGACGCTAAAGAGAAAAAAAATTATTTGCGCTGCCTTTGTGAGTTACCCATGTAAAACTAAAAAAAAAACACCTACTCTAAATTGTGAGTGGATGCTTGCTAAACCATAACAGAGGCAAAAACAACAGACGGGTGGCGACGCTGCTGCATAGTTCCCGCACCATCTCGGCGTGACGTCATGGATTTTGACGTCTGCTCGGACGTAGTTAATTTTTTTTCAAGGGCAGAGACAATCTACATTCTGTTCTGAAGCAGCCAAGAATGAACTTAGCAAGTTTAAAGTTTCACTGAACAAGAACGACGTGACGTAGTGCCACTGGGTTATCGGCACGATATTAAAAAATTAGAACTTCGGCATTCATTTACTATCCTAATATTCAAAAATTAAATTATGGGGTTTTACGTGCCAAAACCACTTTCTGATTATGAGGCACGCCGAAGTGGAGGACTCCGGAAATTTTGACCACCTGGGGTTCTTTAACGTGCACCTAAATCTAAGTACACGGGTGTTTTCGCATTTCGCCCCCATCGAAATGCGGCCGCCGTGGCCGGGATTCGATCCCGCGACCTCGTGCTCAGCAGCCTAACACCATAGCCACTGAGCAACCGCGGCGGGTCTAATATTCAAACTTCTACCGCTAAATTAGCGCAAAGACAATTCTGAAAGAGTATTTTTTTTATCGGCCTAAACTTATTTAATGCTTCCCTTTAATATCCCTTTAAAACGCAAGGCGTTTTACAGAGTAACTAGACAGTTATTCATCGCTTTGGGGATGCATTGAAATTTACAGAATATGCTCAATACTTCCTGTGCTATTTGCAGACGCTATGGACGAGTGATCGTAATCGGAAATTTTTCGTTGAAGTCACCACGGTCAGAGAATCATGTGCCCTCATTTGGGTTCGAGCAGCAGAGACCGCAGCGCTTTGAAATATCACAAACATTTTCTACTTTGATTTTACTCACTGGCTTTCGATATGGTTCGACGGCTGGCTTCCCTCCCCGTCGCCCCAGTACCCTCAGTGCATTTTCGCAGTCTCGGATTTTTCTGCCGCTGTCAGCGCGTTCGTTTTTGTAGCATCTGCTTATTCATTTCGTGGCACATTTGTACATTTTCTACACCGTGAGTGAATGCTTTTCAAAAGTTGCAGACGTTTTACCAGATTTCTTTCAATGCCCCTTAACAAGAATGAGAAAGAGGAGTCTGTTGCCAAATGTGGCTGATCGCAGAGATCTCCGGCACCCGTTTCCGTGCCTATCTTCTGGAAGCTCCAACCGGAAAATCTGAGGGCTGATATTCGGCATGCTATCTTATAGTGAACATGTTCTGCTGCTACATGTTCTATAGTTTCTTCATCTGTCGGGGACAAAGTGAAATTAAGATGCCCATTTTGCAAGACCATTATCAGCGGCGTGTACTGCTGCAGCTTGATCTTCAGTCTTCACTTGAAGTTACACACACTTTCAACATTGCTGCAAACCAGTTAGGCACTTGCGATTATAACGATGATTATGATGTGAGCACAACTTCGACACTAGGTGATGAAACATTTTACTAACTTCTTCTTTTAATTTCCTAGCGTGTCTGTTTCTTAAATACCTTCATAGAATAAGCTATATTTACTGCCGTTTTACTGACGCTGACAAATACACGTGGTTCATTTTTATAAACATTATCCCGAAATAAAACGTCCAACCAATTCAGTGCGTAATATGCAATTACGCACTATGCAGTGTGTCCTTTGGCCGCCACGCGCCACGTAGCCCTTCTACTCTGTGGGACGCGACTCCACGCAGAAGACTGCACGAGGGTCGAGACGTATCGAGACAACACAACATAGCCCAGTCCGAGCAGTACACTTCTCATAAGCCACGCTACCACCAACATACATAGCTTCGTCACGCAGAAAAATGCTTCGCGGGAACTGCGGCACAGTTAGCAGCGCACGCTTTATACACAGAATGATGTGTATGGTGCAAGCGGTAGAGGCAATAATTGAAAATGTCTTCGTCTTTCTTTAACGTCCACCCGCTACCGGTCACTTCTTTCTGCCTTTATTTACTTGTTGCCAGTAGAGGCATCGATTTTGCCCGTGACGATGGGAATCTGAAGTGCATCTTATGTTACTTTGTGGTGGAACGCTATGTTATCCCTCTCTGTCACTGCGTACACAGTCGTGCACGCAACCTGTTAGTTAGGATGCGGGAGAATTAAACATTATTCATGCCAGGTGCAGCTCCCTTTGACTTTAGTCAGCAGATTAGTGCTGGACGCGACTCTTCGATCTATTGTGTCACGTCAGCAACGCGAAAGGAAGATATTTTCAGCGAAGCTTTCTTTTATTAACCATCTAGAACTTTCCTGACCGCAGCTGCTGGGTGCTGCTGCTTTCTTACCGAATACCTCATACCTTCACAAAAAAAAAAAAGAGAAAGAAAGAAAGAATGTGGTGATGGTGAGGCGGGATCCAACTTTGTTCCCCCAGCACCTCATTCCGATGCTCTAACAATTAGGCCACAATACACGCATACCTCTATCGTGCCAACTCCAACGAACTCTTCTTCTTTATTACCACCGCATGTGTTACAATGTACAGTACAGGTGCGCGAGAACAGATGCGTGCCAGTTATTTTTACGCCAAGGACGCAATAATCAAATTGGCAAATGTATAGTATTTTATTAACCTCTTCCCGAAAGCTTCACCTCCCATCGATTCAAAGATGTGCGTTGGATCTTCATATTTTTTTTCCTTTCTCATAATGACTGCAGCCGATAGTCATAGTGCATATGCTTTCAGTCAGTGGCTTCGTGGCAAAAAAAAAAAAAGAAAACACGGGACATTATTGACTTTAATGTAAATCAAGATTTAGTTATTTTTGTAGTTACGACCACTGACTAAAGAATGCACAAACGACAAAAAGTGCACAAACGATAATTCTGTCAATTCAAATTTTCTCCAATATAGTCTACAGCAGCTTATATTTAAACTGTGTAGTTTCGAAATATCGATCGACAGCCACCCGCCACCAGTCGAAAGTAAAGTGGTTACTTTTTTCCAGGGAATGTTCAAAAGCCATTCAGCTTAAACGAATTTCGCAGCACGAAGAATAAATGCCACGCGTTTCAAATTTCGAAACAAGCTGAGCGTTGCCAAGGGGACGAAACTGAAAGACCCATCCTAACGGTGACGTAGAAAACCCTACACGCTCTTGACGTCATCCCACCACGGTGAACATAAACGACGTTTATAGACAGCACTCCATTTTTTATAGTTCATGCTTTAATGTTTTATCTCAAGAAGGCATTTATTCATGACACGTTCAAGAACACCGAGTATAGCCAACTTTCACAGTTCGAATAGCAAGCAAGAATGGCGCAGGAAGGCCTCGTATCGGCGATTTCAGAACGTCCTGCGCACTGTCAGCAGGACGAATATTCTACTGACAGCTACACACCAAAAATTGAAACGCTCCACGCCAGCCAAATCAGGTGAACATGAAGGACGTTTCATGAGAGTTACGCGTAGTCGCTCTCCGAAGCCTTTAGGCAAATGCTTCCTCTGAAATATTGCAGCTAGAAACAAATAAAAGAGAATACGATGCCAACAAAGTTCGCTTGCAGTCCGGAAAAGCAAAGTCGTACACAAACACAAGAGCACAAGTCAGTGGTGTTGTGACGGCAGGAAGGTAGACAGCACCGCGAAAAAAAAATCAACGATAATAACATTTAAAAAAATACAGCGTAGCTGACTCTGGGAGGAGAACGTGATCTGAGAACAAATGTAAGTCTACTCATGCAATTTGCCAGCGCGTCGCCCGAATCAGGAGGCCCCGAAAAGCGAACGAAGGTCTACTAAGTGCGGTAATATAGCTTCCTGTTCGTTCGCCTAGGTTCCGACAATCGCAAAACGATCCATGCGTACGTGCGCGTACGCTCGACTAATGCAGTCGGTTGACACGTGCTGGTGTAAAAGGGCACTAAAGATAAAAATAAGTTTGCTCTATTAATAACTTTTTTTTTTAAATAGTGAGTACGACACTCGGGTCATGAGAGAAGGATCTTGGCGAGGTGGAAAAAAAAATCAAAGACGAAAGTTGGCTTACTACACCGACTTAAAGCTCGTAATTTTTTAAATCGCTAGCTATGGACTATATTCCATTGTAACCGAGCCAAAGGCTGAACTCGGCAAATTTCGATGACCTTTACTCGGACACAGCAGTGAAAATACGAAAGAAAGTTTGCGACGTCCCGCTGACATGCCGCCGCCAAGATTTCTACGCGAAATTCAAGAACTGCAAGTCCGGCCTTAGTTTTATCTACAACTAATCGAACTCTCCGCACGAGTCTAAGGAAACTAATAAAGCACCAAAACAATACTTTGTCAGTTTAAACAGATTTATCCTTCCTCCTTACTGTGCCTGTAATATCGGGGATACAGCGTGAACGGTAAGGTATACAGTAGCATACGAAAGTTGACGTTGCCTCCGGAACCCTCGAAACGGTTTCTCTCTTGCTTTGTCGGTTCGATTGCCCAAAGGAAGGTCTTCAGCAGCAATACCGAAGTTGCCGCAACACAGTGTTTTTCGAGGAAGCACTCTAACCAAGAAATTGTTTAAAGCTCTTGTTTACATCTATAGTCTTTACAAGTCACGGTGGCTCAGTGGCTGCGGCGTTGTGATAATAATAATAGTAATAATAATAATAATAATAATAATAATAATAATAATAATAATAATAATAATAATAATAATAATAATAATAATAATAATATATGCTGAGAACCAGGTCGCAGGTGTGATTCCTGGCCCATTTCGATGGGGCGGAATACATAAACGCTCGCCTACTTAGATTAAGGTACATGTTAAAAAAAAGAAAAACAAGGTGGTCGAAAGGAAGTCGGAGCGGCCCACTCCGGCGTTCCTAAATAAAAATAAAATAAAAAAGAACTTGTGCAGATCCGGGCTGCCGCAACTTCAAACCTTTACATATATTGGCATTTTTTTTTTCTTTAAGAACGCAGAAAAACGAGAAATCGATGTATATCTAGAACTTTCCGTTTGTCACTACGTCGTCATCGACGCCCGCTGACGGCTTTATAGAGCAAATCTTCCTAAGCAAGGTTTTCCTTGTTGTGGCGCTGTTTCTTGCCGAGTTGAAGGGATCGGTATAGTATATCTAGTACTGAATGCAGGCCGACAAATTAGTGCCGGTGAGCGCAACTCCGTTCTGCGTAGACAGAAAATAAAACACGAAATAAAATATCTAAATGCACTGTCTAGTTATAGGCACAACACAGATTTCTTTAAAGGTAATTGCCGCTTGATGTTCAACGGCTGTATTTTGTTCTCTTAAATTTCTTATATTTGGGCTGCCCCATACTATCACGAGTTCAAATCACCTGTTATGTTCCTTTTTTTTTCGCCCCTTTTTCTTTCTTTTTTTCTTTCTTTCTTTTAATGTCTTTTCCTTTATTTTATCACTGTACGGGAACCCTCCTAAAAAAAAAAAGAAAAAAGAAAGAAAGATATATATCTTCAAATATGTATGGCCTCACACTCACATGTGCAGGTCATAAATACCGGGTTCTCTAGCCGAGTGCCATCCATGCGGTATAACCGAGCTCAGATTGGTCCACCTTCACTGACCAAATAGGGCACCACTGTAGGTTAAATGAGGCGTACAACTCCTGCGGGACCCGCCGTGGTTGCTCAGTGGTTATGGTGTTAGACTGCTGAGCACGAGGTCGCGGGATCGGACCCCGACCACGGCGGCCGCATATCGATGGGGGCGAAATGCGAAAACACCCGTGTACTTAGAATTAGGTGCACGTTAAAGAACCCAAGGTGGTCGAAATTTTCGGAGTCCTCCACTACGGCGTGCATAATCAGAAAGTGGTTTTGTCACGTAAAACCCCATAAATTAATTTTTAATTTAACTCCTACGGGGACGGTAGAGTATCCGTCTCCAGTGCAAGAGGACCGTGATTCAAATCCCGGTGCCGCGCTATTCTCCACCGGAAAATACAAAAAAAGAAAACCGTGTGTTGAGAAAATTGCACAAACAGGCCTGGAGTGCGGCCTGATCCCGGAGACCAGAACCGGTAACGCACTCTCTCACCAGAGCAGGATTGGCCACCCTGGTGCAGTACTTGGCCACAACCTCCTATATGAATACAACAATCGAACCCCGGCCCTCAGTCCCCAGCAGCCGCGAAGCAACTGACCACGGCGGCGGTCAGATCTGTGACGCTGCAGAGGGTGCTAAGAATACCTGGCTCCGGACAGGCCGCCATTGGAATCTGAACCTGGCAACGTTTAACGTTAGAACGCTATCTAGTGAGGCGAGTCTAGCAGTGTTATTGGAGGAATTAGAGGGTAGTAAATGGGATATAATAGGGCTCAGTGAGGTTAGGAGGACAAAAGAAGCATATACAGTGCTAAAAAGCGGGCATGTACTGTGTTACCGGGGCTTAGCGGAGAGACGAGAACTAGGAGTCGGATTCCTGATTAATAAGGAAATAGCTGGTAACATACAGGAATTCTATAGCATTAACGAGAGGGTGGCATGTCTTGTTGTGAAACTTAATAAGAGGTACAAAATGAAGGTTGTACAGGTCTACGCTCCTACATCTAGTCATGATGACCAGGAAGTCGAAAGCTTTTATGACGACGTAGAATCGGCGATGGGTAAAGTCAAAACAAAATACACTATACTGATGGGCGACTTCAATGCCAGGGTAGGCAAGAAGCAGGCTGGAGACAAGTCAGTGGGGGAATATGGCATAGGCTCTAGGAATAGCAGAGGAGAATTATTAGTAGAGTTTGCAGAACAGAATAATATGCGGATAATGAATACCTTTTTCCGCAAGCGGGTTAGCCGAAAGTGGACGTGGAGGAGCCCGAATGGTGAGACTAGAAATGAAATCGACTGCATACTCTGCGCGAACCCTGGCATCATTCAAGATGTAGACGTGCTCGGCAAGGTACGCTGCAGTGACCACAGGATGGTAAGAACTCGAATTAGCCTAGACTTGAGGAGGGAACGAAAGAAACTGGTACACAAGAAGCCAAACTAGAGGAATTCCGGATCAAACTACAGAACAGGTATTCGGCTTTAACTCAGGAAGAGGACCTTAGTGTTGAAGCAATGAACGACAATCTCATGGGCATCATTAAGGAGTGCGCAATAGAAGTCGGTGGTAACGCCGTTAGACAGGAAACCAGTAAGCTATCGCAGGAGACGAAAGATCTGATCAAGAAACGCCAATGTATGAAAGCCTCTAATCCTACAGCTAGAATAGAACTGGCAGAACTTTCTAAGTTAATCAACAAGCGTAAGACAGCGGACATCTGGAAGTATAATATGGATAGAATTGAACAGGCTCTCAGGAACGGAGGAAGCCTAAAAACAGTGAAGAAGAAACTAGGAATAGGCAAGAATCAGATGTGTGCGTTAAGAGACAAAGCCGGCAATATCGTTACTAATATGGATGAGATAGTTCAAGTGGCTGAGGAGTTCTATAGAGATTTATACAGTACCAGTGGCACCCACGACGATAGTGAAAGAGAGAATAGCCTAGAGGAATTCGAAATCCCACAGGTAACGCCAGAAGAAGTAAAGAAAGCCTTAGGAGCTATGCAAAGGGGGAAGGCAGCTGGGGAGGATCAGGTAACAGCAGATTTGTTGAAGGACGGTGGTCAGATTGTTCTAGAGAAACTGGCCACCCTGTATACGCAATGCCTCATAACCTGGAGCGTACCGGAATCTTGGAAGAACGCTAACATAATCCTAATCCATAAGAAAGGGGACGCCAAAGACTTGAAAAATTATAGACCGATCAGCTTACTGTCCGTTGCCTACAAAGTATTTACTAAGGTAATCGCAAATAGAATCAGGAACACCTTAGACTTCTGTCAACCAAAGGACCAGGCAGGATTCCGTAAAGGCTACTCAACAATAGACCATATTCACACTATCAATCAAGTGATAGAGAAATGTGCAGAATATAACCAACCCTTATATATAGCTTTCATTGATTACGAGAAAGCGTTTGATTCAGTCGAAACCTCAGCAGTCATGGAGGCATTACGGAATCAGGGTGTAGATGAGCCATATGTAAAAATACTGGAAGATATCTATAGCGGCTCCACAACCACCGTAGTCCTCCACAAAGAAAGCAACAAAATCCCTATAAAGAAAGGCGTCAGACAGGGAGATACGATATGTCCAATGCTATTCACAGCATGTTTACAGGAGGTATTCAGAGGCCTGGAGTGGGAAGAATTGGGGATAAAAGTTGATGGAGAATACCTTAGCAACTTGCTATTCGCTGATGATATTGCCTTGCTTAGTAACTCAGGAGACCAATTGCAATGCATGCTCACTGACCTGGAGAGGCAAAGCAGAAGGGTGGGTCTGAAAATTAATCTGCAGAAAACTAAAGTACTGTTTAACAGTCTCGGAAGAGAACAGCAGTTTACGATAGGTAGCGAAACACTGGAAGTGGTAAGGGAATACATCTACTTAGGGCAGGTAGTGACCACGGATCCGGATCATGAGACTGAAATAACCAGAAGAATAAGAATGGGTTGGGGTGCGTTTGGCAGGCATTCTCAAATCATGAAGAGTAGGTTGCCACTATCCCTCAAAAGGAAAGTGTACAACAGCTGTGTGTTACCAGTACTCACATATGGGGCAGAAACCTGGAGGCTTACGAAAGGGGTTCTGCTGAAATTGAGGACGACGCAACGAGCTATGGAAAGAAGAATGATGGGTGTAACGTTAAGGGATAAGAAAAGAGCAGATTGGGTGAGGCAACAAACGCGGGTAAACGACATCTTAGTTGAAATCAAGAAAAAGAAATGGGCATGGGCCGGACATGTAATGAGGAGGGAAGATAACCGATGGTCACTAAGAGCTACGGACTGGATTCCAAGGGCAGGGAAGCGTAGCAGGGGGCGGCAGAAAGTTAGGTGGGCAGATGACATTAAGACGTTTGCAGGGACAACATGGCCACAATTAGTACATGACCGGGGTAGTTGGAGAAGTATGGGAGAGGCCTTTGCCCTGCAGTGGGCGTAACTAGGCTGATGATGATGATGATACTATAGGAGATTTTGAGCATGTGCCACCGGATGCTCGACTTATATAGTACAGAAATTTAACCGACAATCTATTGCATGTGCGTCCATGCTTGTTCTCCCTACTCAGTGAATAAGTCACGACAGAAAAGCTGCATTTAATATGTCGGCTGATGGATCTACCTTTTTTAAGAAACATATGAAATTGAACGGCTTTCTTGCTTTTTTCTAATTCCTTACGTTTGATTACCCCAACTTTTTGCCCAGTGGGCACGTGTCAATGAGTGAATACCCATTCTTGGCCAAGCCTTGAATATAGGTTGAGCAGTACTTAATTGCGTGCTTTATTAAACCATCGATTCACCCAAATTAAGCATGTACATTGAATCTGCGTGAATTTGAAAATTATTTTATTTCAGTTTTATTTTTAGTCTAAGCTTTCCACAAGTACCTAGCACTCTCACACTGATAGGCGTATAAATAGTTTCAGACAATGCTACGCCGAATGGCCTCAGCCCACTAGAGCCCGGACTGCGGTGTGGCGCTTTGCTGGCGCAAGTCTTCTTCATTCCAGCGCCCGCCCGTCTGTCCACCGCATACATATGCTGACTGATGACGTCATCCTATACATGACGACGTTGTCGAGTTGAACAAATTTTGTAGCCTGCTTTTCATATGAATTGTTCCGAAGCTGTGCGCCGAATCTTGAGCAATCTCAAGAGCCATGTAGAGTTCAGAAATGTTTCTACACTTAAGCATGACGACCAGAGCTATTGCGTCCAGTCTGCTGTACCTTGTGTGTGTGCGTGTGTGTGCGTTCCGCTTCGTTGCTAAAAATAGAACGCGTGACTACACGGCAAATTACGCGTTGTGTGACAGCACATTCTGAGCTCCACGTGGTGTGTGTCTTCTCAGCCATTGGCGCTGCTACAGTTACACAGCAAGGGGATAACTGGGTCCTCTTTCTTGTAATTTATAAAATTGGAATTGGCTATATGGTTATTTCTTGCACACGTAATGCACGTGTCGATTTTAATTTCGGAAACAATTTTTTTCTGTTGCCCGTCCGGTGGTATTTATTACACGCTATTATTTCTCTTCCATTAGGTTTTTGCTTCACTGTAGAAAGAGTCATTAGGCGGTAAAGCACGCTTTACAAGTCACTGTTCAGAAAACTTTGTTATTGACCCGATTTCGAGCGAAGCCATTACGTCCGAATAAGCTAGGCCACACACTCCTGAGCTATTTCTCAATTGTGGCTTGGTATATGGAACATGTGCTATTACTGTTAGGATGAATCACGCAAGCTGTTTTCTTGCATTTGAGCCACTTATGGCAATCGATTCTTTACGAAGTGGATCCTTATCTGAAATACCAGTTGGATCTAGACATTTCAAGAAACACCCAGACACTTACTACCCAAATGCGCAGCGTACACAAAACATTTCTTGCTCCACATAACACAGGCGTCACCTGCGGCTTGTCTATGTGGCAAGGACGACGAGACATGCTACACATTTTAGACGGCAGTTCCAATAATAAATACATGCGAGCAATCCCGAAAGTGCTCTTTCACTCGTAAAATTGATCGACCCTATGCCAGCACAGCGATATGTAACCGACGCACCTCAACATTTCTTAGTTTTTTTTTAATACACAAAAATTCCAAACGTGTGCTAAAGTAAGTTGGGAACAGCATCGGATAGAGTTGCGTAAATACAACCTGCTTCCGCTATTTGTAGATATGTGCGTCTACTGTGCTTGTCAGATTCATATTTATGCGCTTTTTATGATAAATTCCACTTTTGAGTGCTACAGTGATGCTACTGGACGATGCCATTTCGGAGCAGCTTTTGGAGAAGCCCTAAAAACGCATTTTGGAGCAGTAAAATAGACTTTCGGAGCAGGTTTGAAAGCGATTGCAGACTATGTATATGGAGCTTTTACTGTGGGTAAGCTATATGAAAGCAAAAACGTTGTCTCTAATTGATAAGCTCAATTCAAATAGTACGCATAATGGGCCAGTAAAAAAACATGAACTTTTAGCAGCAATATTAATTTCGATGATTTTTCTAACACAAAAGTTACGAAAAATTTACCTCATTTTGCACTGAGCTGTGCTTCACTGATATACTACCTACTTAAGATACCGCAATGGTCGACACCGAAGGACCATGTACGTTAAATAAATTCCGGGCAAGTTCGGGCAAGCACTAACAAGGCGATTCAAATACGCAAGGAGCGAAATATTGAACCTCGTATGGTAAAGGGAGGCCAGATCACGCACCAAGCTAAAACCACGCATTTCGCAATGGCTTCATCCATACTTCGTCGCACTCTGCGACTGCGCCACGAATGGTGACTTCTTTCTTACCTGTGCATAAATCAAGCAGTGTTTATTTTTTTTCGCCGGACGGTTTCGCGATTCATGGCAATGTGTGATATCCGGCTCAGTGGGAGGCTGGTTCGACTGCGAACGCTATTTCACGGTGATCATAGTCGAAGAAACACAATTGGTTGTGTCATCACCACGGAGCGAGCAATTCGCAGTGAGGATAATTCAACCCTGGCAAAAATTCTCGTTATACTTATATAATTTACCTTCCCAGAGATACGCGCGGATCATGATAGCCGTAGTAGTGAGGGCCTACGGATAAGTTCTGACCACCTGTACTTCTTAAGAGGAAGCTATAGCTCGGATCCGACTCCGATGCCGCCTGTTCAGATGCATGCAAAACGCATAAATGATTTTATAGAAGCAAGAAGCTTAGAAATTTGAAGCTCTACACCAAGAACAGATAGCGCAGTTCTGCAAACTGCATCAGTTAGATCATCGAAAGCGCGCAAATTTTACTTATTAATTTGCATCTTACGTCAATTCGTTGCAGTGTTTGCAAAGATTTTGCATAAGTCCCACTCACGTATTAGTCGTATGTTGAGCGCCATGTATAACGCACCGATTTTGCCCACTTGAAATGCACTATTAGATGCAATTTCCAGAATTGTGATATCATTTTTATTGCTAAGTTGCAGAGTTGTAAACTTCATAGTTTCGTATCTGAATATTTGCGCTTTTGAACAATATCTGTTAAACAATTGACGGCCTACATCGAAAGTTTACTAGCAGCAGCCGCTAGACTTAACCGTTTTCTTTTAAATGCAACAAACCTCATCAAATTTGGTCCAGTGGTTGGCGAGAAAAACGATTTCCGATTTTCCATGTATTTAGATAGGAGCCCCAGAACTAAAGATTCCTCTTAACATACGATAAGTTCACAGGACCACGAGCGGATTTATTTTCTGATCTAATCGGAATGCGGGAACTACTGTTCCGTGGCCCAATAGTGCGAAGGAGCCTGTTTCCCTCGGATTGTGTTGACTCTCTCATTTGCTTGTTTTGCTGCGTTTCAATTTGGTTAAAAGTGATCTATTCGCATAATAAAGCAAGATATAAGAATGGCTCTAACGAAGTCGTTCTGCCGTGTTATATTTTGTCCCTTTATATGTATACAAGCGGATATGTTCAACGCTCAAGAACAGAGAAATAAGTAGTCGAAAATTGTACTTAATATATCGGTAATTAGGACCTAAGCTGTAAAACAACGTTACACCAGCACTTTTCTAAGTAATAATCATTTCGTGCTCAAAAGCTCTAGAGTGTACAACGTTAAACTCCTACAGTTCCGTCGATGCTATAATGTGCTACAATATAGCTAAACAAAATAAATAAATAAATAAATAAATAAATAAATAAAGCACCGCCACACGGAAAAGCAAGAAAACACACGCATTTTATTTTAGTAAGCACGGTATTGTTGATGTATTTCGTTTAAAATATATTTATATATTGTTTTAAAATGTAGAATATTCCTGTCTTTTTTTTGTTTTCAATAAACTTTTCAAGTGAACAGAACAATTAGCATTTCAGCTACCACCTAGAGTGCCGCGAAAGATATTCCAGGTGGAAAACTTTGGGAAACCGATCCTTTTTTTAAAATTTTTTCAGAGAGAGCGCGCTCTACAATGAATTATTCTTTGAGTGGGTACATAGCATGCGACGCAGGCGCTTATTTGACTTCGTCGTTTCATTCACGAGCTAAGGTTTTGGTTGTTTAGGGATTTGCCGGTTCCGCTTCCTCTCACCGGCAATTAGCAACGCTGGATCGACATCCGCGTCCGATAAGTAGGGAGCGATAACTGCCGAACGACAAACACGAAAAAGAGGCACATTTAGAAGCAGACCTGTATTACGCGAGAAAATATTTTTGCAACAGGAGGAGGCTGATTACGAGACCAAGATATTCCTTGTCAATATTCGCAGTCAGCATGGGACACTGTGCAGGGAATCAATTAAAGAGGGGATTGCGTCGGGATGATACCTAGTTTATTCGGCGGTTCAAGACTGCTTCTTGAGAGTCGGGTGTTTCCTTTCTTAATTCGCCCCCCCCCCTCTTTCTTTCTTTCTTTTTTTTTTTAAATGCTAAATGGGTGATTTCGACCCACGTTCGGCGTGTACGCTCACTTTCTGTATTGTATTGCAGGCTATGCTGGAGTTGAGTGATACTGTATTCCTTCGCTGTTCTTTCTTACAGATTTTCCAACTTTATTCATTTCTTGTTTTTAATATATTTCTTCATCGCTTGAGATTACTACTGATGATTGGGGTAGCAGGTCTTGCGGTGGCCTATTTTCGTGCTTGCTCATCATTTAATAAGCAACAGTGTGTGTTTTTAATGCGTTAGCATAGGAGTGTCAAAGTGGAAAAAAGAGTATGCGTGTGAAGTGTGGGAAGCCGGTTGCGTGGTAGAGTTAAGAGAGTGGATGGGAGAGCTTACAAAACCATACATATGTCTGACGGTGCTCTGCTCCGAACAACCATCATTTGCACTTCGCGCTTCGAAGAGGCAGGACAGGTGTCGAGGGAGCCCCTGACCATGCACCCTTTGTTTACTTTTCATTTTTTGCTCATGTTAATCAGCATTTTTTCGAGTAATTCTCATCCCGCATACCGCTTCCGCAAATATAGTTGTAAAATGAAGTCGAGGGTATCATGTGCTTCTAACAAAGCCACCTGATCGCCAAGCTAAATCTAAGGCTAATGTTCTGCATGACGTATGCAGTTGAATAGTAGCTCAGGATAAGCGAGATTTTCATTTCTCAGTATGTATACATTCACGATACGTCATAGTAGCTCTGTAGGTAAGTAGGTTATTTTTAATACATGCTCACATTATTTTGCCTGAATGCCACAGTGTGCAACTCGTACAGAAGCCTAAGCGCCTCCATTCGTTCATTTCACTCCCGTCGGGTTGCGGCGACCGTTTACGTAACTATATCTAAACGGTTGCCGCAACCCGTGACCTCACACCCCAGTTAAATAGAACGCCACGATCCCTGTGCTGATTCAACGGGTAAGACACCTGCATAATTACAAAGTCTTCGTCCAAACGTCGGTAAACAAGGTCTCCAGAAGATGAGGTGACCAGCATCCTGGGCACAAGCGCATATTCATTAAAGCGTAATGTTTTCTTTTTGCGCGGCTTCCTTCCCCATTTGTACATTGTTGTCGCAGTAAGCGTGCTAGAGAAATATGCACTCGCGGTTGTTCCCAGCAAGTGTTGACGACTGCTGTAACTGAGGGCGGCTGCGAGACACGAGGCAGCTGAAATAGGGGAGCCGTCCCTACAGGTGCATGGAAATGGAAGTTTGCCGCTGCAGGTTCACGGTGGCCATTTCTTTGTACCTACCGAAGGAAACAAACCACCACGGTTCAACTCAAGAAATTGGAGAAGGAGTGCCGTGGGCTGTGGAGCAGTAACAAGAGTTGCTGAAAAGTATTTGAAGTTGCGAGCGTCCGTCCGTCCGTCCATCCATCCGTCCGTCCATCCGTCCGTCCATCCATCCATCCATCCATCCATCCATCCATCCGTCCGTCCATCCATCCATCCATCCATCCATCCATCCATCCATCCATCCATCCATCCGTCCATCCGTCCGTCCATCCATCCATCCGTCCATCCATCCATCCATCCATCCATCCATCCATCCATCCATCCATCCATCCATCCATCCATCCATCCATCCGTCCGTCCGTCCGTCCGTCCGTCCGTCCGTCCGTCCATCCGTCCGTCCGTCCGTCCGTCCGTGCATCCGCTCGTCCATCCACCCACCCATCCAATCGCCCATGCTGTCTTTACCACTTTGGGACACTAGGTACTATGGTGAGCAATATGAGCGGGAACACAGGAGCGCGTGTTGGATAGCCTCGAACCCTGCTATGGGCGATACGCGGCGACGGCCGTCGGAAACAAAGTGGAAAGAAGGACGCTTTTCTAATAGCGGTTGGCACTCCCACCATGCGTCTCTCTATAGAAAGTGCGGAACTTCACATCGCCAGCGCACATTGATAACGCTGTTTGATATGGCGGTTACCACTAGTATCACTGTTTCGATGCGTAAGTATTGTAGAGCTACTTCCCGGGGAAATCTGTCCGCCTGCCTGTAACCCGTGACAAGATGCGCTCCATAAGGTATACACGAGATGCTATTGGGTTATATGAAGGCATTGTACGCTAAACGCAGGAACGGGGGCCTAATAGCTGTGCTCTAAAGATATAAAAACGATTAAAGAAAAAACATGATTAGTTGTAAGTCACTGCGACACACAACCGTCTTATCGGCTGGCGGTGGCCAGTGAAATGCCCTCAGCTACCGTTTTCGAACAAAGCAAGCGTAGTGGGAGCAGGGGGGGGGGGGGGGGGGACACTCCGTATACATCCCATTGGCCGTTTTCGAGCAGACGCTCTTTCGACGCTAGCGCCAAGGTCCCCTTCAGTTACGGCCCTAACCAATGGGCGACGCATTAGCAAAATGGCGGCGCACATGATTGTTTACGTTGTCATGGCAACAGCAATAGTAGCCGCGCGGCACCTTCTCTCCCAAAAGTTTTTCTTTCCTTTTTGTTTTATTATGCCGACCCGCTCCTCTCCCTTTCCCCTTTCCCCCATGCCGCGCGCGCCGCTCACTTTTTTTCTTACCCGTAAGCGGCGCGTTTTTTTTATTTTTTAGCGCGCTTGTTACGGCGCGCCACGCGCCAGCTCGCAAGCAATGCGCGCGCTACCCCGCGCATTGGCATTGCTTGCGAGCTGGCGCGTGGTGCGCCGTGGGCTATGCGTTGGCACGCAGGCAGTCTTGCCCATACTTCTATTATACCAGCATGTGCCGGGACATAAAAAAAATTCCACTTACAACACAACAGATGTTTAGTCTCGCTTTATTGACTTCGTTTTCGAAAACAGATTTTTCTTAGAACGTGGTGTGATACACGCTCAAAGAATGAGCAAAAGGGAAAGGTGCATGACATATACAAGAGTACTAAAGACAAAAGTTCACAGATGGTGAAATAACAAAAGAAAGCGCTAGAAAACGCGATGGCCGTTTCATGTACACACATAAAAAAACAAGATTTTTATATAACGTCCTCAAGACCTAAATGTAGACGAGCTCCTGATATGTGCACTAAGATATTGCATAAAATTGGACGACGTGTATGACATAGTCATGACAACTATAGAAAGGGAAAACTCACTGGTAATGGCAAAAACAATGACACGCTAAATACCTGAACAAACCCTTACTGCTGAACAAATTGAAAAAAAAAACATGGCAGAAGAAAAAAACATTGTACTAAAAACTGAAACGCACATTATCACATTATTTTGCATTTGGCCACAACTTGAGTAACGGTGGCAAGGGGAACAGAAGGTAGTCGGCTTTTGCAGCAGCACATAGAAAACATTCGCAGAAAGGTTTATTCCTCAATCAAATACCAGGTAAAACAAGCCAACACGACTTTTCTTTCTACCCGAATGCAATGCTTAGCAATAAAATTACGTCACTTAAGGCACTAAGTCGTACCTACTGTGCTCTCCTTTGTATAATAAACACGAACTGCAAAAATCTGCATGTAGGACACTTGCAATGCTCATGCTTTCCAGAAGAAAGAAAAGCGTATCATGCCTACACATGAAGGTTGTTCGCGCGGTTTTCCCATCGGGGGCTACTGAGATAGTACACAAACACTAACAGTAATTTTTCAGCTGTTAGTAGGTTTGTAGAACGTGATACACAGAAAAAGCACTGAGGGCAGTATGGAAAGCTGGGCAAGTTACTGAAGTTGCAGAATGAGACTTGGCACAGAAAAACACAAGTCACAGACCAGGTGACAATGAGGAGGAACATCTATTTGTCAGCTTTCTCTACCGGGAAGAGGCAAGTGTAGCACAATCAAGGCGCAACGACGTCCGGAGCCTCATGGAGCACACAAATGGACAGGGCTGTGTTCGTGTACATGCGCCTTCTGATGTCCTTTGGTCTGAGCGCTCACCTGTTGTCTTTAGGCACCCGGAACAACCTTGCAAGACTTGTTTTTGAGGTATTTGTGCACCACTGCACGATGCACGAGCGGTACGAGTCGTGAAACGGGTGAAACATCGCGGAGCACAAGCACACAGCTACCGAGGACCACAGAACTGACGAAACTAGCCACGTCGGTCAACGCACAGCAGCGCACGCATCTCGATGACAGTAGATAACAAAAATAAAGCGTTACGTAGCGGATTAAGCAGCAGCCGGGCCGGCGGGGACGGCAAGGCGGCGCAGGCGCGTAGACAGTCGAAGGTGAGGGAGTTGCGAGGGCGTTACGAGAGAGGGCGTGTGGAGAGGAGTTCAACGGGGGGAAGGGCTTGGCCACCTGGATCGGCGCGCGTGCGCGCGACGATCTACGAGGCCATGCAAGGGAAACGGATTTTTGCGTTCGCCCATTACAGAGATGGCGCCAATTTCCTGTGCCACGGAAACCGGGGAGTGTCCCCCCCCTGGTGGGAGTGCCAACAGTTAGCGGAAGAGCGCCCCTCTTTCCCCTCTGTTTTAGACAGTGCCATCCGCGTATCGCTATAAATCGGTTTCGAGGCTATTTGTCACGCGCTCGCGTGTTTGCGCTCATATTGCTCACGATAGTACGTGCTCATGGTCGCGATGGATCTTGGTCATTTCATCCGTCGTTATTCCAGCTTCGTGATCTGACTCTCATCATGCCGTCGTCATCATGCGTTCCACGCTCTCCCAGTGACCCAAATTGTCAAACACCTAGGCCACTAGGTACGTGCTCGTGGTCGTGATGACGTCGTGGTCGTAGCGTCATTGTCATTCCATCTTTCTCATCGGACTTTCGTCATACCGTCATCGTCTCGTCGTCATCGTCGTGCAGAACTCTTTCATTCGCTATTGTACCGCCGTCGTGATGCTGTCGGGGTCGTTCCATCGCCGTCACTTGCCTCTCGTCATGTCGTCGTGGTCACGTCTTCGCCGTCACGCAGGCTTCGTGATACATTCGTCATCACACCATTGTTGTTATGCATTCGCCGCCATCCCATTGCCATCCTACCATTGTCACGCCATCATCGTCATCGTGTCACCGCCATACAGTTGCCCTCATGCATTGGTTGTCACAATGCCATCGTTATACCATTGCCGTTATGGTGCCATCTTCACGCTATCGTTTCACCACCGTACTCACTTCGGTAACGTGATCCGTTTATCGTCATGCCATCGTCGTCATATACCGCCTTCGTCGTTCTGTCGAAGCCGATCTTTCTTCGTCATTCTATCGTAATTACGCTGTCGTCATTCAATTGTCATTACACCGCCGTGGTCATGCCGTCTTCTTCATTGTGTGGTCGTGAGACAATGGATATGATGCATCTGTTATCATATTATCATACCGTCGACTACATGCCGTCGTCTTGATTCCGTCGTGTTCGTGCTATCCTCGTTACTTCAGCTTCGTCATCCGACTCTCGCCATGTCGTCGTTATCACGACATTGTAGTCATACAGGCTTCGCAATACAGTCATCGTCATACCATTGCAGTCGTTTCATTTTCGTCGTGCCGTTGTTATGCCATCGTCGCCATTGCGCCGTCGTCATACAGTCGTCGTCATTAATGGGTTGTTGCACCACCATAGTGATGTCGTCGAGGTGATTTCATGATCGTCATTCTAACTCCTACATCCAACTCGCAACGTCATCGCCGTCACACCAACTTCGTCAAATAGTCGTGGCCATATCATCATCGTTATGGCGCAGTCGCCACTCTGGTGCTTTAGAATCTTCAGTAACGTCATTCCATTGCCGTCATGCCGTCGTTGACAATCGTCATAGCACCTTCGTCGATGCATTTACGTCACTCCTTCTTCGTCATTCTGTCGCAATCACGCAGTCACCATTCAATCATGATTATGTCGCCGTTATCGTGCCTTCGTCGCCATTGCATCGTCGTCAGACAGTCGCTATCACGTATCCGTTGTCATAGCGTTGCAGTCGTACAATCGTCATCATTCCAGCTTTATCACCTGGTTGTCGTCGTATCGTCGGCGCCAAGTCAACGTCGTCATAAACTCTTCATGATCCAAATTGCGCTCATGTCGTCGTCTCTTCGCTGTCGTCATTATACCATCGTCAAAATTTATTGTCGTCGCATTTTCGTCATGATATTTTTCTGCATACCGCCTTTGTCGCTCCATGGAAATCATTCCTTTCAACCTCATTTCATCCGGAGTATATCGCATGTAGCCAAACCAATGGAAGTCTCAAAATAACCACTAAAGATATTTAATTAATATCATTTGAGAAATACGGTACGTCACTAAATTGCTAGCATGATAATCACATTATCATTCACAGTCATCGTGAGATGAGTTGTGTCGAAATTTTTTATATAGTGGACTTTTGCGCCGCCTTTAGATAAATTTCCTTTCCTGCTCTCTTATTTTTCGTCTGTCTCAAGTTTGTAAATGCTATATCTATATATATATATATATATATATATATATATATATATATATATATATATATATTGCGTTTCGCGTTACTTGCCTTGGTAGTGTACTTTGCTACCTGCGCATCGTACCGCAGCAACAGTGCGAAGTGATATGCGCCATAGTACACTTTATTCTTCTTTTTTACGTAATAAACCGCCTCAAAATGCTAATTAAACTGCCCCATTGCTCGTACGAGTTTTTCATTTCAAGTCATCGCCATGTATTTTTGATTAAATGAAATTAAAAGAAAACATAAATTTAGTCGGTGTATATATAATGGCGATGGCTACGCCGTTTAACATAGAAGTCTCAGAAAAATAATGCGCCATGAAGGAATGTTAGATTTTATGAAAGTCTAGAACGGAGTAAGCTGAACAAAGTAAATAAAGTGGAGACACACTGTAACATAGAGAGACAGAAATCCTTGCACCACACACTGTGTCGAGTCCCAACATATACGCGCATATTGAGTTCTGAAAAAATACATGAGGCGGCAGTGTGGTTAAAGATGAACTTAAGGTAACTGGAGTCCCTCGATGTCGTCCTCGCTCGGCGCTCCGTACGGAGCGGCGGGCAAGGAGGACATCGAGGTACTCTTAGATGAAAGGCGCACAGATGAGAAAAGCGCACACTTATAGTCGCGCAATACACGCAAGGGCGACAACAATATTAGACAACAAGAGCCCATGAATATAAATAAATAATTGACGTGCGTTGCGGATACACAAATTTATTCATCATTCAGGCGTCTTATAAACGTCAAGCATGTCATCACAATTTAACCATTCAAGCATTCAAGATGGCAACGTAATTGTTGGCAGCAATACTTACGGTCGGTTGGTTCGTTCGGTACACTACCCCCCCCCCCCCCCTACTATATCCTTTAGACTGACTATTGAAAGTTCTAAAAGTTGCGCAAAGACAAAACGAAAGCTAAGTAATCACAGATAAAATAGAATATTACATTTTACGGGATACACACAATCTGCATACTGCGTACCAGGAGGGGGGCCTGAATTTCAGCAACTAAAAACGGCCATCACGTAATCGCCGCTACATATGAAGTATATGATGACAAATGGCCGCAACCATGAGACAGCTTTACGGACCAAGAAAAAAGCCAACGTGAGTGGGGCAGACACGGCTCGCGTTTCCCATTCGAGGCTGCCCAGGTGTCATTCTCGAGGCAATCAATAACGGCTTCACGGGACAGGTTGCGAGTCGTCGCGGAAGAGGGTCGACGGAGGCCGTTGCGCAGCAGTAAACGAGAGAAGTTTGAGAGGTACTGCAGTAGCGCCGTTCGCAAGAAGTTTTATCAGACAAGTGCTTGCCTCGGACAGCACTTCCGTCGCCTCTTGGACAGGCCGTATACGGAACATGTGATGGCTGATTTCGTCCTGCGTCCATAGAGAGAGAGAGAGAGAGAGAGAGGATACATAGAAAGGCAGGGAGGTTAACCAGAGGTAGTTCCGGTTGGCTACCCTGCACGGGGGGAAGGGATAAGGGGGATAAAAAGAGAGAGAGAGTGGAAGGGGAAGGTGAAGAGAGAGAAAGAGAGAGAGAGAGAGAGACGAGCACAGACAAACCACGTACACTATGGATCGGTAGGGGGCGGCGTTCTTAATGTGTGTCGTGAAGGCCTGTAGACCGCAGGAACCTTAGTAACGCTAGTAAGGCCTTCAGCGCGGATGTTCTTTGGTAGCACTCCCCTAAAACGTTTAGTTCTGATAGTAGACAATTGTACAATTAGTCCAGCGCTCTGAACATCACTTCTGTCTCGGCACTATATCGCGGGAAGACACACGTGATGCGTGCGAGCGTCTCATCGCTGCTGCATGTGTCGCCCGCGAGACTGTTGGCCATTCCAATAAGGAAAGCACATGAGTTTATAAATGGAACGCCTAGCCACAGACGTTACAGCACGGTCTGTTCACGTCGTGTTAAACCAGGTGGTAGATGCGTCCGTATATCCGGAAGCAACGAACGCAAAGGACACATGGTGGAAACGTTCAAATCCCACAGGGGCAAAGTACATTCATGGGGCATCAATCGCAGCCCAGCCGCAGCGTCTGTTCGCGACAGCGGAACCAAGAAAACTTGACCATTTTCATGTGCAGATCAGACGGCTTCGTCTGCGTGGTCATTCCCGTTGATGTTGCAATGCCCTAGAAGCCATTGAAAGATCATGTTGTGTCCCTTATCATGTCTGCGATGATATATGTGTCGAAAGTTTACATAGAGTTTGCTACAATACTTACTAGACGGAACTCTGGCGCTGCGATCGTTCAGCCACCGTGGTAATGATGATTGGTACAAGGATTTGCCTGATCTTCATGCTTGTGGCATGAGACGTTACTTGGGCTTCGTTATTACGGATTATCTGCCTTAACTGGCCCAGGTATTAAAGCAATCTATACGTTTTTTCAACGAAGGAAGCAATAAGACTCTGAGAATACGCATAATGGCTGTTAATTGCAATGGTTCCACTCGCCAATTTGTCCATGGCGTAATGGTTGCTATATCGGGAATCTGTGCTAGAGGTTCTGTGCTCAAGTCCTTGCGTTGGACAATTTTAATATTGTTAACTGATTTATTTGCAGCGCAGTTATGGCTTGAAAACGATCATATTGCAAAGTAGCTAAGGCCGTTTAAATACAGAAGGACGAAGTTTAGGAAATTCCCGGCATACTAACCATGATTCTCATTCTGGCTGAACCGCTCCGCATGCAGCTCCCGTAGACACTAGCGCCCCAGTTCACTCTAGTTATTGTGCGAAACCCTACGCTTGAGCCCAGACTAAAACGACAAAAATATAACTTATCAATGCAAGACCGCAATACTGGCAAGAAGGCCGTGGGCGTTATGGAAGCCCAAAACGATAAATATTTATCTCCTTTCCCGAAATAAGTGCAACAATGAAGTGCTTCGTGCCATCCCGGGAGCACAGACATGTCGTCGCTCTGATCTAAAAACCATGAGTGGTGCGCTGTTCAAACAAACTGGAGTATGTCAGAAGTTGCTCGATTCGAATTACGGCGCTCGAGGCAGGCGTTTAGGAGAGGAATGACTGCACTTGCACACAACCAATGTCCCTCACGCCTAGCAGCTTCACTTACACGTCGGTGCCTGTATTTAGCGGCATACCACTTGAATGCTCTGAAAGTGAAGTGCAAATGACGGATCGTTGATCTTTATTAACATCCCCATGACTTCTTTCCTGAAGCCAACCGCATACACCACTAGCCCCGTTGCTACTGTGTAAAAAGTTTCGAGCAAGGAAAAGAAATTTCGACCGGAAGTCGAGGCACTGATTGCGATAGAAAATTATTAGACAGCTATATGAAGTGTGGTTAGTCGCCCTATCAGGTGCATAAACTGCTGTAAACATTAGCTTGTTAGCTTACTTACTAAGTTAGTAAGTTACTTACTAACTAACTTACTAACTAAATGAATCAACAAGTTCTCACGCATGCACAAGCAAGCATAAACACATTTCACTTGACGACCGCGGAAAGTCGATATCAGAACGCCTGCGTTACGAAGAAAGGCAGAAGTGGCCAGGGAATTCTACTTCGCGCTGCCTCTCGCTTCAACGGTAAGTAGGCGCGCAAAAACAGAGCGCACACGAAGCCATCAGCTATCTCTGGTCACTTAAGCTTGGAGCCCACCGGAAATTGCCTATATGGTAGGACGCATGCAGCCACACTCAGTCGCCGCAGCTGGAGTAGAAGAGGAAGATGCGCGCTAACCTGACCACTTCGGCCTCCCCTCCTCCCGCCTAGCTCGCGCGCATGAGAAGGCGGTGAACACCCTGAACGCCATCTGTCCTTGCGAGTGCGAGAGGGCACCGCCACATCAAGCCACCTAAAGGGACTTTAAAGCCACCGTGCCTCTATAGGCCCACTCTCGCAAGCTTTCGCTCGCACTTGCAGCGTACGGCGCGCGGTCGCGATGGTATCCTACTTGAACTTTATGCAGAACATCACAGCGACGTTGAAGCTAACGCCGAGGGCAACGGCAACGGCAGAAGTTCGCCTGGAATGTCCATATAATTGCTATCCCAATAAGACAAAGAGGGTGAAACGCTGTACGCAAGCGCAGCATCGTACAGCGGTCTCGGGCCGAGCTTCGCGCTATAATGCGCTTATAATAAACGGAGCTAACCATCCGTGCTGCGTTGAGTTCTTTCAGCAGGCAGCTAATTTTTCCGTCTCGGCTTACGGTTAGTCGAGCGTCATGAATTCTGGAAGCGTTCCTTCACCGCGATGAATCACGTAATGAGGCGTGCGTCTGTTGAACTCGTAGCACGATGATTCGGCCCTGCACTTGCCTCACATGACATTATAAGAGGGAGGCTTAAGTTAGTGACCCAAGAGGTTGAGTGGAACTAACCAGCTGGTCTTGCGTGCCTAATTAAGGGCACTTGCTGCCCTTGAACAGCAAGTTTGTATGCAACGAAGTCTCGAAAAAGACTAAGAATAATATGGCACTCATTTTGTTGGGGGCCAGAGAAAGAAAGGCAGCATACTCTTGCCCCTTGTTCCCGAAACAGTGCGTAAAGTATAGAAGAGTTCGTAAAAGCAAAAGCTAACCAATCGCGAAACAGGCTGTTAATTTGCAATTAGCGAAGGTGGTTAGCCAGCGGTACACAGTTCTTTTAAGGGCAGAGCTTTGCGAATAAGACTTCTGCTTATTAGTTGCACAGATCAGAAAAAATTAGCCAAATTAAACGCTGTACCTTTTCCTGCCTGATCATTAAACATTGATAAGCAATAGACTCTTCAAAATAGTCAAATATGTAAAAAAAGTATACCCTGAATCTGCAAAAAAAAAGGTAAGCACACGGTATTGCAGCAACGCCTGCAGCGTGTTTAGAAACAGACAACGGCATATCGCTACTTTCTTGGAAAGTTTCGGTCATTCCACATTTCAATTGTTTTCCAGAAGGAGACTTCGTGTGGCAACGATGATTTAAAAGGTGCCCAGCACAATTGCTATATGTACTTCAGCTGCAGGGTGAAAGTCGTGGCTCGGGCATGCAACACAATTTTACCGAAGTGGCGTTTTGAAAGAGCGAACAAATGAAACTGAGTGTGCGTCTATTGGGCGGGTGTTTTCGTGCATCTTGCTGCGAGCCGCCGGGGAAGATGTATGAAGGTTGCATCATCGTTCTCGGAACAAAAGTTGGGATAAAATATAAACCGTCCAGCAAATGTTTCTTTCGCATTCACCAGTGACATGCTAGGTGCCATGGTGTGGAAGGAGTCAGATGTGCACAGAAACGCGATGAGCTCTGAGGCCTAAAATGAGTCGAAAGGAGGCATTCCAGACGATGGCACGCCTGCTTGAGTATGTGACTTCTTACTGTCTAACGCAACGCCGTTGAATAACGCGGCGTCTAAACTGAAAGACGAAGCCAGAAGGAGTGAATAAGAAGGAGGAGCTGCAGCAAGTAAGAAGGCAGACAGTGTAGCTAAACTGCGTCTTTGAGTCCAGAGATCGATACCCTTTATTATTCCTGATTAGACAAACGCACTTCAATGCGAAATATCCGCGGGAGGGGTACTGTCATGAGTCGCATATTTAGATGCGTGAAAAGAAAGTTGTTCTTCATAACATATTCAGCTGGTAATCATGGGTTCAAGCAGTCATCACGTTCATGCAGCATTTAGTTACATCAGTGAGTCCGCCCTTTCACGCTGGACAGCTTGCAACGCGCGTCTTTCAAAAGGAGAGCACCATTCTGATGGCCCATTTTTCATGTTATATTAACGTCAGTCCATCCTCATGACTCTGTCGTCGTTTTGTTTAATGCGTGCCACCTTAGTGGCTGTAGCGACGGAATTTTCCAAGAACTGCTAGCGTTGTTGCAGAATTTTAGCACAGTTAAAGAAAACTCCAGCAAGCAGAGTGAAAGTGCATTTGGGATACGGGGGCAACTAAAGAAAGTGTACATGTGTATGTGTAATAAGTGCCTTCTAAGGAAATAACTAGAAATGTGAGTTAGCTTGCGAGTAAAAATGAGTATGAAGAGTCTTGCGGCACGAAATGTGGTCAACAGGCAGTACGTGTTCTATAGGGGTGATTCCTCGACTTAATAACAACGTTAGCCTCACACCGACTTCAAGGTTTTACTGTCTATATTGTCCTGAAGTTTCGTTAAAAGCGCATCGCTCAGCTCTGAATGTTGCGAAGGTGTTCATTCAGTTCATACCATCGTCGCAAGTAACTAAACAGGGTAACCAGCCATCGTTCAAATGAAAAAATTTAGTCGTCGCCAAAATTGCTCCGCTTCTGACTCCTTCCTCAGCGTCCGGTCGCACTTTGCTTCGTGCTAGGTCTGCAGCCTACAAGTGGCGCTTGCGCATGTTCGGGGCCGGCATTTCTGCACGCAGTAACATTCGGCAGATTTATTTCAAGGAGGCGCTCGCCGGCAATCGAATAATCTACAGTCATGTGTAAAAACTGCATAACTGGGTCGTCTTCACAAAAATGCAGACATGTCTCAGCTTATCGTTTATTTTTTTTTCCTCGGTGACTAAGCTAAAGTAGAGCCGCATAGGAGAAAAAAACATAGAAACATGGGTGAGTCGACGAGATCAAGCTTCAGTGGCGGAGTAGAGCGTGTTTCTGACAGTCTCGACATCGACGTGGGCCTCGGGCGAGGCAATAAGACTGCGGGGACACCGCTCAGAGGGAAGGGAAGTGCGGCAGTTTTCACCCCCAAGAAACCTTACGATACGGCGGCGAAATGACCCTCCTGTGCGAGTCGAAAAGTGACGTAGCGCGCAATTTTTGTAGGCATGCCAATTTTTGAGCGCTTATTTTTTCTACCCTGTGAATGATAGTTCGGTAATATAGAACACGCCATGGGACGGCACTACCATATGATAAACGGTAGTCGATATTTTGTCTCTAACCGTCAACACGGGGTGCATTATATGCTTGATAAATGCAAATGGTGCTCTCTTGCAACGGACAGTGGACTTCTTCATATGCCAACGATCCGCCGCAGCTCGCATAACCTGACCTGAAGCGAACTGCTGACACAATCTATTTCTGGCGCAGTGGTATTTCAAGTACTCATTTCGATAATTGGCCATGTACTCGGTACTGGAAGTACTGCTCATCGGATTGGAGCAAAGCTTGTATATGATTTGTGTTTTTTATTTTTGATGTTTTTTTGGTACCAACGAACTATAGTTGTTATTACTCATTCAGTCAGTGAATAAACAAATATTCTTCAACGACGTGGTGCATAGAACATATCTAATGAAGAAAAGCCATTAGAAAATTACAACAAATTGTTTTATTCATGTGTGTCAGAAAGACATTTATACGCATGATACTCAAAGTCGACAAGATTAATTACATAATTTATTGATCTGAACTACTTCAAAATCATGCTGCAACGCTCTAATACGAAACAAAATGTGATTTTGTTTCTTTCTGACCGGTAATAATGACGATTAGAACTGTTTATAAGGGCAGGTTGTGATGTGCACTCAGATAAAAGTACGTTACAGCGTCTGTAGTTTCCAAGCACTTCAATACTAACGTCCTATTAGGGATGTTGGAAATTTGGCACAACCCGCTTCAAACGGCTCCTGGTGAAAGAACACCTGCATCTATCGGGCCGTGACGTCACGCCAGAATTCGACAGTCCGTAGTTTTCCATGAACGCCAGTAAACTTTAGCGCGGCAAACTGTTACAAAAACATGCTTTTCGTTCGTTCGTTCGTTCGTTCGTTCGTTCGTTCGTTCGTTCGTTCGTTCGTTCGTTCGTTCGTTCGTTCGTTCGTTCGTTCGTTCGTTCGTTCGTTCGTTCGTTCGTTCGTTCGTTCGTTCGTTCGTTCGTTCGTTCGTTCGTTCGTTCGTTCGTTCGTTCGTTCGTTCGTTCGTTCGTTCGTTCGTTCGTTCGTTCGTTCGTTCGTTCGTTCGTTCGTTCGTTCGTTCGTTCGTTCGTTCGTTCGTTCGTTCGTTCGTTCGTTCGTTCGTTCGTTCGTTCGTTCGTTCGTTCGTTCGTTCGTTCGTTCGTTCGTTCGTTCGTTCGTTCGTTCGTTCGTTCGTTCGTTCGTTCGTTCGTTCGTTCGTTCGTTCGTTCGTTCGTTCGTTCGTTCGTTCGTTCGTTCGTTCGTTCGTTCGTTCGTTCGTTCGTTCGTTCGTTCGTTCGTTCGTTCGTTCGTTCGTTCGTTCGTTCGTTCGTTCGTTCGTTCGTTCGTTCGTTCGTTCGTTCGTTCGTTCGTTCGTTCGTTCGTTCGTTCGTTCGTTCGTTCGTTCGTTCGTTCGTTCGTTCGTTCGTTCGTTCGTTCGTTCGTTCGTTCGTTCGTTCGTTCGTTCGTTCGTTCGTTCGTTCGTTCGTTCGTTCGTTCGTTCGTTCGTTCGTTCGTTCGTTCGTTCGTTCGTTCGTTCGTTCGTTCGTTCGTTCGTTCGTTCGTTCGTTCGTTCGTTCGTTCGTTCGTTCGTTCGTTCGTTCGTTCGTTCGTTCGTTCGTTCGTTCGTTCGTTCGTTCGTTCGTTCGTTCGTTCGTTCGTTCGTTCGTTCGTTCGTTCGTTCGTTCGTTCGTTCGTTCGTTCGTTCGTTCGTTCGTTCGTTCGTTCGTTCGTTCGTTCGTTCGTTCGTTCGTTCGTTCGTTCGTTCGTTCGTTCGTTCGTTCGTTCGTTCGTTCGTTCGTTCGTTCGTTCGTTCGTTCGTTCGTTCGTTCGTTCGTTCGTTCGTTCGTTCGTTCGTTCGTTCGTTCGTTCGTTCGTTCGTTCGTTCGTTCGTTCGTTCGTTCGTTCGTTCGTTCGTTCGCTCGCTCGCTCGCTCGCTCGCTCGTTCGTTCGTTCGTTCGTTCGTTCGTTCGTTCGTTCGTTCGTTCGTACGTCCGTCCGTCCGTCCGTCCGTCCGTCCGTCCGTTCGTTCGTTCGTTCGTTCGTTCGTTCGTTCGTTCGTTCGTTCGTTCGTTCGTTCGTTCGTTCGTTGACTTCAGCATTCCAGAGCTACAGAGCTGTTACGAGATTGGGAGATGTTAAGAGATGTTAACAGTAGTGGAGGGCTACGGATTAATTTAGTCCATCTGGCGTGGTTTCACCTGCACCTAAATCTAAGTGCCGCGAGCGTTTGTAAATTTCACCCCCTTAGAAGTTGGGGCCGTTGCGGCAGGAAATGCGCCGTGCGACCTCGTGTTCAGCGCAAAACGGCATAGCCATAGCTAGAGACACACATAATCTGAAGATTAGTTATGATTCGCATAGGGAACGCAGCCGACTAAACCTACGTTTTCTGAAATTCTTTTTGTATATTTCTCGATAAAACGTGATGACGGAACTTGCGTCGGTTACAAGATTTATCTGGAATGTAGTGCGAGTTATCAGTGCGAGAAAAGTTGAGAAAGTAGCGACGAACAAACACCACCTGAAGATTTTCGGGGTTTCGTGTCGCGCCTTCCCTTATTGAGAATCGGTTTCGTATGAAGAAGACCAAAGTTCAATATCCATTGAAGTTAGCGACACGTAATTGTCACAGGTCAGAGCGTTCGATAACTCAACGACCCAGTGAATTGCAGAATGTTCGCCGGTCAGAACCTTTAAAAGTTCTTTCAGTACCGAAAACCCTGGATTTGTTGGTCCGAGACAGATTCAAATTTCAAAGTAACTCGGCAACCACTCCACTGGGAATTCTGCCGTACCTTTCCTGAGCATTTATTCGAGCCCCGTATTCCCGGTTAGAGTTGTGCCAAAGTATTCAAGTTTCTCGATGATGTCGGCTAAATATGTCAAGTGAGCGCACAGGTATGCTAAGTCTACGTGGTCTAAGTCGACTAAGTCTACTTGAAGTTTACCGTTGCGTAGAGCCGTTACAGTCTTTCGCACAGAGATTATCTCGTCTGCTGCAAAGCTTTTAATAACATATTATGCATCGGCAAAGCGTTTTTGGCAATAATTGGCTTGCTTAAACCTAGTTCCATGGTGTCTGTAAGTTTATAACATTAAAACAAAGCCAGGCTAGGACAAAGCCCAGAAAAAGGCATTTTTTAGGCTCCGAAAGTTCAATATAGGCACAGACATGGAAGTAGTCATCTATATGCACAGTAAAAGGGGCAATAAAATGTTTCCAGAGCTATAGTTCATGCTGGTATGTTAACTAAGCAAAATAAAGACGGAAGTAAAAAATCAAAATCCTTCCAAAATTTAGTCTCTAGCCTTAGCGCAAGTCCACCCACACACAAGCGTGTAAGGTTATTGTTCGCTTTAGATATTTGTATTATTAATCAATAATTGATTCAATGAGAGAGTAAATTATTGCCGAATATAACTCTAGCAAAATTGATAATGATTTGAGACGGCGAATGAGACGGCGAATAAAACTGAATCTTTCAACAGAAAATCCAGCGGTTACACGAGCGGCGCTCTTGTGCGAAGACGACTGATGACACGTGACAACAGGGGCAAGTTGGTCGCAGGATTTTCACTCAAAATAGCGCGTCCGCTCCTCCGAAGGAAGGAAACCGATCGACCCGTCTAGACGCAACCGCTTAGGAAACGCATCCGCCGAAGGCTCACAATGCAGGATCAAGCAGCTACTGTCAGCCGTCGCTGCCAGGAGACAAAGCCTGTCGAGATTGTTGTTGTTCTTGAATCCCTCTTTTCTCTTACCTCTTGCACGCGATTCCTCGGTCCTCTATTCTCGCGCCCTTCCCGATCCTTCCTCTTTGAGGCAGACGGGCATTGTTATGCTTCGAGCCGAGACAGTTGCCATCTTTTCTCTATATGGTACGTTTATCTTCACTTCAAATAATAACGATAGTAACGCAAATAAACGTTACAGTGTGCGCGAACGCCCTGACATATAGTGTATTTTGTGGGAGAGCTTTTCTGGACGAATGAAAGCGAGCTATAGCGAAAAAAGCGTGTGACGCAAGCAGTCCCGTTTTTTTTTTACATTTGTTGTTCTGTTGTTTGAAGCAGTTGTTTCCCCGTTAAATCTGACGAAGTAAACAAATTAAGGCTGTATACCTCAGGTGACGTCCTTCCGTCCGGTTATTGTCAAACTTTGGGCTTCGTGTTCTTTGGCGGGCGTGTCATTCCCGTTGTGGCTTCCACATAGCAAAACTTTCAAAAGAACGCTGCATCCGCGCGGACTAAGCAAGACAGCAGATGGCTACATTTCCCGGTGACTATATGCGCGAAGCGCCGCGGATGATTAGTAAAATGTTCGTAAAAATTATTCGTAAAATTTATTAGTAAAACGAACAGCAGTATTCTTGCGACTTATGGTAGACTTTGTTTATAATAAGTGTAAGGTTACGTTCGTTACCATTTTATTGTAGAATGGTTGAATACTCCCTCAGCTCCTAGCGGTTGTTTACAAATCTTGGAAGTTTTCCGGAGCTTGCCGAAAGGCACTTTCGGACTTTCCCCCCAATTTTCTCAACTGCTACTGGCGTTTGAAATTAAAGCAGCGAGCTTCGTTGGTACGCCTAAGTATCTATATGTAGTTTTCTCAAGTTCCAATAATGCTCCCCCGAATACATTCTTTGGTTTAGTTGTAAAAGCCGCTTGAAGTGGCTTGAACGTCTTGGATATCGTGGTTACGACGATTAATCAGCAGCACTGCCATGTGACACTTGAAGTGAAGTGTATTAACAGCTGGCTGGATAATACGTGCCGCCGAACCCCGGCGGTGTGCTGTGTCCCGGATACAACGATAGCTTCGCGGATCGCGGGGCAGGTCTCACTGACAAAAAATGTAAACATTTTCCTGCAACTTATTGTCTTGTTTGCCTATGACGTATATATGTATGCAGCCTATAGCAAAAACAACGGGAACAAGAAAGCCACTCACCAGTTTAAGTTAAAAGAGCACTGGCCTGTGATACATTGCGGTAGGCCTTACACGCGATGAAGAAAGAGTTACCTACTCCAAAGAAGCGCACTCAAATTTAATGGGTTAACGATGAGCTTCAAAGTATTGTCATCGCACGTTTGCATGTCTTGGTTCCATTTTGGCTTCCGGAAAATTTGCTCAATACGTATCCGTGCAGCAATCTTACCTACTCTCTAAGCCGTTCTGTTCTTGTGTGGATTTCTGCTCTGACAGCCACTAAGAAGTCACAAGTCTAACTCACCCAGATCAACACTTTATTGCTCAATACAAGATGCCCGTATATGCTTGCATCCACCTCAAATCCTTTTTCTTTTCTATTTCGCTTTTTTCCTCACCATCCCCTCTACCGCAGAGAAGGGTAGCAAATCAAGTGCAACCTGCATGATAAGCCTTCCTGCATTTCTTTTTCTCTCAATCTTTCTGTCACATCTGCAATGTTAGAGGTGTTATCTACAAATGTAGCTAAGTCTAATACTTCTTATTGTGCCTTTAACTGAAGATCTGGAAGTATACTTAGGCGACGTATATAATAATCACGAAAGCAGCACCAATGTAGTTACTAATACAAGAGGAGACACACTGGACATTGCACTGAAGTTCACTGCATGGCAGTGCATGACGATGCGATGCAGAGGTTGGATAATTTCACTAATTTTGTTTCCATTAACTTTCTTTTCAATCGAAAGCAATGAAAACCATGAGAATTGGAAAAGTACAAAGACTTTGAGCAAAGTAAATAACTGAAGTACACCGATGGCGCTGGATGTCCATTTTGCCCCAATTTATCTATAAAAGCAGACCGCAGAATCGTTCAAAGGTACATATGTGCAAGATGGCAGTAACTAACCTAGATGAACTCTCGTGTTCCTCGAATACAAAACTAAAACCGACGTAGAGCACAACTAGTGATGTCAGCTGTCTTCTAATTTTTATTTGTTTTTGTTATAGGTACTCTAGGTATCCTAATTCGTTTGCAGGTCAACGCAAACTCAGTATATACCTTCGAACAATACTACACAATGAGGACACCGAAAGTATTCTACAGGCAGCTCTACCCAGTTAAGGATCCAAGAAGGAAAGTATACTTAAACGGTTTCATACGATAAATTTACTTTGTTGCAGAATGCGATTTAGTCTTGGCGCTTTGCCGTTTTGTTAGTGGTAACTGGTTTCAGAGCAACTTCGCTATTGAGAAGAACCGGTAGCAAAGTCAAGTCATTGAATATTTCCTGCGTTTCGCGATTAACTCAATGTTGCATATGTAAATGCGGATCGAATACGTATTGTTAATTCTCTTCCTTTGTTGCACTCGTGAAGAATAAGGCCTTCTTAGTTCTATTTATGCCGTTATCTCTAATTAAGAAAGAAAGAGCACTAGTGTTTGACGAATTGGCTTTGGTAAATTCTACGTAGCTGAGTGTTGGGACTGAAAGGAAAGAGAATGTTCCCTTTTATCCGCAGATGAATCAGGATGTCGAAGTGGAAGCAGAGGGGGAAGCGCCACTATGAGGGGCTGTATAGTGTGTTCACTCTCATAATTACGGCCTCTGTAGGTTCCGCTGAGTGGAACGTTCACACAAGTATCATCCATTTAGTTGGTAGAAGCTATATGAAACGAGATCACCATGCTCGGCTTAGTCAAACTTACGTGGAAACATATTAAGGCGGACATATATGCAGTAACAGTGACCAGCAGCTCAACCCAAAAACAGAACCGACGCACAAGAAAGCCTGTTCCACATAGCCATTTCACATAGCCATTTCACGTTGTGAATGGAGCACTTGTGGAAATATGTTTCACTTGCTTAGTGCAACATATTTACAAAGAGACTAAGTGCGTGGCAAATGCTCTTCACATTTATGATCATATTTCACTCGACAGCGAAAGTAGTGAGCGCACGGCAAACAAAAAAAAAAGGGAAATTTCATCCGGCGGATACACGTACTAAAAACATTAAATAAAAAAAACCCCAAGGTATACTCACCAAGCGCTGACGCCTTCCAGAATCACCGGGCTAAGCCTCCACCTGAAGTGAAAGGAAGCACGCTTTATTTAATACGTGTGCGTTATGAGTACTACGTAGAAGCGCAGTTACTGCATTGCTGGATCAGTAGTTTATTTATTTAGAATACCTTACAGGGCCCAGAGGCCATTGAGTAAGGGGGACGAACAACGACATTATAAGAAATGCAAAATATACAGGTAAAGAAGGGTAAGGGAAAGCATTGCACAAAAAAAAGAGAGATCGAACCTCTTATTCGCTTTTTATTAGCTCTTAAGCTCATCGAAAGATTGTCAAGCTGCTCATTCCGAGCTAACACAAGAACCAGTGCAAGACATGCGGATGGATATTTTGTTCCGGTTTTACTTTGGTTCGGCTTTTCACGTGCACCTACATTAAGATGATGATGATGATGATGGTGATTATGACGACGATGACGATTATTACGATGATGATGATAATGCTTATGATGGTAATCATGACAGCAAAGGCTGGGGCGCACGTCTTTTAAAAGAGATCCGCGACCCTGGCGGAGTTAATTACATGTGTTGAAGGAATTATCTTTTTAGTGTCAACAAAAATAATGATGTTACATCAAGGTAACCGTATAGCGCAATTGCAAAATGCACTACAGCTAAGAGATGGCTCTCATGTAGCTTTACTTTTGAGAAAGCACAAAGAAAAAAAAATCGAGAACCATGACAGAAGCGAAGAGACAAAAGAGGAATATGACTAACATAACTTTCTTGCTGTCTGTGTCTCTAAGAATAGGTTTTTTGGAAAGTGCGACATTTACATATGTGTGTATTAGTTTTGCAAATTACTGCCGCCCGGTTGGTAGCGATGTGTTAAGTAGCTGTAAGGATCCATTTGCCTATCATCATTGTTCGTTCATGGAACAAGTTAAAGTAGTAAAGACGCAGGCGACGTAGTGCACTTGTTGCCTTAAT